>NC_091981.1:223686332-223986332 GCF_044704955.1 Pristiophorus japonicus
GACACACCAGACATTTACAAGGCCCTTTTTTCCTTTTTTTGGTTTTTTTTTTTTTTGTGTTTTTTGTTTTTTTTTGGGGGTTTTTTTGGGCACTAAAATCACAATTTCTCCGGTGCCCCCTATAAAAGGGAAGGGGACACTAAAAGCACCGGCAATTAAAACAAATTAAACTTTAAAAACGTAAAATCAAATTAAAATTTGGTTGCCGGGCGTGATGATGCACTCCAGTCCCTCCGGTGCCCACCTCTCGCGGAAGGCCGCGAGCGTACCGGTGGACACCGCGTGCTCCATCTCCAAGGACACCCTGGACCGGATGTAAGAGCGGAAGAGAGGCAGGCAGTCAGGTTGAACGACCCCCTCGACCGCCCGCTGCCTGGACCGGCTGATGGCACCCTTGGCCGTGCCCAGGAGCAGTCCTACGAGGAGGCCCTCGGACCTACCCGCTCCCCTCCGCACAGGGTGCTAATGCTTTTGAAACTCTTTTGAGTTTACCTGCAAAACATAAAAACATTAAACGGTGCCACCCGACCTGGGTGACACTCCAGACATTTACAAGGCCCTTTTTTTTTCCCCCCCCTTTTTTTTTTTGTGTTTTTCTTTTTTGGTTTTTTTTTTTTGGGCACTAAAATCACAATTTTTCCCCAGTGCCCCCTATAAAAGGGAAGGGGACACTAAAAGCACCGGCAATTAAAACAAATTAACTTTAAAACGTAAAATCAAATTAAAATTTGGTTGCCGGGCGTGA
This sequence comes from Pristiophorus japonicus, assembly GCF_044704955.1. Classification (NCBI taxonomy): domain Eukaryota; kingdom Metazoa; phylum Chordata; class Chondrichthyes; family Pristiophoridae; genus Pristiophorus; species Pristiophorus japonicus. The sequence continues at coordinate 223,687,078 of NC_091981.1, forward strand.
TGATGCACTCCAGTCCCTCCGGTGCCCACCTCTCGCGGAAGGCCGCGAGCGTACCGGTGGACACCGCGTGCTCCATCTCCAAGGACACCCTGGACCGGATGTAAGAGCGGAAGAGAGGCAGGCAGTCAGGTTGAACGACCCCCTCGACCGCCCGCTGCCTGGACCGGCTGATGGCACCCTTGGCCGTGCCCAGGAGCAGTCCTACGAGGAGGCCCTCGGACCTACCCGCTCCCCTCCGCACAGGGTGCTAATGCTTTTGAAACTCTTTTTTTTTTTAGAGTCTACCTGCAAAACATAAACATTAAACTGTGCCACCCGACCTGGGTGACACACCAGACATTTACAAGGCCCTTTTTTCCTTTTTTTTTTTTTTTTGTGTTTTTTGTTTTTTTTGGGGGTTTTTTTTGGGCACTAAAATCACAATTTCTCCGGTGCCCCCTATAAAAGGGAAGGGGACACTAAAAGCACCGGCAATTTAAACAAATTAAACTTTAAAAACGTAAAATCAAATTAAAATTTGGTTGCCGGGCGTGATGATGCACTCCAGTCCCTCCGGTGCCCACCTCTCGCGGAAGGCCGCGAGCGTACCGGTGGACACCGCGTGCTCCATCTCCAAGGACACCCTGGACCGGATGTAAGAGCGGAAGAGAGGCAGGCAGTCAGGTTGAACGACCCCCTCGACCGCCCGCTGCCTGGACCGGCTGATGGCACCCTTGGCCGTGCCCAGGAGCAGTCCTACGAGGAGGCCCTCGGACCTACCCGCTCCCCTCCGCACAGGGTGCTAATGCTTTTGAAACTCTTTTGAGTTTACCTGCAAAACATAAAAACATTAAACGGTGCCACCCGACCTGGGTGACACTCCAGACATTTACAAGGCCCTTTTTTTTTCCCCCCCCTTTTTTTTTTGTGTTTTTCTTTTTTGGTTTTTTTTTTTTGGGCACTAAAATCACAATTTTTCCCCAGTGCCCCCTATAAAAGGGAAGGGGACACTAAAAGCACCGGCAATTAAAACAAATTAACTTTAAAACGTAAAATCAAATTAAAATTTGGTTGCCGGGCGTGATGATGCACTCCAGTCCCTCCGGTGCCCACCTCTCGCGGAAGGCCGCGAGCGTACCGGTGGACACCGCGTGCTCCATCTCCAAGGACACCCTGGACCGGATGTAAGAGCGGAAGAGAGGCAGGCAGTCAGGTTGAACGACCCCCTCGACCGCCCGCTGCCTGGACCGGCTGATGGCACCCTTGGCCGTGCCCAGGAGCAGTCCTACGAGGAGGCCCTCGGACCTACCCGCTCCCCTCCGCACAGGGTGCTAATGCTTTTGAAACTCTTTTTTTTTTAGAGTCTACCTGCAAAACATAAACATTAAACTGTGCCACCCGACCTGGGTGACACACCAGACATTTACAAGGCCCTTTTTTCCTTTTTTTGGTTTTTTTTTGTGTTTTTTGTTTTTTTGGGGGTTTTTTTTGGGCACTAAAATCACAATTTCTCCGGTGCCCCCTATAAAAGGGAAGGGGACACTAAAAGCACCGGCAATTTAAACAAATTAAACTTTAAAAACGTAAAATCAAATTAAAATTTGGTTGCCGGGCGTGATGATGCACTCCAGTCCCTCCGGTGCCCACCTCTCGCGGAAGGCCGCGAGCGTACCGGTGGACACCGCGTGCTCCATCTCCAAGGACACCCTGGACCGGATGTAAGAGCGGAAGAGAGGCAGGCAGTCAGGTTGAACGACCCCCTCGACCGCCCGCTGCCTGGACCGGCTGATGGCACCCTTGGCCGTGCCCAGGAGCAGTCCTACGAGGAGGCCCTCGGACCTACCCGCTCCCCTCCGCACAGGGTGCTAATGCTTTTGAAACTCTTTTGAGTTTACCTGCAAAACATAAAAACATTAAACGGTGCCACCCGACCTGGGTGACACTCCAGACATTTACAAGGCCCTTTTTTTTTCCCCCCCCTTTTTTTTTTTTTTGTGTTTTTCTTTTTTGTTTTTTTTTTTTTGGGCACTAAAATCACAATTTTTCCCCAGTGCCCCCTATAAAAGGGAAGGGGACACTAAAAGCACCGGCAATTAAAACAAATTAACTTTAAAACGTAAAATCAAATTAAAATTTGGTTGCCGGGCGTGATGATGCACTCCAGTCCCTCCGGTGCCCACCTCTCGCGGAAGGCCGCGAGCGTACCGGTGGACACCGCGTGCTCCATCTCCAAGGACACCCTGGACCGGATGTAAGAGCGGAAGAGAGGCAGGCAGTCAGGTTGAACGACCCCCTCGACCGCCCGCTGCCTGGACCGGCTGATGGCACCCTTGGCCGTGCCCAGGAGCAGTCCTACGAGGAGGCCCTCGGACCTACCCGCTCCCCTCCGCACAGGGTGCTAATGCTTTTGAAACTCTTTTTTTTTTAGAGTCTACCTGCAAAACATAAACATTAAACTGTGCCACCCGACCTGGGTGACACACCAGACATTTACAAGGCCCTTTTTTCCTTTTTTTGGTTTTTTTTTTTGTGTTTTTTGTTTTTTTTGGGGGTTTTTTTTGGGCACTAAAATCACAATTTCTCCGGTGCCCCCTATAAAAGGGAAGGGGACACTAAAAGCACCGGCAATTTAAACAAATTAAACTTTAAAAACGTAAAATCAAATTAAAATTTGGTTGCCGGGCGTGATGATGCACTCCAGTCCCTCCGGTGCCCACCTCTCGCGGAAGGCCGCGAGCGTACCGGTGGACACCGCGTGCTCCATCTCCAAGGACACCCTGGACCGGATGTAAGAGCGGAAGAGAGGCAGGCAGTCAGGTTGAACGACCCCCTCGACCGCCCGCTGCCTGGACCGGCTGATGGCACCCTTGGCCGTGCCCAGGAGCAGTCCTACGAGGAGGCCCTCGGACCTACCCGCTCCCCTCCGCACAGGGTGCTAATGCTTTTGAAACTCTTTTGAGTTTACCTGCAAAACATAAAAACATTAAACGGTGCCACCCGACCTGGGTGACACTCCAGACATTTACAAGGCCCTTTTTTTTTCCCCCCCCTTTTTTTTTTTTTTGTGTTTTTCTTTTTTGGTTTTTTTTTTTTGGGCACTAAAATCACAATTTTTCCCCAGTGCCCCCTATAAAAGGGAAGGGGACACTAAAAGCACCGGCAATTAAAACAAATTAACTTTAAAACGTAAAATCAAATTAAAATTTGGTTGCCGGGCGTGATGATGCACTCCAGTCCCTCCGGTGCCCACCTCTCGCGGAAGGCCGCGAGCGTACCGGTGGACACCGCGTGCTCCATCTCCAAGGACACCCTGGACCGGATGTAAGAGCGGAAGAGAGGCAGGCAGTCAGGTTGAACGACCCCCTCGACCGCCCGCTGCCTGGACCGGCTGATGGCACCCTTGGCCGTGCCCAGGAGCAGTCCTACGAGGAGGCCCTCGGACCTACCCGCTCCCCTCCGCACAGGGTGCTAATGCTTTTGAAACTCTTTTGAGTTTATCTGCAAAACATAAAGACATTAAACGGTGCCACCCGACCTGGGTGACACTCCAGACATTTACAAGGCCCTTTTTTTCCCCCCTTTTTTGTTTTTTTTTTTGTGTTTTTTCTTTTTTTTGTTTTTTTTTGGGCACTAAAATCACAATTTTTCCCCAGTGCCCCCTATAAAAGGGAAGGGGACACTAAAAGCACCGGCAATTAAAACAAATTAACTTTAAAACGTAAAATCAAATTAAAATTTGGTTGCCGGGCGTGATGATGCACTCCAGTCCCTCCGGTGCCCACCTCTCGCGGAAGGCCGCGAGCGTACCGGTGGACACCGCGTGCTCCATCTCCAAGGACACCCTGGATCGGATGTAAGAGCGGAAGAGAGGCAGGCAGTCAGGTTGAACGACCCCCTCGACCGCCCGCTGCCTGGACCGGCTGATGGCACCCTTGGCCGTGCCCAGGAGCAGTCCTACGAGGAGGCCCTCGGACCTACCCGCTCCCCTCCGCACAGGGTGCTAATGCTTTTGAAACTCTTTTGAGTTTACCTGCAAAACATAAAAACATTAAACGGTGCCACCCGACCTGGGTGACACTCCAGACATTTACAAGGCCCTTTTTTTTTCCCCCCCCTTTTTTTTTTGTGTTTTTCTTTTTTGGTTTTTTTTTTTTTGGGCACTAAAATCACAATTTTTCCCCAGTGCCCCCTATAAAAGGGAAGGGGACACTAAAAGCACCGGCAATTAAAACAAATTAACTTTAAAACGTAAAATCAAATTAAAATTTGGTTGCCGGGCGTGATGATGCACTCCAGTCCCTCCGGTGCCCACCTCTCGCGGAAGGCCGCGAGCGTACCGGTGGACACCGCGTGCTCCATCTCCAAGGACACCCTGGACCGGATGTAAGAGCGGAAGAGAGGCAGGCAGTCAGGTTGAACGACCCCCTCGACCGCCCGCTGCCTGGACCGGCTGATGGCACCCTTGGCCGTGCCCAGGAGCAGTCCTACGAGGAGGCCCTCGGACCTACCCGCTCCCCTCCGCACAGGGTGCTAATGCTTTTGAAACTCTTTTGAGTTTATCTGCAAAACATAAAGACATTAAACGGTGCCACCCGACCTGGGTGACACTCCAGACATTTACAAGGCCCTTTTTTTCCCCCCTTTTTTGTTTTTTTTTTTGTGTTTTTTCTTTTTTTTGTTTTTTTTTGGGCACTAAAATCACAATTTTTCCCCAGTGCCCCCTATAAAAGGGAAGGGGACACTAAAAGCACCGGCAATTAAAACAAATTAACTTTAAAACGTAAAATCAAATTAAAATTTGGTTGCCGGGCGTGATGATGCACTCCAGTCCCTCCGGTGCCCACCTCTCGCGGAAGGCCGCGAGCGTACCGGTGGACACCGCGTGCTCCATCTCCAAGGACACCCTGGATCGGATGTAAGAGCGGAAGAGAGGCAGGCAGTCAGGTTGAACGACCCCCTCGACCGCCCGCTGCCTGGACCGGCTGATGGCACCCTTGGCCGTGCCCAGGAGCAGTCCTACGAGGAGGCCCTCGGACCTACCCGCTCCCCTCCGCACAGGGTGCTAATGCTTTTGAAACTCTTTTGAGTTTACCTGCAAAACATAAAAACATTAAACGGTGCCACCCGACCTGGGTGACACTCCAGACATTTACAAGGCCCTTTTTTTTTCCCCCCCCTTTTTTTTTTGTGTTTTTCTTTTTTTTTTTTTTTTTTTTGGGCACTAAAATCACAATTTTTCCCCAGTGCCCCCTATAAAAGGGAAGGGGACACTAAAAGCACCGGCAATTAAAACAAATTAACTTTAAAACGTAAAATCAAATTAAAATTTGGTTGCCGGGCGTGATGATGCACTCCAGTCCCTCCGGTGCCCACCTCTCGCGGAAGGCCGCGAGCGTACCGGTGGACACCGCGTGCTCCATCTCCAAGGACACCCTGGACCGGATGTAAGAGCGGAAGAGAGGCAGGCAGTCAGGTTGAACGACCCCCTCGACCGCCCGCTGCCTGGACCGGCTGATGGCACCCTTGGCCGTGCCCAGGAGCAGTCCTACGAGGAGGCCCTCGGACCTACCCGCTCCCCTCCGCACAGGGTGCTAATGCTTTTGAAACTCTTTTTTTTTTAGAGTCTACCTGCAAAACATAAACATTAAACTGTGCCACCCGACCTGGGTGACACACCAGACATTTACAAGGCCCTTTTTTCCTTTTTTTGGTTTTTTTTTTTTTGTGTTTTTTGTTTTTTTTTGGGGTTTTTTTTGGGCACTAAAATCACAATTTCTCCGGTGCCCCCTATAAAAGGGAAGGGGACACTAAAAGCACCGGCAATTAAAACAAATTAAACTTTAAAAACGTAAAATCAAATTAAAATTTGGTTGCCGGGCGTGATGATGCACTCCAGTCCCTCCGGTGCCCACCTCTCGCGGAAGGCCGCGAGCGTACCGGTGGACACCGCGTGCTCCATCTCCAAGGACACCCTGGACCGGATGTAAGAGCGGAAGAGAGGCAGGCAGTCAGGTTGAACGACCCCCTCGACCGCCCGCTGCCTGGACCGGCTGATGGCACCCTTGGCCGTGCCCAGGAGCAGTCCTACGAGGAGGCCCTCGGACCTACCCGCTCCCCTCCGCACAGGGTGCTAATGCTTTTGAAACTCTTTTGAGTTTACCTGCAAAACATAAAAACATTAAACGGTGCCACCCGACCTGGGTGACACTCCAGACATTTACAAGGCCCTTTTTTTTTCCCCCCCCTTTTTTTTTTTTTTGTGTTTTTCTTTTTTGGTTTTTTTTTGGGCACTAAAATCACAATTTTTCCCCAGTGCCCCCTATAAAAGGGAAGGGGACACTAAAAGCACCGGCAATTAAAACAAATTAACTTTAAAACGTAAAATCAAATTAAAATTTGGTTGCCGGGCGTGATGATGCACTCCAGTCCCTCCGGTGCCCACCTCTCGCGGAAGGCCGCGAGCGTACCGGTGGACACCGCGTGCTCCATCTCCAAGGACACCCTGGACCGGATGTAAGAGCGGAAGAGAGGCAGGCAGTCAGGTTGAACGACCCCCTCGACCGCCCGCTGCCTGGACCGGCTGATGGCACCCTTGGCCGTGCCCAGGAGCAGTCCTACGAGGAGGCCCTCGGACCTACCCGCTCCCCTCCGCACAGGGTGCTAATGCTTTTGAAACTCTTTTTTTTTTTAGAGTCTACCTGCAAAACATAAACATTAAACTGTGCCACCCGACCTGGGTGACACACCAGACATTTACAAGGCCCTTTTTTCCTTTTTTTTTTTTTTTTTGTGTTTTTTGTTTTTTTTTGGGGTTTTTTTTGGGCACTAAAATCACAATTTCTCCGGTGCCCCCTATAAAAGGGAAGGGGACACTAAAAGCACCGGCAATTTAAACAAATTAAACTTTAAAAACGTAAAATCAAATTAAAATTTGGTTGCCGGGCGTGATGATGCACTCCAGTCCCTCCGGTGCCCACCTCTCGCGGAAGGCCGCGAGCGTACCGGTGGACACCGCGTGCTCCATCTCCAAGGACACCCTGGACCGGATGTAAGAGCGGAAGAGAGGCAGGCAGTCAGGTTGAACGACCCCCTCGACCGCCCGCTGCCTGGACCGGCTGATGGCACCCTTGGCCGTGCCCAGGAGCAGTCCTACGAGGAGGCCCTCGGACCTACCCGCTCCCCTCCGCACAGGGTGCTAATGCTTTTGAAACTCTTTTGAGTTTACCTGCAAAACATAAAAACATTAAACGGTGCCACCCGACCTGGGTGACACTCCAGACATTTACAAGGCCCTTTTTTTTTCCCCCCCCTTTTTTTTTTGTGTTTTTCTTTTTTGGTTTTTTTTTTTTGGGCACTAAAATCACAATTTTTCCCCAGTGCCCCCTATAAAAGGGAAGGGGACACTAAAAGCACCGGCAATTAAAACAAATTAACTTTAAAACGTAAAATCAAATTAAAATTTGGTTGCCGGGCGTGATGATGCACTCCAGTCCCTCCGGTGCCCACCTCTCGCGGAAGGCCGCGAGCGTACCGGTGGACACCGCGTGCTCCATCTCCAAGGACACCCTGGACCGGATGTAAGAGCGGAAGAGAGGCAGGCAGTCAGGTTGAACGACCCCCTCGACCGCCCGCTGCCTGGACCGGCTGATGGCACCCTTGGCCGTGCCCAGGAGCAGTCCTACGAGGAGGCCCTCGGACCTACCCGCTCCCCTCCGCACAGGGTGCTAATGCTTTTGAAACTCTTTTTTTTTTAGAGTCTACCTGCAAAACATAAACATTAAACTGTGCCACCCGACCTGGGTGACACACCAGACATTTACAAGGCCCTTTTTTCCTTTTTTTGGTTTTTTTTTGTGTTTTTTGTTTTTTTGGGGGTTTTTTTTGGGCACTAAAATCACAATTTCTCCGGTGCCCCCTATAAAAGGGAAGGGGACACTAAAAGCACCGGCAATTTAAACAAATTAAACTTTAAAAACGTAAAATCAAATTAAAATTTGGTTGCCGGGCGTGATGATGCACTCCAGTCCCTCCGGTGCCCACCTCTCGCGGAAGGCCGCGAGCGTACCGGTGGACACCGCGTGCTCCATCTCCAAGGACACCCTGGACCGGATGTAAGAGCGGAAGAGAGGCAGGCAGTCAGGTTGAACGACCCCCTCGACCGCCCGCTGCCTGGACCGGCTGATGGCACCCTTGGCCGTGCCCAGGAGCAGTCCTACGAGGAGGCCCTCGGACCTACCCGCTCCCCTCCGCACAGGGTGCTAATGCTTTTGAAACTCTTTTGAGTTTACCTGCAAAACATAAAAACATTAAACGGTGCCACCCGACCTGGGTGACACTCCAGACATTTACAAGGCCCTTTTTTTTTCCCCCCCCTTTTTTTTTTTTTTGTGTTTTTCTTTTTTGGTTTTTTTTTTTTGGGCACTAAAATCACAATTTTTCCCCAGTGCCCCCTATAAAAGGGAAGGGGACACTAAAAGCACCGGCAATTAAAACAAATTAACTTTAAAACGTAAAATCAAATTAAAATTTGGTTGCCGGGCGTGATGATGCACTCCAGTCCCTCCGGTGCCCACCTCTCGCGGAAGGCCGCGAGCGTACCGGTGGACACCGCGTGCTCCATCTCCAAGGACACCCTGGACCGGATGTAAGAGCGGAAGAGAGGCAGGCAGTCAGGTTGAACGACCCCCTCGACCGCCCGCTGCCTGGACCGGCTGATGGCACCCTTGGCCGTGCCCAGGAGCAGTCCTACGAGGAGGCCCTCGGACCTACCCGCTCCCCTCCGCACAGGGTGCTAATGCTTTTGAAACTCTTTTTTTTTTAGAGTCTACCTGCAAAACATAAACATTAAACTGTGCCACCCGACCTGGGTGACACACCAGACATTTACAAGGCCCTTTTTTCCTTTTTTTGGTTTTTTTTTTTGTGTTTTTTGTTTTTTTTGGGGGTTTTTTTTGGGCACTAAAATCACAATTTCTCCGGTGCCCCCTATAAAAGGGAAGGGGACACTAAAAGCACCGGCAATTTAAACAAATTAAACTTTAAAAACGTAAAATCAAATTAAAATTTGGTTGCCGGGCGTGATGATGCACTCCAGTCCCTCCGGTGCCCACCTCTCGCGGAAGGCCGCGAGCGTACCGGTGGACACCGCGTGCTCCATCTCCAAGGACACCCTGGACCGGATGTAAGAGCGGAAGAGAGGCAGGCAGTCAGGTTGAACGACCCCCTCGACCGCCCGCTGCCTGGACCGGCTGATGGCACCCTTGGCCGTGCCCAGGAGCAGTCCTACGAGGAGGCCCTCGGACCTACCCGCTCCCCTCCGCACAGGGTGCTAATGCTTTTGAAACTCTTTTGAGTTTACCTGCAAAACATAAAAACATTAAACGGTGCCACCCGACCTGGGTGACACTCCAGACATTTACAAGGCCCTTTTTTTTTCCCCCCCCTTTTTTTTTTTTTTGTGTTTTTCTTTTTTGGTTTTTTTTTTTTGGGCACTAAAATCACAATTTTTCCCCAGTGCCCCCTATAAAAGGGAAGGGGACACTAAAAGCACCGGCAATTAAAACAAATTAACTTTAAAACGTAAAATCAAATTAAAATTTGGTTGCCGGGCGTGATGATGCACTCCAGTCCCTCCGGTGCCCACCTCTCGCGGAAGGCCGCGAGCGTACCGGTGGACACCGCGTGCTCCATCTCCAAGGACACCCTGGACCGGATGTAAGAGCGGAAGAGAGGCAGGCAGTCAGGTTGAACGACCCCCTCGACCGCCCGCTGCCTGGACCGGCTGATGGCACCCTTGGCCGTGCCCAGGAGCAGTCCTACGAGGAGGCCCTCGGACCTACCCGCTCCCCTCCGCACAGGGTGCTAATGCTTTTGAAACTCTTTTGAGTTTATCTGCAAAACATAAAGACATTAAACGGTGCCACCCGACCTGGGTGACACTCCAGACATTTACAAGGCCCTTTTTTTCCCCCCTTTTTTGTTTTTTTTTTTGTGTTTTTTCTTTTTTTTGTTTTTTTTTGGGCACTAAAATCACAATTTTTCCCCAGTGCCCCCTATAAAAGGGAAGGGGACACTAAAAGCACCGGCAATTAAAACAAATTAACTTTAAAACGTAAAATCAAATTAAAATTTGGTTGCCGGGCGTGATGATGCACTCCAGTCCCTCCGGTGCCCACCTCTCGCGGAAGGCCGCGAGCGTACCGGTGGACACCGCGTGCTCCATCTCCAAGGACACCCTGGATCGGATGTAAGAGCGGAAGAGAGGCAGGCAGTCAGGTTGAACGACCCCCTCGACCGCCCGCTGCCTGGACCGGCTGATGGCACCCTTGGCCGTGCCCAGGAGCAGTCCTACGAGGAGGCCCTCGGACCTACCCGCTCCCCTCCGCACAGGGTGCTAATGCTTTTGAAACTCTTTTGAGTTTACCTGCAAAACATAAAAACATTAAACGGTGCCACCCGACCTGGGTGACACTCCAGACATTTACAAGGCCCTTTTTTTTTCCCCCCCCTTTTTTTTTTGTGTTTTTCTTTTTTGGTTTTTTTTTTTTGGGCACTAAAATCACAATTTTTCCCCAGTGCCCCCTATAAAAGGGAAGGGGACACTAAAAGCACCGGCAATTAAAACAAATTAACTTTAAAACGTAAAATCAAATTAAAATTTGGTTGCCGGGCGTGATGTTGCACTCCAGTCCCTCCGGTGCCCACCTCTCGCGGAAGGCCGCGAGCGTACCGGTGGACACCGCGTGCTCCATCTCCAAGGACACCCTGGACCGGATGTAAGAGCGGAAGAGAGGCAGGCAGTCAGGTTGAACGACCCCCTCGACCGCCCGCTGCCTGGACCGGCTGATGGCACCCTTGGCCGTGCCCAGGAGCAGTCCTACGAGGAGGCCCTCGGACCTACCCGCTCCCCTCCGCACAGGGTGCTAATGCTTTTGAAACTCTTTTTTTTTTAGAGTCTACCTGCAAAACATAAACATTAAACTGTGCCACCCGACCTGGGTGACACACCAGACATTTACAAGGCCCTTTTTTCCTTTTTTTGGTTTTTTTTTTTTTGTGTTTTTTGTTTTTTTTGGGGGTTTTTTTTGGGCACTAAAATCACAATTTCTCCGGTGCCCCCTATAAAAGGGAAGGGGACACTAAAAGCACCGGCAATTAAAACAAATTAAACTTTAAAAACGTAAAATCAAATTAAAATTTGGTTGCCGGGCGTGATGATGCACTCCAGTCCCTCCGGTGCCCACCTCTCGCGGAAGGCCGCGAGCGTACCGGTGGACACCGCGTGCTCCATCTCCAAGGACACCCTGGACCGGATGTAAGAGCGGAAGAGAGGCAGGCAGTCAGGTTGAACGACCCCCTCGACCGCCCGCTGCCTGGACCGGCTGATGGCACCCTTGGCCGTGCCCAGGAGCAGTCCTACGAGGAGGCCCTCGGACCTACCCGCTCCCCTCCGCACAGGGTGCTAATGCTTTTGAAACTCTTTTGAGTTTACCTGCAAAACATAAAAACATTAAACGGTGCCACCCGACCTGGGTGACACTCCAGACATTTACAAGGCCCTTTTTTTTTCCCCCCCCTTTTTTTTTTTTTTGTGTTTTTCTTTTTTGGTTTTTTTTTTTTGGGCACTAAAATCACAATTTTTCCCCAGTGCCCCCTATAAAAGGGAAGGGGACACTAAAAGCACCGGCAATTAAAACAAATTAACTTTAAAACGTAAAATCAAATTAAAATTTGGTTGCCGGGCGTGATGATGCACTCCAGTCCCTCCGGTGCCCACCTCTCGCGGAAGGCCGCGAGCGTACCGGTGGACACCGCGTGCTCCATCTCCAAGGACACCCTGGACCGGATGTAAGAGCGGAAGAGAGGCAGGCAGTCAGGTTGAACGACCCCCTCGACCGCCCGCTGCCTGGACCGGCTGATGGCACCCTTGGCCGTGCCCAGGAGCAGTCCTACGAGGAGGCCCTCGGACCTACCCGCTCCCCTCCGCACAGGGTGCTAATGCTTTTGAAACTCTTTTGAGTTTACCTGCAAAACATAAAAACATTAAACGGTGCCACCCGACCTGGGTGACACTCCAGACATTTACAAGGCCCTTTTTTTTTCCCCCCCCTTTTTTTTTTGTGTTTTTCTTTTTTGGTTTTTTTTTTTTGGGCACTAAAATCACAATTTTTCCCCAGTGCCCCCTATAAAAGGGAAGGGGACACTAAAAGCACCGGCAATTAAAACAAATTAACTTTAAAACGTAAAATCAAATTAAAATTTGGTTGCCGGGCGTGATGATGCACTCCAGTCCCTCCGGTGCCCACCTCTCGCGGAAGGCCGCGAGCGTACCGGTGGACACCGCGTGCTCCATCTCCAAGGACACCCTGGATCGGATGTAAGAGCGGAAGAGAGGCAGGCAGTCAGGTTGAACGACCCCCTCGACCGCCCGCTGCCTGGACCGGCTGATGGCACCCTTGGCCGTGCCCAGGAGCAGTCCTACGAGGAGGCCCTCGGACCTACCCGCTCCCCTCCGCACAGGGTGCTAATGCTTTTGAAACTCTTTTGAGTTTACCTGCAAAACATAAAAACATTAAACGGTGCCACCCGACCTGGGTGACACTCCAGACATTTACAAGGCCCTTTTTTTTTCCCCCCCCTTTTTTTTTTGTGTTTTTCTTTTTTGGTTTTTTTTTTTTGGGCACTAAAATCACAATTTTTCCCCAGTGCCCCCTATAAAAGGGAAGGGGACACTAAAAGCACCGGCAATTAAAACAAATTAAACTTTAAAACGTAAAATCAAATTAAAATTTGGTTGCCGGGCGTGATGATGCACTCCAGTCCCTCCGGTGCCCACCTCTCGCGGAAGGCCGCGAGCGTACCGGTGGACACCGCGTGCTCCATCTCCAAGGACACCCTGGATCGGATGTAAGAGCGGAAGAGAGGCAGGCAGTCAGGTTGAACGACCCCCTCGACCGCCCGCTGCCTGGACCGGCTGATGGCACCCTTGGCCGTGCCCAGGAGCAGTCCTACGAGGAGGCCCTCGGACCTACCCGCTCCCCTCCGCACAGGGTGCTAATGCTTTTGAAACTCTTTTGAGTTTATCTGTGAAAACATAAAACATTAAACGGTGCCACCCGACCTGGGTGACACTCCAGAAATTTACAAGGCCCATTTTTTTCCCCCCCTTTTTTGTGTTTTTTTTTGTTTTTTCTTTTTTTTTTTGTTTTTTTTTTTTGGGGCACTAAAATCACAATTTTTCCCCAGTGCCCCCTATAAAAGGGAAGGGGACACTAAAAGCACCGGCAATTAAAACAAATTAAACTTTAAAACGTAAAATCAAATTAAAATTTGGTTGCCGGGCGTGATGATGCACTCCAGTCCCTCCGGTGCCCACCTCTCGCGGAAGGCCGCGAGCGTACCGGTGGACACCGCGTGCTCCATCTCCAAGGACACCCTGGATCGGATGTAAGAGCGGAAGAGAGGCAGGCAGTCAGGTTGAACGACCCCCTCGACCGCCCGCTGCCTGGACCGGCTGATGGCACCCTTGGCCGTGCCCAGGAGCAGTCCTACGAGGAGGCCCTCGGACCTACCCGCTCCCCTCCGCACAGGATGCTAATGCTTTTGAAACTCTTTTAGGAGTCTACCTGCAAAACATAAACAACATTAAACTGTGCCACCCGACCTGGGTGACACAGCAGACATTTTCAAGCCCCTTTTTTTTTTTGGTTTTTGGTTTTTTTTTTTTGGGGCGCTAAAATCAAATTTTTCCAGTGCCCCCTATAAAAGGAGAGGGGGACACTAAAAACACCGGCAATTAAAACAAATTAAACTTTAAAACGTAAAATCAAATTAAAATTTGGTTGCCGGGCGTGATGATGCACTCCAGTCCCTCCGGTGCCCACCTCTCGCGGAAGGCCGCGAGCGTACCGGTGGACACCGCGTGCTCCATCTCCAAGGACACCCTGGATCGGATGTAAGAGCGGAAGAGAGGCAGGCAGTCAGGTTGAACGACCCCCTCGACCGCCCGCTGCCTGGACCGGCTGATGGCACCCTTGGCCGTGCCCAGGAGCAGTCCTACGAGGAGGCCCTCGGACCTACCCGCTCCCCTCCGCACAGGGTGCTAATGCTTTTGAAACTCTTTTGAGTTTATCTGTGAAAACATAAAACATTAAACGGTGCCACCCGACCTGGGTGACACTCCAGACATTTACAAGGCCCATTTTTTTTCCCCCCTTTTTTGTGTTTTTTTTTGTTTTTTCTTTTTTTTTTTGTTTTTTTTTTTGGGGCACTAAAATCACAATTTTTCCCCAGTGCCCCCTATAAAAGGGAAGGGGACACTAAAAGCACCGGCAATTAAAACAAATTAAACTTTAAAACGTAAAATCAAATTAAAATTTGGTTGCCGGGCGTGATGATGCACTCCAGTCCCTCCGGTGCCCACCTCTCGCGGAAGGCCGCGAGCGTACCGGTGGACACCGCGTGCTCCATCTCCAAGGACACCCTGGATCGGATGTAAGAGCGGAAGAGAGGCAGGCAGTCAGGTTGAACGACCCCCTCGACCGCCCGCTGCCTGGACCGGCTGATGGCACCCTTGGCCGTGCCCAGGAGCAGTCCTACGAGGAGGCCCTCGGACCTACCCGCTCCCCTCCGCACAGGGTGCTAATGCTTTTGAAACTCTTTTAGGAGTCTACCTGCAAAACATAAACAACATTAAACTGTGCCACCCGACCTGGGTGACACAGCAGACATTTTCAAGCCCCTTTTTTTTTTTGGTTTTTGGTTTTTTTTTGGGGCGCTAGAATCAAATTTTTCCAGTGCCCCCTATAAAAGGAGAGGGGGACACTAAAAACACCGGCAATTAAAACAAATTAAACTTTAAAACGTAAAATCAAATTAAAATTTGGTTGCCGGGCGTGATGATGCACTCCAGTCCCTCCGGTGCCCACCTCTCGCGGAAGGCCGCGAGCGTACCGGTGGACACCGCGTGCTCCATCTCCAAGGACACCCTGGATCGGATGTAAGAGCGGAAGAGAGGCAGGCAGTCAGGTTGAACGACCCCCTCGACCGCCCGCTGCCTGGACCGGCTGATGGCACCCTTGGCCGTGCCCAGGAGCAGTCCTACGAGGAGGCCCTCGGACCTACCCGCTCCCCTCCGCACAGGGTGCTAATGCTTTTGAAACTCTTTTGAGTTTATCTGTGAAAACATAAAACATTAAACGGTGCCACCCGACCTGGGTGACACTCCAGACATTTACAAGGCCCTTTTTTTTTTCCCCCTTTTTTGTGTTTTTTTTTGTGTTTTTTCTTTTTTTTTTTGTTTTTTTTTTGGGCACTAAAATCACAATTTTTCCCCAGTGCCCCCTATAAAAGGGAAGGGGACACTAAAAGCACCGGCAATTAAAACAAATTAACTTTAAAACGTAAAATCAAATTAAAATTTGGTTGCCGGGCGTGATGATGCACTCCAGTCCCTCCGGTGCCCACCTCTCGCGGAAGGCCGCGAGCGTACCGGTGGACACCGCGTGCTCCATCTCCAAGGACACCCTGGACCGGATGTAAGAGCGGAAGAGAGGCAGGCAGTCAGGTTGAACGACCCCCTCGACCGCCCGCTGCCTGGACCGGCTGATGGCACCCTTGGCCGTGCCCAGGAGCAGTCCTACGAGGAGGCCTTCGGACCTACCCGCTCCCCTCCGCACAGGGTGCCCAAAGATCAGGAGAGTGGGACTGAAGTGCAGCCAGAATTTCAGGAGCAGCCCCTTCAAATAGTGGAACAGGGGCTGCAACCTCGTGCATTCAATAAAAACATGGAACACGGACTCCTCCAGACCGCAGAAATTGCAGGCGGCCTGGGAGTCCGTGAACCGGCTTAAAAATTTATTGCACGGCACTGCTCCCTAATGCTTTTGAAACTCTTTTTGAGTTTACCTGCGAAAACATAAAACATTAAACGGTGCCACCCGACCTGGGTGACACTCCAGACATTTACAAGGCCCTTTTTTTTTTTGTGTTTTTCTTTTTTTGGTTTTTTTTTTTGGGCACTAAATTCACAATTTTCCCCAGTGCCCCCTATAAAAGGGAAGGGGACACTAAAAACACCGGCAATTAAAACAAATTAAACTTTAAAACGTAAAATCAAATTAAAATTTGGTTGCCGGGCGTGATGATGCACTCCAGTCCCTCCGGTGCCCACCTCTCGCGGAAGGCCGCGAGCGTACCGGTGGACACCGCGTGCTCCATCTCCAAGGACACCCTGGACCGGATGTAAGAGCGGAAGAGAGGCAGGCAGTCAGGTTGAACGACCCCCTCGACCGCCCGCTGCCTGGACCGGCTGATGGCACCCTTGGCCGTGCCCAGGAGCAGTCCTACGAGGAGGCCTTCGGACCTACCCGCTCCCCTCCGCACAGGGTGCCCAAAGATCAGGAGAGTGGGACTGAAGTGCAGCCAGAATTTCAGGAGCAGCCCCTTCAAATAGTGGAACAGGGGCTGCAACCTCGTGCATTCAATAAAAACATGGAACACGGACTCCTCCAGACCGCAGAAATTGCAGGCGGCCTGGGAGTCCGTGAACCGGCTTAAAAATTTATTGCACGGCACTGCTCCCTAATGCTTTTGAAACTCTTTTAGGAGTCTACCTGCAAAACATAAACAACATTAAACTGTGCCACCCGACCTGGGTGACACAGCAGACATTTTCAAGCCCCTTTTTTTTTTTGGTTTTTGGTTTTTTTTTTTTGGGGCGCTAAAATCAAATTTTTCCAGTGCCCCCTATAAAAGGAGAGGGGGACACTAAAAGCACCGGCAATTAAAACAAATTAAACTTTAAAACGTAAAATCAAATTAAAATTTGGTTGCCGGGCGTGATGATGCACTCCAGTCCCTCCGGTGCCCACCTCTCGCGGAAGGCCGCGAGCGTACCGGTGGACACCGCGTGCTCCATCTCCAAGGACACCCTGGACCGGATGTAAGAGCGGAAGAGAGGCAGGCAGTCAGGTTGAACGACCCCCTCGACCGCCCGCTGCCTGGACCGGCTGATGGCACCCTTGGCCGTGCCCAGGAGCAGTCCTACGAGGAGGCCTTCGGACCTACCCGCTCCCCTCCGCACAGGGTGCCCAAAGATCAGGAGAGTGGGACTGAAGTGCAGCCAGAATTTCAGGAGCAGCCCCTTCAAATAGTGGAACAGGGGCTGCAACCTCGTGCATTCAATAAAAACATGGAACACGGACTCCTCCAGACCGCAGAAATTGCAGGCGGCCTGGGAGTCCGTGAACCGGCTTAAAAATTTATTGCACGGCACTGCTCCCTAATGCTTTTGAAACTCTTTTTTTTTTTGGAGTCTACCTGTGAAAACATAAAACAATAACGGTGCCACCCAACCTGGGTGACACTCCAGACATTTACAAGGCCCTTTTTTTCCCCCCCTTTTTTTTGTTTTTTTTTTGTGTTTTTCTTTTTTTTGGTTTTTTTTTTGGGCACTGAAATCACAATTTTCCCTAGTGCCCCCTATAAAAGGGAAGGGGGACACTAAAATCACCGGCAATTAAAACAAATTAAACTTTAAAACGTAAAATCAAATTAAAATTTGGTTGCCGGGCGTGATGATGCACTCCAGTCCCTCCGGTGCCCACCTCTCGCGGAAGGCCGCGAGCGTACCGGTGGACACCGCGTGCTCCATCTCCAAGGACACCCTGGACCGGATGTAAGAGCGGAAGAGAGGCAGGCAGTCAGGTTGAACGACCCCCTCGACCGCCCGCTGCCTGGACCGGCTGATGGCACCCTTGGCCGTGCCCAGGAGCAGTCCTACGAGGAGGCCCTCGGACCTACCCGCTCCCCTCCGCTCAGGGTGCCCAAAGATCAGGAGTGTGGGACTGAAGTGCAGCCAGAATTTCAGGAGCAGCCCCTTCAAATAATGGAACAGGGGCTGCAACCTCGTACACTCAATAAAAACATGGAACACGGACTCCTCCAGACCGCAGAAATTGCAGGCGGCCTGGGAGTCCGTGAACCGGCTTAAAAATTTATTGCACGGCACTGCTCCCTAATGCTTTTGAAACTCTTTTGAGTTTACCTGCGAAAACATAAACATTAAAGAGTGCCACCCGACCTGGGTGACACTCCAGACATTTACAAGGCCCTTTTTTTCCCCCCCTTTTTTTTTTTTTTTTGTGTTTTCCTTTTTTTGTTTTTTTTTTTGGGCACTAAAATCACAATTTTTCCCCAGTGCCCCCTATAAAAGGGAAGGGGACACTAAAAGCACCGGCAATTAAAACAAATTAACTTTAAAATGTAAAATCAAATTAAAATTTGGTTGCCGGGCGTGATGATGCACTCCAGTCCCTCCGGTGCCCACCTCTCGCGGAAGGCCGCGAGCGTACCGGTGGACACCGCGTGCTCCATCTCCAAGGACACCCTGGACCGGATGTAAGAGCGGAAGAGAGGCAGGCAGTCAGGTTGAACGACCCCCTCGACCGCCCGCTGCCTGGACCGGCTGATGGCACCCTTGGCCGTGCCCAGGAGCAGTCCTACGAGGAGGCCTTCGGACCTACCCGCTCCCCTCCGCACAGGGTGCCCAAAGATCAGGAGAGTGGGACTGAAGTGCAGCCAGAATTTCAGGAGCAGCCCCTTCAAATAATGGAACAGGGGCTGCAACCTTGTGCATTCCATAAAAACATGGAACACGGACTCCTCCAGACCGCAGAAATTGCAGGCGGCCTGGGAGTCCGTGAACCGGCTTAAAAATTTGTTGCACGGCACTGCTCCGTGCACCACCCTCCAGGCCAAGTCCCCGATGAATAGTGGGAGGACCCCTGCGTAGAGTGCCCTCCATCGGGGACCCCCGCCTCCTCCGGACGGCAAGATGGTACGCCATGGCGTGTCCGGACGGCCGGCGAGGATGGCAAAGTTGAGGGTGTGCAGGAGCAGCCCGTACAGGAAACCCCTCCGCGCGGAACTGAAAGGCACGGAGGGGATTTCCCCGAGGCGGCTCAAGTTGTGAGGCGCCGGCCCCCGAGGGAGGTTCCGGAGTTTGGCGCCGATGAGGAATTCCGTCCGGACGGGGGTCAGTTCGGACGGGATCTCCCCACGTACTTGAGCCTCCTCGATACACCTAACGGAGTCAGGGCCCAGAGCTGTTTTTAGCGACTCGATGGCATCGGCCGCGCGGCGGACGTTGGCAGAATTTAGGCGCCGCGCCAGCGTGACTGGCGCCATCCAGCCCGCTCCTCCGCCATCGAGCAGGTCCCTGACCCTGGTCACCTCACCAGCCACAGCCCTCTCTTCCGACCGCCACATAAAACCTCGGCCGTGGAGGTACGGATTCCCGAGCAGCGGCTCCTGCAGGACGGCCGCCACTCCAGCCGGTGGAGAGCTGCGCTTGGTGGAGACTTTGTTCCAGACCCTGATGAGTTCCCTGTAAAAGACAGGCAGCTCCCGGAGGGCGGTCCTGGCACCCCCCAAGTTCACAAACAGGAGCTGCGTGTCATAATTGAGGTCGAGCTGCTGGCGGAAGAAATACCTCGCCAGAGCACACCACCTAGGAGGGGGCTCGACGTAAAGGTATCTCTGCAGGGTCTGAAGACGGAAAGTCGCGAGCTGGGCGCTGACGCACACCAACGACTGACCGCCCTCCTCAAGCGGGAGACTCAAGACCGCGACAGAGACCCAGTGCTTCCTGTTGTTCCAGAAGAAGTCCACCAGCTTCTTCTGTATCTTGGCGACAAACGCAGGGGGAGGGGTCAAAGTGACCAGCCGGTACCACAGCATTGCGGCCACCAGCTGGTTTATGACTAGCGCTCGACCCCTGTAGGACAGCACTCGGAGCAGTCCTGTCCAGCGCCCTAGGCGAGCGGCGACCTTGGCCTCCAGCTCCTGCCAGTTCGCCGGCCAGGCTTCCTCGTCGGGGCTAAGGTAGACTCCCAGATAGAGGAGATGGGTCGTGCTCCAGGCAAAAGGCCTGAGCTCCTCCGGCAGGGAGTCCACCCGCCACTGACCCACCAGGAGTCCGGAACATTTCTCCCAGTTGATCCTGGCGGAGGACGCGGCCGAGTAAATCTCCTGGCACTCACGCATCCTCCGCAGGTCAGCGGGATCCTCTACCGCGAGGAGCACGTCATCGGCGTAAGCCGAGAGGACGACCTCCACGCCCGGCCCTTGCAGAGCCAGTCCCGTCAACCTCGTCCGCAAGAGGCGCAGGAAAGGCTCCACGCAAACGGCGTATAACTGGCCGGACATGGGGCATCCCTGGCGCACCCCTCTCCTAAAGCGAAGGGGCGCCGTCAAGGACCCGTTAACCTTAATCAGACACTCCGCGGCGGCGTACAAAAGTCGGATCCGGGCGACGAAATGCGTCCCGAACCCGAAAGCGCGCAGAGTTCCGAGCAGATAGTCGTGATCCACCCTGTCGAACGCCTTCTCTTGGTCGAGGGATAGGAAGGCGACCGACAGACCAGCCTCCTGGGAGCAATGGATGAGGTCCCGGACCAGATGGATGTTGTCGTGGATCGTCCGGCCCGGGACCGTGTATGACTGGTCGGGGTGGATCATGTGGTCCAGCACGGCACCAAGGCGAGCAGACATCGCCCTGGCGAAGATTTTGTAGTCCGTGCTGAGGAGGGAGACCGGGCGCCAGTTCTTAAGGAGGCGGAGATCGCCCTTCTTAGGCAGCAGGACGATGACTGCCCTGCGCCAAGAGAGGGGCATCTCCCCGGTCGCCAGACTTTCCCCCAGGACCCGCGCGTAGTCGCTCCCCAGGACGTCCCAGAACGCCCTGTGGAACTCCACGGTCAGCCCGTCCAGCCCCGGGGATTTTCCCCTCGAGAGCCGGGCGAGGGCACCGGTCAGCTCCGCCAGGCTTAGCGGAGCTTCCAGATTTTCGGCGCCCTCCGGGCTGACCTTCGGCAGGTCCTCCCACAAAACTCTACGCGCTTCCTCGCTGGACGGATCCGGAGAGAACAGAGCCCCGTAATATTCACGGACCCTGTTGTTGACGCCCTCCGGATCTGAGACGAGAGAGCCGTCGTCGGCCAGCAGCGTCAAGAGCTGCTTACGGACACTCTGCCTTTTTTCCAGCGAGTAGAAGAAGGGGGAGCCGCGGTCCAGATCCCGCAGGAACCGGATCCGCGACCTCACGAACGCGCCTCGGGACCCGACGAGCTGCAGGTCCTTCAGCGCGGCCTTCTTCGCTTCGTACACCGTCCGCAGGGCCGGGTCCTGGACGACTTGACCGAGACGGGCTTCCAGGTCGAGCACCTCTTTTTCTAGGCGCCCGACTCTGGCCGCCCGCCTCTTGGTCGACCCCCTCGCGTACTCTTGACAGAAGACGCGGACGTGAGCCGCCTAATGCTTTTGAAACTCTTTTAGAGTCTACCTGTGAAAACATAAAACAATAACGGTGCCACCCAACCTGGGTGACACTCCAGACATTTACAAGGCCCTTTTTTTCCCCCCCTTTTTTTTGTTTTTTTTTTGTGTTTTTCTTTTTTTGGTTTTTTTTTTTGGGCACTAAAATCACAATTTTTCCCCAGTGCCCCCTATAAAAGGGAAGGGGACACTAAAAGCACCGGCAATTAAAACAAATTAACTTTAAAACGTAAAATCAAATTAAAATTTGGTTGCCGGGCGTGATGATGCACTCCAGTCCCTCCGGTGCCCACCTCTCGCGGAAGGCCGCGAGCGTACCGGTGGACACCGCGTGCTCCATCTCCAAGGACACCCTGGACCGGATGTAAGAGCGGAAGAGAGGTAGGCAGTCAGGTTGAACGACCCCCTCGACCGCCCGCTGCCTGGACCGGCTGATGGCACCCTTGGCCGTGCCCAGGAGCAGTCCTACGAGGAGGCCTTCGGACCTACCCGCTCCCCTCCGCACAGGGTGCCCAAAGATCAGGAGAGTGGGACTGAAGTGCAGCCAGAATTTCAGGAGCAGCCCCTTCAAATAGTGGAACAGGGGCTGCAACCTCGTGCATTCAATAAAAACATGGAACACGGACTCCTCCAGACCGCAGAAATTGCAGGCGGCCTGGGAGTCCGTGAACCGGCTTAAAAATTTATTGCACGGCACTGCTCCGTGCACCACCCTCCAGGCCAAGTCCCCGATGAATAGTGGGAGGACCCCTGCGTAGAGTGCCCTCCATCGGGGACCCCCGCCTCCTCCGGACGGCAAGATGGTACGCCATGGCGTGTCCGGACGGCCGGCGAGGATGGCAAAGTTGAGGGTGTGCAGGAGCAGCCCGTACAGGAAACCCCTCCGCGCGGAACTGAAAGGCACGGAGGGGATTTCCCCGAGGCGGCTCAAGTTGTGAGGCGCCGGCCCCCGAGGGAGGTTCCGGGGTTTGGCGCCGATGAGGAATTCCGTCCGGACGGGGGTCAGTTCGGACGGGATCTCCCCACGTGCTTGAGCCTCCTCGATACACCTAACGGAGTCAGGGCCCAGAGCTGTTTTTAGCGACTCGATGGCATCGGCCGCGCGGCGGACGTTGGCAGAATTTAGGCGCCGCGCCAGCGTGACTGGCGCCATCCAGCCCGCTCCTCCGCCATCGAGCAGGTCCCTGACCCTGGTCACCTCACCAGCCACAGCCCTCTCTTCCGACCGCCACATGAAGCCTCGGCCGTGGAGGTACGGATTCCCGAGCAGCGGTTCCTGCAGGACGGCCGCCACTCCAGCCGGCGGAGAGCTGCGCTTGGTGGAGACTTTGTTCCAGACCCTGATGAGTTCCCTGTAAAAGACAGGCAGCTCCCGGAGGGCGGTCCTGGCACCCCCCAAGTTCACAAACAGGAGCTGCGTGTCATAATTGAGGTCGAGCTGCTGGCGGAAGAAATACCTCGCCAGAGCACACCACCTAGGAGGGGGCTCGACGTAAAGGTATCTCTGCAGGGTCTGAAGACGGAAAGTCGCGAGCTGGGCGCTGACGCACACCAACGACTGACCGCCCTCCTCAAGCGGGAGACTCAAGACCGCGACAGAGACCCAGTGCTTCCTGTTGTTCCAGAAGAAGTCCACCAGCTTCTTCTGTATCTTGGCGACAAACGCAGGGGGAGGGGTCAAAGTGACCAGCCGGTACCACAGCATTGCGGCCACCAGCTGGTTTATGACTAGCGCTCGACCCCTGTAGGACAGCACTCGGAGCAGTCCTGTCCAGCGCCCTAGGCGAGCGGCGACCTTGGCCTCCAGCTCCTGCCAGTTCGCCGGCCAGGCTTCCTCGTCGGGGCTAAGGTAGACTCCCAGATAGAGGAGATGGGTCGTGCTCCAGGCAAAAGGCCTGAGCTCCTCCGGCAGGGAGTCCACCCGCCACTGACCCACCAGGAGTCCGGAACATTTCTCCCAGTTGATCCTGGCGGAGGACGCGGCCGAGTAAATCTCCTGGCACTCACGCATCCTCCGCAGGTCAGCGGGATCCTCTACCGCGAGGAGCACGTCATCGGCGTAAGCCGAGAGGACGACCTCCACGCCCGGCCCTTGCAGAGCCAGTCCCGTCAACCTCGTCCGCAAGAGGCGCAGGAAAGGCTCCACGCAAACAGCGTATAACTGGCCGGACATGGGGCATCCCTGGCGCACCCCTCTCCTAAAGCGAAGGGGCGCCGTCAAGGACCCGTTAACCTTAATCAGACACTCCGCGGCGGCGTACAAAAGTCGGATCCGGGCGACGAAATGCGTCCCGAACCCGAAAGCGCGCAGAGTTCCGAGCAGATAGTCGTGATCCACCCTGTCGAACGCCTTCTCTTGGTCGAGGGATAGGAAGGCGACCGACAGACCAGCCTCCTGGGAGCAATGGATGAGGTCCCGGACCAGATGGATGTTGTCGTGGATTGTCCGGCCCGGGACCGTGTAGGACTGGTCGGGGTGGATCATGTGGTCCAGCACGGCACCAAGGCGAGCAGACATCGCCCTGGCGAAGATTTTGTAGTCCGTGCTGAGGAGGGAGACCGGGCGCCAGTTCTTAAGGAGAAGGAGATCGCCCTTCTTAGGCAGCAGGACGATGACTGCCCTGCGCCAAGAGAGGGGCATCTCCCCGGTCGCCAGACTTTCCCCCAGGACCCGCGCGTAGTCGCTCCCCAGGACGTCCCAGAACGCCCTGTGGAACTCCACGGTCAGCCCGTCCAGCCCCGGGGATTTTCCCCTCGAGAGCCGGGCGAGGGCACCGGTCAGCTCCGCCAGGCTTAGCGGAGCTTCCAGATTTTCGGCGCCCTCCGGGCTGACCTTCGGCAGGTCCTCCCACAAAACTCTACGCGCTTCCTCGCTGGACGGATCCGGAGAGAACAGAGCCCCGTAATATTCACGGACCCTGTTGTTGACGCCCTCCGGATCCGAGACGAGAGAGCCGTCGTCGGCCAGCAGCGTCAAGAGCTGCTTACGGACACTCTGCCTTTTTTCCAGCGAGTAGAAGAAGGGGGAGCCGCGGTCCAGATCCCGCAGGAACCGGATCCGCGACCTCACGAACGCGCCTCGGGACCCGACGAGCTGCAGGTCCTTCAGCGCGGCCTTCTTCGCCTCGTACACCGTCCGCAGGGCCGGGTCCTGGACGACTTGACCGAGACGGGCTTCCAGGTCGAGCACCTCTTTTTCTAGGCGCCCGACTCTGGCCGCCCGCCTCTTGGTCGACCCCCTCGCGTACTCTTGACAGAAGACGCGGACGTGAGCCGCCTAATGCTTTTGAATGTTTCCACAGTTAGTAACAGCTGCTACCAATCAACACAGTTCCCTAATCTATTCTGTATTTGATGATCATCCTGGTCACTATTGTTGGCAGTCCCTCCCATATTAGTAATGGCCATTTTAGAACCTCAACTAGTCAAGGTTTTTAGCTTCATGTTTTACTATTGAAAAAAAACTTACGTAAAAGGCAAAGGGTCATAGTAGATGACACCACTACAGTTAAAGAGACCAATCAAGCAGACATGGCTAAATGATGCAAGTTTAAGTTTTTTAAACATTTAGATTGTAGGAGAAAGGGAAGTGTCATGTATTCAACTGTCATTGTAACCCATGTATAAACTGACCTAAGTTGTACACCGTGAGAACACTGACCACTAGGTGGTGAACTTGTGGGAGACACTCCTAACCTGGACTTTCAGGTATAAAAGGGGAAGCTCCACCCACCTTCATCACTTCAGTGCTGGCTAATAAAGGTTACTGGTCACAGAGTGACTTTCTCTCAAGTATGAGGCCTCCTGTGCATTTATACTGTATAGTAAGGACATATTAGGAAGATTGTTAAAGAGGTTTGAGGTCCTGGAAAAGCACAAGATTTCAAGTCCAAGGTCCACCCTCCGTCAATTTCAACTCATCCAAAACTCAGCTGCCCCGATTCTATCCCACATCCAGTCCCATTCACCCATCCTTGCAGATCTACACTGGCTCCTGGTCTCCCAACACCTTAAATTTCAAATTCTCATCCTTGTGCTTCACTCCCTCTATAGCCTCGGCGATCAAGTGATTGCAGTACATAGTCGACACCAGGAATAAGATTCTGATTTGATCATTTTCTTTTTGTTTCATTTTTAATTTGGAGTTTATTATTTGTGCCCCTTTAAAAGGGGGGCATTTTGGTTTGGGCTGATGACAATGTCATCCTAATTAGCATTTTATAAAAAGATGGCCTCGCCCCTCCCGATCTCTGTAACATCTTCCAGCCGACACCCTTCTGAGAACTCTGCTTGCCTCCAACTCTGTCGCAATGGATTAATGACCAGTTCCCGAGGCGATTATGGGGGGAAATGCTTTTACGTTAATTCCTTGCATCACAGTAGGGCTTTGGGAAAGAAAAGATTAGTTAAATAAAAGACGAGGAAGGTCATTCAGCGTCTAATTTACAGTTTCATATCACGAAGCCGGAACAAAAAATTGTGCCAAATGATTCAGCCCAAGTACGATGAGATATTGGTGTTGTGCAACCTCATCAATTGCAGGTAATTGTTTCACATCAGAAGTCAAATGTAGCATTTCATAAGCTACACGCGCATAACATGCTGGAAATACTCAGCAAATCGGGCAGTGTAGCAATATATCTCTGCACTATTTTGCCTTTGGAACACCACGATGTATTTGAAGCAATGGCCCAAACTAATAGTGTATTACAAAGCTGCTTTTATTTCTTCCTGTTGGTCTTCAGTCAGGGGTTCACATTTGCTGAGGTGTGGGTGGGGGGGGGGGGGGACTCAGAGCTTTCCTGGGATGAGATCATGCTATCAGTGTCCCTTTAAAGGGAATTCAAGCTGTAAACTTCCGGTCCCGTGGTGTGACAGAAGGAAACTGGATGGAGAGCCGCTTATTTGTATGTTATCAGCTGGAGAGAGGGACTGTGCGCTGGGAGAACAATGCGATGGCCGTGGACTGCACCGGCTGTGCTGCTCAACCATCCCACTGTAACTAAAGACAATGCCAGACTCGCACATGCTGAAGGAAACCAAGTTAAAACCTTCAAATAAGAGCGAGGGGAGGGAGCAAGACTGTTAGCTCTGCACCACCAAGATCGCTATAATGTGCAAAACTGGCATTTGTAGATCTACGGGAGAAATTGCCGCTATCCCAGCACAGTGCAAAGCTGTTATTGTATAATGTTCCGACCCTGCTGCAACAGTGCCTCTTAACGTGCGGCTCATCTTGCGGTTTTGTTGGCCAGCTCAACTCATTTCCTTCCCTGTTGGCTGGTGTATTTGGGGAGGGGAAGAGCAGTAGCCGATGGTCCTGTCGATGCTGTGGCTGAACCCGGGCCGGAGCGGCACCAATGAGCAGCGATCCTGACCCCACCATCCCCAGCTCAACCTGCACCAGGAGCACGGTGTCCCGCAGATCCTCACCCATCATCCCCCGCCACTTCAACTCATTCGGCAGCTCACTTTTATCATCACTGTTTAAAAAGGCAGACATGGCTTCTCTCAGTCTGGGGCTAAATTTCTCACGGAAGAAGAGCATGGCGAGGAACGCTGCAGTGGAGCGGAAAAACCTCATCACCGTCTGCAGGTAAACGGCGGCTTTGTGAACATGTCGGGGACAGGCACTGCTGCTCTGTGTGTATGTCATCACTTACAGTGGCTTGGGGGGGGGGGGGGTCCACTGGGTCCGGTTTGAATCATTCCCAGTGACTAGAAGCTTACATTGTACACCATCATTAGCTTTGAGGATGTTTATCCGCATAATTAGAAATTGCATCTTTGGATATCGGGGTTCTTCAAATGCAAAGTGTACTGAGCAAAAAAGTATGGGCTGTGTTCCGTTCTTTTCGCAGTTGTTTGACATTATATTCCGGTCAGGAGCGCATTGTATTCACTCGCTGCAGCCCAGCTCCTCACCTCCACACTTTCGGGGTTAATGTAACTGGGTGGGCCGGCCAACAGGCGGTGTTGCTCGAATGGGACCAGCAAACCAGTTCCCCCAGTTCTTAAGATAACACGCCTCATCTCTGCCCCCAGTCAAAGCGGACTCGGCCAGACTTGGCCCCTCAGATCAGCCTTCCGGCTCATTTGAGTCATTTGGACTGAACAAATTGACCATAAATTTCAAGTTTAAAAAAAACATGTATTCAATTGATGTTTCATGTATAGTATATTCATATATGTTTAATGAATGTTTAATCTGGTTAGAACAATTGTGCTTCAATAAATAAAAATAATGAGATAGGCACTGAGTTCACAATTTTCTTTACTGTTGATTTATAAATATTGCCTTCACTCTGCAGGTGCACTCTCTTCCTTGTGCATCATTTTCCAGCTAAGAGAATATGCAAGTGGCCCGCTGCCAGGCCTTTGCCGATGTTGTAGTAAGATTGACCACTGGGCGGTGTCAGTGACTGACCCGGGGTGAATTGCTGGCCTGAGAGGCCTCTACCTGAGGCACTCCAAGATCGGACAGCTCCCTGTGGGGAGCCGGGCATGCGAACTGCATCTGTCATTCCACGGCTCGCTGCTCCACTATTGTTACCGCACATCCTTCTTATGAATTCTCTTTGCAGTTAATTCATGGTGAACTGTGGAATATATTTGTTCAGTTTCACACACAATGCGCAAATATTCAAACAAGGTATTGAATCATTATTTGCTCGGTATTCATTCCCTTGTGCATATTTGCAGTATGCTGGGTGACGAATGGATGATTATCAGCGATTAATTAGTACAATAGGAAAGGTTTACTAGACTAGGCTGTTTGTTTTCTGTTTTAAGGAGGAATGGAAATGCTTTTTTTTGTTGAAAATTGTGTATGAAAATGGAGAAAGAGTCAGACTGAGCTCAAAGTAAAGTGTGACCGTAGTCTTTTATTGCAGGTCTCCAGAGTGCCTCTCCAACCTGTGAGGCCTCCTTAAATACCTGTGCTCCCAAGGGATTATGGGATCCCTTCGGACTCCGGGGGATGAGCCCTCTGGTGGCTGTACAGAGTAATACAAGTCCACATATAAAACAACATTCCCACCCCCCTCCCGGCCCCCCCCCCCCACCCCAAAGTCAATAGTGTAACTACAATGTGAGTCGATCTGGGGCCCTTCTTGCCCTGCTTGATCGTCTCGGTGTGAAAGCTGGTGTTGTTGAATCATTTGTTGGGCCCTCGCTGGGCTGCTATGCAGCTGGCTTTGCTGGGCTGCCTGGTGTGATGGCCCCTGCAGGGCTGCTGTGGATGATGGGTTCTGCTTCGTGGTCAACCGTGGTGCCGGTTGCCACTGGATGTATATGTTGGGGGATCAAAAAAGGTAGGGTCCAAGGTGGGTTGCTTAGGATAGTCTGTGAATCCGAGTTTGATTTGGTCCAAGTGTTTCCGGTGAATGAGTCCATTTGAAAGTTTGACCCGAAACACCCTGCTCCCCTCTTTGGCCACGACAGTGCCGGGAAGCCACTTGGGACCTTGTCCATAATTTAATACAAATACAGGATCATTGATTTCAATCTCGTGTGATATATTTGCGATCTCATGTTATGCACTTTGTTGAAGCCGCCTGCTCTCTACCTATTCCTGTAAATCAGGGTGAACTAACGAGATCCTTGTCTTAAGTGCTCTTTTCATGAGCAGTTCAGCAGGTGGGATCCCAGTGAGTGAGTGGGTCTCGTGCGGTAGCTAAGCAGGACTCTGGATAGGCGAGTCTGCAGTGAGCCTTCAGTTACCCTCTTCAAGCACTGCTCTCTCTGCCTGACCATTGAACGCTGGTTTAAATGGGGCAGATGTGACATGTTTGATCCCGTTATGGGTCATGAATTCTTTGAACTCAGCACTGGTAAAACATGGCCCATTGTCACTCACCAGGACATCGGGTAAGCCGTGAGTGGCAAACATGGCCCGCAGGCTTTTAGTAGTGGCAACGGACGTCTTAGCCGACATTATCTCACATCCAATCCACTTGGAGTACGCGTCTACAACCACAAGGAACATTTTACCCAAGAACGGGCCTGCATAGTTGACGTGTACCCTAGACCACAGTTTGGAGGGCCAAGACCATAAACTTAGCGGCGCCTCCCTGGGTACATTGCTTAGCTGCGAACATGTATTAAATCTGTGAACGCAGGACTCTAAGTCCACATGGATACCGGGCCACTACACGTGGGATCTGGCTATCGCTTTCATCATTACGATGCCTGGGTGGGTATTGTGGAGGTCATTGATGAAGGTGTCTCTGCCCTTCTTGGGGACCACTACTCGATTGCCCCACAGAAGGCAGTCTGCCTGTATAGACATTTCATTTTTGCGCCACTGGAACGGCTTTATCTCTTCCTGCATTTCCACTGGGATTCTAGACCAGCTCCCGTGAAGTACATAACTTTTGAGGGTAATAGGAGGTCCTGGCTTGTCCAGGTTTTGATCTGCCGGGCAGTGACTGGTGATTTCTCACTCTCAAATGCTTCCATAACCATGGCTAGATCTGTGGGCTACGCCATTTCCACCCCCGTGGAGGGCAGTGGCAGCCTACTGAGAGCATCGGCACAGTTTTCTGTGCCAGGCCTGTGGCGGATGGCATAGTTGTATGTGGACAACGTGAGCGCCCATCTCTGGATGCGGGCCAATGCTTTGCTTTGGTATTTATCTCTTTACTCTCGGAAAACAGGGATATAAGTGGCTTATGGTCAGTTTCCAATTAGAATTTTAGCCCAAACGGGTATTGATGCATTTTCTTTACCCCATAGACACACGATAACGCTTCTTTTTCAATCATGCTGTAGGCTCTCTCGGCCTTAGACAGACTCCTGGATGCATAAGCAACCAGTTGCAGTTTCCCAAAACCATTAGCTTGTTGCAATACACACCCGATGCCATATGACGACGCATCACATACTAGTACCAAACATTTACATGGATCATACAACACAAGCAATTTGTTTGAGCATAACAATTTTCTCGCTTTTACAAAGGCATTTTCTTGGCTTTTGCCCCAAACCCATTTGCCCCCTTTTCGTAGTAAGACATGTAGTGCACTGTTCTAGCAGTGTGCTGAGACCCAGTAAGAAGTTACCAAAGTAGTTCAAGAGTCCCAGAAACGACTGCAGCTCCGTCACGTTCTGTGCGTTCCCTGTTGCCTCCGTCTTCGCATTGATGGGCCTGATGCCGTCCGCCGCAATCCTCCTTCCCAGGAACTCCCCTTCAGGCACCAGGAAAATGCACTTCGCGTGTTTTAACCTGAGCCCCACGCGGTTGAGTCGACTAAGAACCTCCTCCAGGTTCTGCAGGTGCTCGACTGTGTTCCGACCTGTGACCAAGATGTCATCCTGGAAGACCACGATGTGCGGGACTGACTTCAGTAAACTTTCCATGTTTCTCTGGAATATCGCCGCCGCTGATCGCATTCCAAATGAGCATCTGTTATAAACAAAGAGACCTTTGTGCGTGTTGATGCAGGTGAGAGCCTTCGATGATTCCTCCAGTTCCTGCGTCATGTAGGCTGAAGTCAGATCCAGCTTCCTGAACATCTTTCCTCCCGCCAGCGTTGCAAAGAGGCCGTCTGCTTTTGGTAGTGGGTATTGGTCCTGCAGGGAGAAACGATTGATAGTTACTTTGTAATCGCCACAGATTCTCACGGTGCCATCTCCCTTGAGGACTGGGATAATGGGACTGGCCCACTCACTGAACTCGATCGGTGAAATGATGCCCTCTCATTGCAGCCGGTCTAGCTTGATCTCTACCCTTTCTCTCATCATGTATGGTACTGCTCCCGACTTGTGATGGATGGGTTGTGCCCCCGGAATTAGGTGGATCTGCACTTTTGCTCTTTGGAATTTCCCAATGCCTGGTTCGAACAGCGAAGAAAGTTTGTTGAAGACCTGGGCGCACGAAGTGTCGTCAGCGGGTGATAGCGCTCTGACGTTGTTCCAGCGTATCTTTCCCAGCCAACTCCTGCCGAGCAGCGTGGGACCATCACCTGGTACTACAGAGTGTGGTAGCTTGTGCACCGCTCCATCGTAGGAGACCTTTACGGTAGCACTGCTGATTACAGGAATCAGTTCTTTCATGTAAGTTCTTAGTTTCGTGCGAACTGGAGTTAAGACTGGCCTTGTTGCACCACAACCGTTCGAAAGTGTTTTGTCCATGATGGACTGGCTCGCCCCTGTATCCAGCTCCATTGACACCGGGAGTCCATTTAGTTTAACATTCAGCATTATTGGGGGACAATTCTTGGTGAATGTGTGCACCCCATGTACCTCTGCCTCTTCGGTCTGAGGCTCTGGTTCATCGTGATCCTCCATGGATCTGTCCTCCTCTGCAACATAGTGGTTTGCAGGTTTAACAGGCTTTGCAGCTTGCCTGCATGCTCGTTGGAGGTGTCCTTGTTCCACAGCCCTTGCAAACGTACTGTTTGAATCGGCATGAATGGAAACGATGATCACCTCCCGCTGCGCCAACAAGGTGTTAATGGCCTTGCATTCATCACCTTTGATGGTGGACTCTGAGTCTTCTGCGGATGTGCAGCTGCAGGCATGTGTGATCTGCCCTGTACGTTACAATTCGAAAACAACATAACTTTGTTCACAGTACTTGTAGCAGCACTTGTGTGCTGAGAGATTGTTTCATACTGTCACTGGTGGCAATGAACGCCTGGGCTATCGCTATGGCCTTGCTCAAGGTTGGGGTCTCTACAGTCAAAAGTTTGCAAAGTATGGTTTCGTGGTCAATGCCAAGTACGAAAAAGTCTCTGAGCATGTGCTCCAAATGTCCTTCAAATTCGCAATGTTCTGCAAGGCGTCTTAGTTCGGCGACATAACTCGCCACTTCCTGGCTTTCAGATCTTTTGTAGGTGTAGAACCAGTACCTTGCCATCAAAACGCTTTCCTTCGGGTTCAAATGCTCTCAGACCAGTGTGCACAAATCGTCGTACGATTTCTCTGTGGGTTTCGCTGGAGAGAGCAGATTCTTCATGAGGCCATACGTTGGTGCCCCACAGACGATGAGGAGGATCGGCCTT
This sequence comes from Pristiophorus japonicus, assembly GCF_044704955.1. Lineage (NCBI taxonomy): Eukaryota > Metazoa > Chordata > Chondrichthyes > Pristiophoridae > Pristiophorus > Pristiophorus japonicus. Next base: position 223,719,399 of record NC_091981.1, read on the forward strand.
TGTTTGGCAGCGCTCTCTTCCCCATCGAGCACATTGGCCACGAAGTATTGGTCGAGTCATTCCACAAAAATTTCCCAATCATCTCCCTCCAAGAATTTCTCCAGGATGCCCACTGTTCTCTAGATCTTTGGGTTCGTTATCTGTATCTCGCGCCAGTTGTTGTGTATGGAGAAAGCGTTAGACTGAGCTCAAAGTAAAGTGTGACCTTAGTCTTTTATTGCAGGTCTCCAGAGTGCCTCTCCAACATGTGAAGCCTCCTTAAATACCTGTGCTCCCAAGGGATTATGGGATCCCTTGGGACTCCAGAGGATGAGCCCTCTAGTGACTGGACAGAGTAAATACAAGTCCACATATATAACATACAATTTTGCTTCCGAGTTTAAATATTTTGTTTAACCCAACTGGACTGCATGTTTGAACCTTTCCAATCAGCCTCCCACAGCACTGAACAGACCCTAATCAAAGTCACAAATAACTGTGATTGTGACTATCGTACACTCTCCCTCCCTGTCCATCTCGATCTCTCTGCAGTCATTGACATGGTCAACCACTTCCACTCTTCCCAATCCAATCATAACCAGAGAATCTCCTGCAATGTCTTCTCTTCCCACTCCCACACTGTTGCCTCTAGAGTCCCCAAGGATCTATCCTTAGCCCCATCCTATTCCTCAACTACATGCTGTCCCTCAGAGACATCATCTGAAGACATTACATCAAGGGCCAAAAATATGCTAACGACACCCGGCTTTACCTCTGCACTTCGCTGAAACCCTCCACTGTCTCTCTCATCGTAGACTGTGTGTCCGACATTTTGTCCTGGATAAGCTGTACTTTCCTTCAGCTAAACATTGTGAAGATCAAAGTCATTGTCTTTGAACTCTTTTTCCCCCCCCCACCCCTCCCCCATAGCCCCCAGTAAACTCCGCTCCCTTGTCATTGATCCCATTCCCCAACCGGCCCTTGTCTCAGGCTGATTTGTAACCTTGGCTTCTTACTTAATTCCAAGCTGAGCTTCTGACCCCATATCCTCTCCCACTCAAATCTGTATACAACAACTACACAAGTCACCTGTCTCCACCTCTGCTTTGGCCCATCCACTGCTGAAACCCCCATTCATTTTTTTTTGTCACCTCCAGACTCAATTATTCTAATGTTCTCCTGGACAACCTCCTTTCATTCTGTATAAATTTCTGCTCATCCAAAACTCTGTTAACTGTGTCCTAACCCGCACCAAGTCCCACTCACCCATCACTCTTGTGCTTGTTGACCTACATTAGCTCCTGGTCCACCAGTGTCTCCATTTTACAATTCTCAATGTTGTGTTCAAATCCCTTAATGGCCTTGCTCCTTACTAGCTCTCTATACACCTCCAGCCCTCCAACCTTCTGCGTTCCTCCAACTTTGGCCTCTTGCGCATTCGCCACTCCCTTCAGACCATCATTGATGTCTGTGCCTACAGACCGTTCTCCACCTCTCATGTCCTTTTAATGTCTTTGTTAAAACCTACCCCTAACTAAGGGTTTTAGTCACCCATCCTAATATTTCATTTTTTTAGCTCAGTCAGTTTTTGCCTGATTGCAACAACTTGCATTTATATAGTGCTGTTAACATAGTAAGACGTTCCAACAGGCTTAACAGGAGAGTTATCAAATAAAATTTGACACCGAGCCAAAATTTGATTTCACTCTGAAGCGCATTGGGATGTTTCCCTGTGTTAAAGGCACTATATAAATACAAATTGTTGACTATAAAGGAATATCCTCATATAAAATATCATATCATATGATATGTAAAATTTGTTACCTTACATCTTTCATAGAATCATAGAATGGTTAAAGCATGAAAGGCCATTCGGCCATCAAGCTCATGCCAACTCTCAGCTAGTCCCACTCCCCTGCCCTTTCCCTGTAGCCCTGCAAATCTTTTTCCTTCAGCTCCCTTTTGAAAGATGAAAATGAGTCTGCCTCCACCACCCTTTCAGGCAGTGCATTCCAGATCGTAACCACTCGTTGCGTTAAAAAAAGTTTTTCTTGCATTGCCTTTGGTTCTTCCAATTACCTTACATCTGTGTCCTCTGGTTCTTGACCTGTCTGCCAATGGGAACAGTCTCTCTCTCTCTCTCTCTCTCTCTCTCTCTATCCTGTCCAGACCCCTCATGATTTTGAAAACCTATCAAATCTTCTCATTTGCTATGGAGCTACACTGAGTTAGCACCTTCAGGAGAGAAGGAAAGAGGGAAAACAGTTATAGCTGCCTTTATTAATTTTTTAAAACTTGGACAAAGTTTAATTACTTTTTGAGAAAGTTGAATGAAATTCCATCATTTATTTTGAAATATTGTGAAATAACTGATTAAAATCAATAAACTATTGTGCTGCTCTAAACCTACTTTCACTTCTCTAAAACTTGCTGTTGTTTGAGTTACGGCAATTAAGAGATAGGAAATGGGAAGTAAAAATAATACGCCTAAATTTCATGTGGTGATGTGAAATGTTACCCAACCTTCTCCATGTGACTTATTTAAACATAATGTAAAAATGGATCAAAATTGCTTTAAACATTTTTTTCCTATTGTTTCCCGCACTTCACTGAAGTCTCATGATCTAGTATTCAGTATGTTATCGAGGACACTGATCATCCCATGCAAAGTAACAGAAATGATTGCCTCATCAAAAATCTGCATCAAAGATTGATTGCCTAGCTGATCATATGTGATATCATGTCTTGGTTGGGTAGATATAGTAAAATTGTCTTCTGCAGTTATGTGGCCTGAGGACTGTTACTGGGTCACAATTTTTCTGCTATCCAGACTTTTGTGGATCCTCCGGAGGCCACTATAACAAGCTCAAGAAATGGGGGAAACTGCACTAAAATCGATCTCGGTAGTGGTTGCTCTGTAGAATCTGTCACTCATTGATTGTACCCTGTTTCTTCACAAGAAATTGGCCTCACAGATACAACAACAACTTACAATTATATAGCATCATTTAAAGTAGTAAAATGTCCCAAGGCGCTTCACAGGAGCATAATGAGACACAAAATTAACACCAAGTCAAAGAAGGAGATTTTAGGACAGGTGACCAAAAGCTTGCTCAAAGAGGTAGGTTTTAAGGAAGGGAGAAAGGTGGAGAGATGGTAAGGTTTAGGGAGGGAATTCCAGAGCTTGGGGCCTAGATGTCTGAAGGCACGTCTGCCAATGGTGGAGTGAAGGATGTGAGATGCACAAGAGCCAGTGCTGATGGAACGCAGAGTTCTTGGATGGTTGTATGCCTGGAGGAGGTTACAGAGATGGGGAGGAGCAAGGTCATGGAAGGATCTGAACATAAACTGTCAGCATTATGCAAATCCTAGTTGAGATTTTTCAGTCATGAGTCAGTTGTGTACCTGAGGCAATTCCTCTTGTCAAAATGTAATTTAAAAACAGCATGCTGTATCCATCATATTGGCCACAACTCATCTGTGGTTAAGTCTTGAGTTTTCTGTCCTATTAGCATACATGTTGCTCTTCAGTTATTAATTCTCTAGTTACCATTAAAAGGCTCAGCTGTGTATCCTGGTAATTACAGGAAAAATTGTACTTGCAATGGAAATTGCTTTTGTGCATGCATTTGAGTATGCATTATTCAACTTCATACCTCAGTGTGGTGTAATGTGGTATTAAAATATTCTTTTGCTGTCATGTTTTCTCTTTTTTTCTCTCTCTGTATCTGTTTCCCTTCATAGCCTTTGGGATTTTTTTTCTGGTTTTCACATTGAAGATCAAACAAAGAACTAGAGTAGGCCATTCAACCCCTTGACCCTGTTCAATTAAATCATGGCTGATCAGTATCTTGGCTCCCTTTACTAACCTTTGATCCATATCCCTTTGACCTTTACCTAACACAAATCTATCCATCTCATTGATGAAAATTTCAATTGACCCAGCATCCCCAGCTTTTTGCAGAAGAGAGTTTTTGTTTCCACTGTGTCAGCTGTGGCTCAGTGGGTAACACACTCGCCTCTGAGTCAGAAAGTTGTGGGTTCAAGTCCCACTCCAGGGACTTGAGCACACAAATCTAGGCTGACATTCCAGTGCAGTACTGAGGAGGATAGACGCACCAAGATCAGTGTTCTCGATCAGGCCAACATCCCCAGCATCGAAGCACTGACCACATACAACCAGCTCCGTTGGGCGGGCCACATTGTCCGCATGCCTGACACAAGACTCCCAAAGCAAGTGCTCTATTCAGAACTCCTACACGGCAAGCGATCCCTAGGTGGGCAGAGGAAACATTTCAAGGACACCCTCAAAGCCTCCTTGATAAAATGCAACATCCCCACCAGCACCTGGGAATCCTTGGTGCAAGACTGCCCTATGTGGAGGAAGAGCATCCGGGAGGGTGCTGAGCACCTAGAGTTTCGTCTCCGAGAGCATGCAGAAAACAAGCGCAGGCAGCGGAAAGTGCGTGTGACAAACCAGGCTCCCCACCCACCCTTTCCTTCAACCACTGTCTGTCCCACCTGTGACAGACACTATAATTCCAGTATTGGACTGTTCAGTCACCTGAGAACTCGCTTTGAGAGTGGAAGCAAGTCTTCCTCAATTTCGAGGGACTGCCAATGATGAGCACTGAGGGAGTGGTGCATTGTCTGAGGTGCCGACTTTCAGATGAGACGTTAAACTGAGGTCCTGTCTGCCCTATCAGGTGGCCGTAAAAGATTCCATGGCACTAATTCAAAGCCAATATTGATCCCTCGATCAACGTAACAAAAACAGATGATCTGGTCATTATCACATCACATTGCTGTTTGTGGGAATTTGCTGTACAAAAGTTGGCTGCCATGTTTCCCACATTACAACAATGACTACACTCAAAGTACTCCCTTGGCTGTAAATCGCTTTGGGACATCCAGTGGTTGTGAAAGGCGCTATATAAATCCATGTTTCTTTCTCTTTCTGTTTCTCTCCTTTTTTTCTTTTTCTTTCATGTGAAAAACTTCTTCCTGATTTCACGCCTAAATGGCCTAATTTTCAGATTATCTTTCTGGATTTTACCACCATAAGAAATAGTTTCTCTATATCTACCCTATTAAATCTCTTTCACTTTAAAAGACCCCAATTAGTTCACCACTCAACCTTTTAAACACAAGGGAATCAAATCAAGTGTTTTTTTAATTCATTCTCTGGGTGTGGGCATCGCCAGTAAGGCTAGCATTTTATTGCCCATCCTTGGTTGTCCTGAGAAGGTGGTGGTGGCTGTTTTCCTACAGTAGCAGTTTGATTGGCATGCTACACAGTTAAGAGTTAACCACTGGAGTCACAAAGGCCAGGCCAGGTAAGGATGGCAGGTTTCCTTCCCTAAAAGGGTTTTTACAACAATCCGACCGCTTCATTTTTTAGCCTGTTTTCTTTTAAAAATGGAATTCAAATTCTCCAACTGCAGTGGTGGGATCTGAACTCATTGGCCCCGATATTGATGGGTGGGTTTGCTGAGCAGGGCGGTGGAGTTTAGGTCAGGAAACCCAGCAGTCTGGGTTTCCCTGCATGCTGTGAAGTTTAGCATGCATTCTATTTTAACGGGATCCCCTCCCGGACACCAGCCGGATTGATAGGCTTGGCCCCCTATCGCGCGGGAAGCACTCCAGAGGAACCTGCTGCTGCATTAGCGGGTACCTGGGTATAGATAAACTATTTCCAATCCAGGGGGGCCCAATTCCCCAATCTGGGAGGGGTGGGGGTTAGGTGGTGATGGTGTGATGCCAGGGAAGCAGGTAAGCTTACAGGGGGGGTGGGGGAGGGAAACACTCCTGTTCCTCCTTTTTCCCGGAAGATGTCCTTGCCTGCCTTGAGCTGCCGGGTTTCCTGAGGCTTGGGAAACCTGGCCAACCAGGGTTACACCTGTAAAACAGGTTAAATGTGAGGTTCCCAGCCCTTTGGAACCAGATTGACTGTCCGCCCCCTGTCCCACTTCCGTTAAACGTGGAAGTGGATGGGTTGCGGTCGGGTTTGAGAATTTTAAGTTGTTTTACATCTCACCCGACAACAACCCACCCGTTTTTGGGGGATGTTTCGTCCAAGCCTCTGAATGACTCGTTCAGTCAAATAATGACTACAATATCGTACATGTCCTCAGAATTTAACCCTTTAAGCCCTGGTATCCTTTTGGTAAATCTGCACTATGAACCCTCCAAGGCCAATATATCTTTCTGGAGATCGGTGCCCAAAACTGAATGCAGTACTCCAGATGGGGTCTAACAACTGAAGCATAATTTCCTCCCCTTTGTATTCCAGCTGCCTTGAAATAAAGGGCAGCATTCCATTATTCCGATTAATTTTTATATCTGTCCACTAGCTTTTAATGATTTGTGTACATGAACACCTAAATAAATCCCTTTGATTGTCCACAGTTCCTAGTGTCTCATCATTAAGAAAATATTCCGATTTCATAGAATCATAGAAATTTACAGCACTGAAGGAGGCCATTTCAACCCATCATGTCCGTGCAGGCTGACCAAGAGCTATCCGGCCTAATCCCACTTTCCAGCTCTTGGTTCGTACCCCTGTAGGTTACGGCACTTTAAGTGCACATCCAAGTATGTTTTAAATGTGGCGAAGGTTTCTGCCTCAACCACCCTTTCAGGCAGTGAGTTTCAGATGCCCACCACCCAATTAGTGAAGAAATGTTCCCCTCATATCTCTAAACCTCCCACCTCCCCCCAATTACTTTAAATCTATGTCCCCTGGTTGTTGACCCCTCTGCCAAGGGAAACCACTCCTTCCTATCCACTCTATCCAGGCCCCTCATAATTTTATACACCTCAATCAGGATTCGTCTTTCTTGGATACAAAGCGAATGGACTCCCACATTGAAATCCACCTGTCATAGTTTTGCCTGCTCACGTAGTCGGTTATGTCCCTTTGTATATTTTTTGCACCCATCTACACTACTTACTGTGCCTCAGAGTGACAGAGGCAGGTTTACATAGAGTTCTTTCAGTTGCACTATCAAACTATAGTGTCTGTAGCTTTTTGTATATATTTTGTGCATGTAGTTGTAATAGAACTCTCTCACTTGTGCTGTGGATGCCAAGATAGCCCTAGTTCCATTACATTAAATTTTCATAAGGTAAGTCTGCGATGTGAAAATGCCATCAGCTCAATAAAGCACATTCCTCTGGTGCAAATAACACTTGTATTTTGAGTAAACCCAATGTTTGCTTCTAGTTAAAACAGAAAATGCTGGAAATACTCAGCAGGTCAGGCAGTATCTGTGGAGAGAGAAAGAGAGTTAACGTTTCAGGCTGATAGCCCTATGTCAGAACTGGAAAAAGTTATAGAGGTAAGGATTTTAAGCAAGTGTCGTGGCAGGGAAAGGGGAGAGTGGAGGAAAGAACAAAGGGAAAGTGTGTGATAGGGTGGAAGGCAGAAGAGAGTAAATGACAAAAGGGATAATGGTGCAAGGCAGAAGGAGATGGAAATGGGACAAGTTTAAGAAACAAAAGATGAGTCTCTAGATAGGGTGTAAATGGAGATGGCAGAACCTTCAACAGCTTTTTATTTGCTTCTTATTATCTTGTAAGATTACTACAAATATTTTTCATACATGTATTAAAATAGTCAGATGACAAAAGGCCATTCTTGGGTGGCAGTGAAAATGGTGATCTCGTGCATGAATGTCCCACCAAATATGGGAGTGTTGTTTCTCATCAAGCTTATGCAAACTTGCATTGCTATTATTAAAAGTAGATTTTCTGTGAACAAGCTAATCTTTCAGCAAATGTTTACACAGGGGAACACCTTAATGGCACAAAGGGCACACCTTAATTTTAGAGTGGGTATGATTTGATATTAATTTGTAGCTTAATCCATTTCAGGCTTCCCTTACCAAAACATTATTTTCTATCAAAAAGTTCAATAGAAATCTCAGGCTTTTTGAGTCCAGTGTTCGATTGTTCTTGACCAACTTTTCATTTATTCTGCTTCAAACAAAGACTGGTTAAACTCCTCTTTTGTTATCTAGAAGTGTTTGAGTTTTATTTCTCATGCACCATTTTACTATCTGCGTGCTCTTGTTACTGCAATGATAATGTTGCCTGACACCTTCTGGGAATAGCATAGGATCAATCTTATCTGGTAATGAATTGTAGAATTTGTTCTGCAGTACAGTAGACTCACAGACCAGAATTTTCACATTGTGGAGTGTGCGGGATTGGGAATGGGTTGGCAGATAAAAGCGCTGAAATTGACAGCGCGTCGGGATCCCACCGACTTCCATGTTAAATGGGATGTGTTTCGAAGCGTGTCCCGGACCTGTTCAGGAGAGGCGCGTGAGCTCATTGAGGTAGTTAACTGTTCACTTGGAAACCCTTAACAGCCTTTTTAACATGAGGTTTCAACTTTAACTGGTTGCGCACGGGATTCATGGGCCTCGGGAAACTCGCCTGTAAAGGAGCGGCGGGAGCTCAGTGGCCATTGAGCTGCTTCTTCAAGTGGCAGCTGGAAAAAGCACATAAATACTCTCTCCTGCTTTCTTGCCTAAGGCAAAAGGCTCTTGCTGACACCATCTTGTGCAGCGGGGTTGCTTTCAAGAGTTTGCAGGTGATTTCTGCAACCTCGGTAGGCACTCTCACCAGATTGCAAGTCACTCTTGTTACATTGGAGGATTGTGCCTCTGATCTCCACTTTATCTGGTATCTATCAGATCACTGAAGACAAGACTGCTGACATCCTTGAAAAGGCAAAACAATGAGGCTGAAGAGCACTATAATCAATGCCACATATTCACCAGATGTGTCATAGAGTAAGCAATCGGCATGCTGAAGATGCACTTCAGGTGCCTTGACAGATCCAGAGGGAGGTATCTGCGAACCTGGGTGCAGCCTTCTGGCACTGTTGGACCCACACACATCTCTGATGTACAGCAATAGTCACCTTTCCCGACCACCTGTGTGCCTCCTCCAACAAACTTGAACTGGGATGTGTACAAGGCTCCCTTTAAATATCTGACCCACTCCATTTAATTGGCCAGGAAACCCACATGAATGTTTCAATTGATCCAATCCAGTTAAATGCGCAGTGCAGAAAGCGCTGTTGAAAACTTCAGGATGATGGGCCACTACGCAGCCTGCACACATTTGCGCCGACTCTAAAATAAAAATTCCACAGATTCTCCAATGAGGGAAAGTAGAGGCAGTGGTCATGCAAGGCAATTCTAATAAAAGATATTGGGAACTGAATAATCTTTGGCTCCCAGTTTTATGAGCATTAAGGGGGCAATCTAGTTATGTTAAAAGGGCATGATAGCAAGCATTTACTGTACTTTATTGTATGGTGAAAGTAAATGCACTTGTCAGATGTGGGCGTAAGTATTGTTGAGTGTTGGGAAAGAAGATGAAAGCTAGCATGATGCAGAGCGAAACCTAGGATAACCCCCTTAGTCACATCAGGGATAAAACTTGGGGGCATCCAAACTGAAGCATTGTTTATAGAATCTGAAATTTTTGTTTTGTGCTGATAGTTTCCTAATTTACATAATTACTTGGCCTTGAGTTTTTCTACTTTGCAAAAGTTAGGTGTAATTTCAATGATGGCTTTCGGTTTGTGCCTAATGGCATTCCACGTATTTCAGTTTTGTCAACTTTTGTGCCAGCAATGTGGTTTTTATCATATCCCTTTTAGCAACTCCAAAAAGCAGTAACAATGTCATGTAGCTTAAGTTAGGTTGGGAATATATTGTGAATTACCACTTTTTGATGCCAATTTTTGCATACTCCAATAAATAAGTATTCCTCAAGTGGCTCCTATTATATCATTGTCAACATTAAAGAATCGGTGCTTTTAAAACTGAATATTTGTAGTGATGTCTAGCTTTTTAAAAAGAACAATGTTCCAAAGTGAAAGGAATGTGGTTCGGGCACAACTCACTTGAACACTGTAGAATTTAACAATTTTTCTTGGATTCATTTTGTATTTCAGTGCGGCACTGTATGTATAGGGCTGTCAGTGTATTATTCAACTCAATTAGCTCAATGTAATTTTGCACTGAGAGAATGACAGAAAGATGAAAGGCATTACATTTCAAATTGTGCATTGGGTAGCCTTTCCTACCATCTGGAAATAACCTCATCAGAATTATATTCTATTTAACACCTTTCTGAGCGTAATGCCTTCATAAATAAGTTTAGACATTAAAAAAAATGGTGACTTGGAACCATAATCAAGCAGTGAGGCTCTTGTAACTGTACTTAAGTAAAAATCAAAGAACCCCACCCAGTGCGGACAGTGGCTTCTGTAACTTCATCACGTCCAGTGTACTCCTACACTGAGGAGTAGAAAGTTGACCTCATTGTGCCCATTTTGTGGACTTAATGCAGGCGCAACAAGGCACAATTTTGGGGTCCATAGTTGCCTAAAATTGGATTGGAACGTTTTTCAGGTGTCTGAGATGGTTGCCTAAAACAGGCATCAGGCTCATTGTATATGCTAATGAGGGGCCCAGAGCCTGTTTTTTTTTTAAATGATGTAACTATTTGTACCCGTACTGCACTTTTTTGAGAGACATGCAACAAGCCCCAACTCCGTCAAGCTCCGCCCCCCACCCCGGCCCAAATCATTACATGCACGTTGTGCCGAGAAGCAGGACTTGAGGCTCTGACTCCCTCCCTCCCCGCCTCACTGGCCAGCCTGAGTCCGAGAGCGGCGAGCCTGGGCCCGATAGTGAGGCAGAAGCTTGGGGAGGGGGGGGAGCGAGAGAGAGAGAGAGAGAGAGCGAGAGAGAGAGAGAAGCTGTGGGGGAAGGGAGGAGGCGTGGGGGGGGGAGAGAAGCTGTGGGAGTGGGGGAAGAGAGAGGCGGGGGAAGGGGAGACACGGGTGTGGGGAAGACTGATCACATTCTTCCAACCCCTACAAGGGACATGGTTGGAGTGGATGATATCCAGAAGTCACGACACTGTCACTATTCACTTCATATCCAATAAACCTGTTAACAATCTGTACACAATGCCTGCCGCACATCTATGGTGGGGGTGGGGGTGGCGGGGGAAAGGATGCACTAGTGCTGGAACAAGGCACTTTGGCTGGGGAGGCATGCACTTGGACTGGGGTAAGGCACTTGGACTGGCTCTTGCTGTCTTCTGGGGAGCTCCATCCTCTGTCGCCTCAGGAAGCCAAAGTGGATCGAGTTACAATTTGCAAAGCCAGTGAAATCTTCGGATGGGCCATTCCAGTTACACATTCCTGTGAAACTTCAGGGTGTGGCTTATCCTCCAAGGAGACCAATCATAGACAAAGGGTGGCCATTTTTGCAGTACAAATAAGCACGTCCTTTTTTTTTTTTACCCCTATGCCAAATTGGACTGCCCCGAGTGCCCCAACAAGGCAGGCAGCCTGAAATTGAATTCTTCAGTTCAGAGAGCTGCCCATGAGCAGCGCAACAGGCAGCGACATCTCGCTGCGATTATATAGATTAGGCCTGTTGTCACGGTCCTCAGGCTGCCTCTTTCAACACTGGGATCGATCCTTGCGCCCATTTACAAATCTCTCCATGGCCTTCCCCACACTGCCTCTGCTTTCTTTCAGCTTAACAATCCAGCCTGGCTTTTGGCCATCTCACTCTGGCCTCCCATACCTTCCCTCCCATCAATACTTCACTATTTCAGCTCTATTCTCTAGAACTTCTTCCCTAAACCATCGTCCTACTCTTGTCAGCTGTGGCACTCTTGCCTCTGAGTCAGAAGGTAGTGGGTTCAAATCCCATTCCAGAGACAGGAGCACATAAATCTAGGCTGACACTCCAGTGTAGTGCTGAGGGAGTGCTGCACTGTCGGAGGTGTCCTCTTTCTGGATGAGACATTAAAGCTAGGCCCCGTCTGGTGTCTCGGCTGCACATTTAAAAAATCCTATGGTTCTATTTCGAAGAAGAGCAGGGGAGTTATCCCCAGTGTCCTGGCTAATTGTTATCCCTCATTCAGCATAACAAAAAAAACAGATTATTTGGTCATTATCATTATGTTTGTGGGAGCTTGCAGAGTGCAAGTTGGCTGACGCGTTTCCCACATTACAACAGTGACTACACCCCAAAAGTACATCATTGACTGTAAATCGCTTTGAGACTTCCGGTGGTCATGAAAGGCGATTATATAAATCCATGTCTGTCTTTCTTTCCTTCTATCTTAAAAGTCTCCTGAAAAGCTATCCTTTCATCTGTGTCGATAATTAAGAGTAATGTGCTTTATTGCGGAATTAATGTACCTGTACTGCATTTGCATCCTTTGAAGTGTTTCTTTTAAGAAATGTAAATTATAGTTGATCTAATATTAGTGATTAAAGTTTGGGCCAGTCAGTACAAATTGCAGATTCATATGAATTTTGTCGAGCACCTACTTGGAGCAAAAAGGTAAAAACAACATGGTTGCTCTGTAGGTTACCACACCCATTCCCCATCTATTTTAGGGTCTGAATTGGGCCTGTGATTTGTGGCAAAGTTACAGTACGAATGATCTAGTCACATGGCTTGATCTGATCTTTAATTAGATTGTTGTAACCTGAGTGATTGATTATAAGCAAGGTTCACTATTTTCACAGGATAAACAAACTGAATCACGGAAGGCATTTCCCAGAACAGTGGTAAAAGTCTCGTGTAATTAAAATGGAATTAGCTTATTCAGTCACTGTAACCCACTCGTTTTGATTGTAAGTTTGTAATTGATGAACCATAAGAACTAATGTTGTTACCTAAACCCATTGAAATCATTGTGTAGGGTCATTTTTATTCCATTTGAGATTAATTTTTCTTAACACTGGCTCGCGGCACAGATGCCTGTGGATGGTGCATACTTATATGTATGGTGCCGACAATGAAGATTTAATGACTATGATAAACTTTAATGATTATACTGATGATGTGTGATTAGTTTTTAGGAAATAATATGGTTTGTATAGAGTCATTGTGTTCTGAAAGGAGATGATCTGTCATTAAAATTGGTTGTACTGCCCTGTGAATTGTAAAAATTAAGTATACATCACTTGCCGTACTTAATTAGGAACTCCGTAGATTTACTATGCCTAGATTTTGCAAAGCCTTTACTGCAGACCCACATAAGAAATTACTTTTAGTAGGTTAAAAAGGCGCAGAATATGAGGGAGGCTTTTTACGGGGATAACTTGGAGTCAGAGGCACGTGCGTGGGTAAGAGTGGTATACATAAGAACATAAGAAATAGGAGCAGGAGTAGGCCATCTGGTCTCTCGAGCCTACTTCGCCATTTAATAAGATCATGGCTGATCTGATCTTGGCCTCAACTCCACTTCCCTGCCCTCTTACCATAACCCTTGACTCCCTTATCCTTAAAATCTGTCTATCTCCACCTTAATTATTCAATGACTCAGTGTCCACAGATCTCTGGGGTAGAGCCTTCCAAAGATTTACGACACAGTTGAGTTTGATTTTTCAAGATGGGCGGAGGCAACAGTATGATTGGCTAGCTGATTTTAAAAATGAGGTAAAAACGATCTGAAAAAGATGTTGTTTCATCCCTATGCATCATTCAAAAGCCTTGCTCGGGAATGCTGAGATGCACAGTTGCACTTGTCCAGACATGTGCTGTAGAATCATTTGAAAACAAATGGGTGGCTCAGTGATCCTGCACTCCCAGCAGGCAGCCAAGTTCGGAAGAAGCACAAGTTGGAGAAATAGCTTTAAATCATAACTCCGATTTTCAAATCTGGCTTCCTACTGGGTGTAGGGGATTCTGGAATCGACCGTTTAAATTTCCCATATTAAGATGAGGGTTGGGTTTAGATTTAGGTTTTAGGTGGGCTGACTTAATTAGAGACAGAAATCTTTTTTTTTGACAAGTGGAGAGTTTATTTTGAAGGATGGGATTTGCTGAGTGGATCTGTAATTGATGATTACAGTGCATGATACTGATGATTGTATGCACTCTTCATGATGCAGTCAGACTTGCACACCCAAATGTTGTTTTTAATACCAGTCCACATGAAGATGTATATGGATTATGGATATTTTAATTGCGTGTGAAACAAACTAGGCAAGGGGTAGGAATTTAATTTGTTAACTTTATATGTATTTCCATGTAGTGAATTTTTATGTGTAAAGGTGGCTACAACTAGTCATAAATGTACCAGGTAGACAGTAACCTGGAGGATTTCTCAGTAAAAGACTGACGGAATTGTTTATTAAAAATGTTTGTAAAAACTGATTGAATTCAAAAGTGATTAACTTTGATTATCTGGTTTAAGAGACTATAGTATGTGACCTCGTGCAAATTGATTAAAAATAAAATCCACATTCAGGGGCAGATTAACAGCCGGGCCTACAGAGCCTCTGCCTAGGGACCCCAGCCAAATATGGGACACGCCCTCCTCTTTCCGCACCCCTCCGCCCACCACCCCCCCCCCCCCGCTAAAATTCACCATGAGCAGAAAAGCTGCACACAACCGTTGGATCAAAGTATTCTAACATTTAAAAATACTGTCAGAAAGGGGCAAGGCAGAGTCGGCAGATTTGTTAAAATATAAATACTGACAGATTACAAAATGCTTTTATTTTTACAGATATGAGGGACCTTAGAAGAAAAGATAGTAAGAATATTTTAATATACAGAAAAGAAACTCAATCATAAAGGGACAGTTTGTTTGAACTAGGGCTCCAATTGCTCGGAGGTTGATGTGGTGCTGTGGCTTCGCTCCTTTGCACCTTGACTATACAAATCAATCAGATGCCAACAGTGTGTGTTAACATTCACAGATATGAAATCAGACATTATTGTATCTTCATATTTTACTACACATCTGTGTGCGATGCACTGCCTGAATAGATGGTGGAAGCAGATTCAGTAGTAACTTTCAAAAGGGAATTTGGTATATACTTGAAAAGAAGCAATGTGCAGGGCTATGGGGAAAGATGGCGGGGGGGCGGGGCGCGGAAATGGGACTAATTGGATGGATAGCTCTTCCAGCCATGGAGCGGATGGGGTTGTGTGGGGGGGGGAGGGGGGGGGGTTGGTCAATGTTGATCCAAGAGGCACCAAATGTTCTTTGTTTCCAGGACCCAAGAAATCATCATCTAGCTCTGCCCATGTTTATCACTTGTGAAGTAGAAAAAAATAATTGTTTTCATGTTAACTCAGAATGCTTGATTTAAAAAAAAAAAATTCTAATCTTTTCTAGGGAGCCTATGTGGAAATAGTCTTTTCTGACCCAGTGCAAGACATTGTTCCAGAGGTTATTTGGCATATTGAGGGTTGGAATGGAGTGGATGTGTGGGTTAGTTAAGCTCATCTAGTAACCTTAGTTAACCATGGTTTTCTGAAGCCTGTTTGATTGATTGCCTTAGGGAGTCAGAGGAATTTTACAGAACCTTTTGGAAATTGGCCATAGGATTTTTTTCTTTCGCCTACTCCGGGAGTTATTAGCGATTGGGAATGATGGTGCACAAGTTTGGACTAACTAACAAATAGGGTGTACATTGATGGGTCATTTTTCATTCATCTCTATACATAGTAGATTTATTTCAGTTCTCTGGCCTTCTACTTCCTCTCTGCATCATGTATCTCCCCTGGATGAAGAACTGCTTCTTGGGTCACTTTGAAAGCCATTGTTAAGTAGCTATTTGGAGGCACATTAGTAGCCAAAGGGTGAATGGCCTACCTATTTTCCTCCTGCTCTATGGGAAAGGGACTGGCATAGCCAGCAATATCTTGGATGAAATTGGAAAATTAGTGAGCAGAATCCACACCCTACCATCCCCTCCAAAACCTGGGAGTCCCTGGCCAAAGATCGTCCTAAGTGGAGGAAGAGCATCCGGGAGGGCGCTGAGCACCTTGAGTATCGTCGCCGAGAGCATGCAGAAAACAAGCGCAGGCAGCGGAAGGAGCGTGCGGCAAACCAGACTTCCCACCCACCCTTTCCTCCAACGACTGTCCCAGCTGTGACAGAGACTGTAATTCCTGTATTGGACTATTCAGTCACCTGAGAACTCACTTTTGGAGTGGAAGCAAGTCTTCCTCGATTTCAATGATGAGTTGAGTACTTTTGAAATTTTAATACATGAATTAGTAAATCAGTTAGTAATCATCTGTTGGTTACAGAAATGCACCATATTGATAGGATTGTATTTTACTGCATATCTTTCATTTTGTGTAATCAAACAGTAGTATTTACATATATATTCACATGCTCACATAGGGCTGTAATATTTCACCCAACCAGCTAATTTAACTTAAAAAATGCATTAGAGATGAGTAGTGGTGATTTAATGCCAAGGTAAGCTGCTGATACCAGTAAGTCCGTGAAATTGCTAATCTCTTAATTTTTATAGTTGATGTCAGTTTTGTGCAGTGGTGTATAATTTGTGATGTTCTAATCTTTATAAAGATTTGCATCTGAACTTAAATTATAATTCACAATAGAACTAAGAAGCCGTAGTGTAGAAAGTTGTCTTTCACAAAGTGATGCATGAACAGTGCTCAACTTAATGTGTCAATCTCTCGAAAACTAGTCCTTAAATCTTGCCCCGCATCACACCACCCAGCTGCCACTTAGGTGATTCCAAGGTTTTTTGCTTTCACTACCTTTCCCTAGCTTTGTATGGGAGGGAACTTTGTATAACTACCATAGTGGTTAACACATTATAAATAAGCTAATAAAATGAGAGAGAGAGCGCAATGATCCCAATAGTGCTTTTTACATCCCTCCCATCTGAATAACATCCACTAACATTGACTCTATGTTTTCTGTCCTTGAACCAACTTCTTCTCCATTACTGCTACCTTCCCATTAAATGCTGTGCCTTAGTTTTATGCAATTTCATCAAACACATTCGCTGCAGTTTGTTGATCAATACACTATTATTTGCTCAATGAACTCTATTAAATTTGTCAGATAGGACTTGCATTTTACAAGGCAAATTTGCAAGGCATTTTACATGGCTGCCCTTAATTAGCCCATGTTTTTCTTGAGGATTGACTATTTTGTCCTGTATTATGGGGCCCAAATTTGGCCAGGAGTTACTGTTATTTTTTTGGAGCAATTTGATTTTTCTGGAGTATCTTAAAAATCCCCATTCTGCACATTTAATTTGCGCCAGTGTAAGTGAGTTAGTTAGGATTTTTTTTAGTTTCGTTCTTTTTTCAAAAGGAGGCATTACCAGCCACCTATGCCTGTTTTGGACAGCTAATAGTTGCTCCAAACTAACTTAGACCAGTATATGTGGCCACTTGTGGCCGACAGAAAACCCTTGCGGAGAGTTAAGAAATCAGCGCAGGTAAGTACATTCTAAAGCACCAAGCACTAAACAAAGCACAAAAATAACCATTCAATAACACACAAAAAATTCAAGGAAACTGTGAGGACCTGCACCTAGCACCAAGACTTAAAAAAACACAAAGTAACCAATTAATTAACAAATAAAAAAATAGAAGGAACGCTGCACCTAAAGCATCAAGACTTACAAAGCACTACACACAGCACAAAATGTAATAAGCAATTAATTAACAAATAAATTGAACGAACCCTGCACCTAAAGCACCAAGATCAAAGTAAAAAGCAATCAATCAATAACAATTTAAAAAAAAAAATAGAAGTCTTATCAAAACACGGCCCGGGAAGGCAGTGGGCCACCGATGAGGGCGACCATTTGGCCAGGGATAGGGGTGGCACACTTTGCCCCTCCCACACAGCCTGCAGCGCACACACTCAGATTCTGGAGGCGAAGAGCTACTGCGCATGCGCGCACACTCTAGTGCGCATGTGCAGAGGTCCCGGCACTGTTTTTAGCGCCGGGACCTGGCTCCGCCCCCGAATCCAGTTGCCACACTACTCCACCATCGAGGAGAGGCTGGGGAGTGGCCAAACTCGACCTGAAGATTTTCGGCGTCCTTGGAGTTCTACAAAAGCGACGCACCTCTGGTAACTGTGCCAGAAATCTGTACTGGGCCCACGGTCCCTAGAAGCTACTGATAGGCTGACTAGTTTATAGTTACCTGGTTTATCCCTTTCTTCCTTTTTTGAGCAAATGTGTCTCATTGGCAACCCTCTAGTTCTCTGACACAACATCCTATCCAAGGATGTTTGGAAGATTGTGGTCAGAGCCTATGCTATTTCTCCAGGCTCCAGGCTCCAGACTGCCCTGCCTTCCTCTCTTTCCCTCCCCACTCCACTGTCAGTCATTGGACCCTACACATTAAGGGCTCATTGCTCCTCCATATTTTTTTAACAATGCCCCAATAAAGCATAAAGTATGTATTTCTACATTAATGGAATTGTGCTGTTTTCATTGCTGAAGTGAAAACTAAATACAATTTTTGTATTGTATAAGCAACAGTCATTAATCTTCACTGCATTCTTAGAAAGGCACCAATTGAAAGTCTTGCTGCTATTTTTCAGAAAGAAATGGCCACAGTTTGTTAAAATAGATCTTAAAATACCACGCAATATGTTTCTGGCTAAAAGCTGTCTGTCATATTCACTATTGTCAGATACCTTTCTGGCATCTATCCATTTTCTGTCGGGGCACCCGGAGTATTATCCCTCGGTGTAATGGAATTCTCTGATTGTTAGATGTTCTCTAGGACTAGAATTACTTGAGGTTCCCTCTTGTGAATAGCCAGTTGTATGGTTAATTTACATGCAATATGGGTTCATTGAATATTTAGCAATGATTCCAATGTAAGGGTGGACTTGATTAATTCACTGAGCTGATTCTGCTGGGAATGGTCTTCAGAACTCAAAAGGTAAATATAATCATGATTGAGTCGATGAGAGCAGAACACCCCATACAGTTCATGACATGCACTTGACAATTTAAACAGAATGAATTAATTTAACTCATAACTTGAGGGCAATTTTCTCCCTATGTTGCTTTTGCATGCCTCATAACTAAAATTATATTTACACCATTCGTTTGAAGCCGCAATGAATTCTGTGTCCGTATTGATTTTTTTTTAACTATGGTACAAACTGAACACATTCAGTACAGAGGCTAGTTTCTTGCCAGAACAACATTGGAAGCTGCAAACATTGCATACTTACTACTGAACTGACCACCCCATTGGCCCCCATGTTTCAGTCGTATTTCTATTGAAACTACAGCTATCAATGACACTGTACAGTCCTCCTCTTCTCAATCTTTCTCGCCGCCATGTTCCACCTCACAGTCAGCAAGCTCCCCGCTGGAGTGGAATTAAACTACAGAACCAGTGGGAAGCTGTTCAACCCTCGCCGTCTCCAGGCCAGGTCGAAGACCACCCCAACCTCTGTCATCGAGCTACAGTACACGGACGACGCCTGCGTCTGCGCACATAGAGGCTGAACTCCAGGACATAGTTGATGTATTTACTGAGGTGTACGAAAGCATGGGCCTTATGCTAAACATCAGCAAGACAAAGGTCCTCCACCAGCCTATCCTCACCGCACAGCACTGCTCCCCAGTCATCAAGATCCATGGCGCGGCCCTGGACATTGTGGACCACTTCCTATATCTCGGAAGCCTCCTATCAACAAGAGCAGGCATCGACGACGAGATCCAACACCGCCTCCAGTGCAGCCTTCGGCTGCCTGAGGAAAAGTGTGTTTGAAGACCAGGCCCTCAAAACTGCCACCAAGCTCATGGTCTACAGGGTTGTAGTAATACCTGCCCTCCTGTATGGCTGAGACATGGACCGCATACAGCAGATACCTCAAGTTGCTGGAGAAATATCACCAATGATGTCTCCGCAAAATCCTACAAATCCCCTGGGAGGATAGGCGCACCAACATCGGCGTCCACGTCCAGGCCAACATTCCCAGCATTGAAGCACTGACCACACTCGATTAGCTCCGCTGGGCTGGCCACATAGTTCGCATGCCAGATACGAGACTCCCAAAGTAAGTGCTCTACTCTGAGCTCCTTCATGGCAAATGAACCAAAGGTGGGCAGCGGAAACGCTACAAGGACACCCTCAAAGCTTCCCTGACAAAGTGCGACATCCCCACTGAAACCTGGGAGTCCCTGGCCCAAGACCGCCCTAAGTGGAGGAAGTGCATCTGAGAGGGCGCTGAGCACCTCGAGTTTCATCGCCAAGAGCATGCAGAAATCAAGTGCAGGCAGCGGAAAGAGCGTGCGGCAAACCAGTCCCACCCACCCCTTCACTCAACAACTATCTGTCCCACCTGTGACAGAGTCTGTGGCTCTCGTATTGGACTGTTCAGCCACCAAAGAGCTCACTTCAGGAGCAGTAGCAAGTCTTCCTCGATTCCGAGGGACTGCCTATGATGATGACAGTCAGTAATACCTGAATCCAGATGATAAGCTAGAATTGCTGCATGTTCCGATAACCAGGTTACTGTCATCTCTCAAAGGGCTGGAAAGCATTTGACTGACATTTCAAGATGATGTGAAAACAATGGAAGGGAGCGTGTCATAAATTTACCAGAGAAAGTCACCAGTTGTCCATGTCTAATACTGTGATTTTAAAACTTTTCAACGTGGGGTATTCAATGAAAGTGATGAACTGGTCCCAGCAACCTGGTACATAAAAAGAAAGAACCTGATACGTCGCACTTCATCACATCCTCTGTGTTGAGTATGGAGAAAGAGTCAGACTGAACACTAAGCTCAAAATAAAGTGTGACCTTAGTCTTTTGTTGCAGGTCTCCAGAGTGCCTCTCCAACCTGTGAAGCCTCCTTAAATACCTGTGCTCCCAAGGGATTATGGAATCCTTGGGACTCCAGGGAAAGAGCCCTGTGGTGGCTGTACAGAGTAAATACAAGTCCATATATAACACTCCGGATCTGCCAAAGCACTTCATACTGAATTCATTATTTTTTGGAGTGTAGTCATTCCTGGGTATTGCTTTGTGCTAGCTTCAGAAAGACACTGCCCACTAGCCAAGCAAGACAGTACTATCATTAAAAAACATGTTTATTAGTATATAGCACAAATAACATGCTAGAAAGTTGACAAATATTTTTTAAAAATCTGATGGCCTCATGCACTCACTCTGACCACAGTTTGAAAGCTTATAGTCCAATAAGGTCAGGTGAAAGGCATGAAATCTTTTTTAAAAAGATGTTTGTTGGGTGCGAGAGACTGGAGTGTCTCGGCCAGAGAGGAATTGGTTGAAGGGTTGCCAACTTAGAATGGATGTATTCCTGGAGGTTTCAACATATGAACTCTTACCTTCAACTGCCCTGCCCAGTCAAACAACATTTTTACCCATCTCAAATAAATAAAACTAATAAATGAAAATATTCAAAGAAAATGAAAAACACTTTTTTTTTTAATGTCCCTATGATGATTCTCCTACATGTCCAGGGAATTAATCTTCAATCTCTGGGGACCCTAGGTAAATCCTGGAGGGCTGGTAACCCTAATTGGTTGGTGTCGTAGAACAATTCATATTTCCTGAGAGCTGTTTCTTTAAATGGCAGTTGATGAATTGATAGAATGTATCAGCTACACACAGTACAGCCACAGAGGGGTTCTGCTGACAACACATTCTCTAAACAGGACAACGCCATAGAACTCTCCTCTTCATGTAGGTTAGAGGTTGAAATTGATTTTAGATTCTGACATGTCTTTTCACAGAAGAGTAAAATTGCCTCCCAGCCTATTTAACACCCTCCTCCTCCTCCTCACTGCAGCCCCAATGCTACAATGGATGCTAAATGTGTTTTTTATTTCTATTGTATACCCTGTACTGTGGTTGTGCATGTAAGGTGTGAATATTGATGTACTGGAATACAAATTTTCATGCCTGATAGCAGTTTAAAATCTTACAGTCTATAAAGTGGTCATTTTATTTGGAAATGTGTTATAAAATTGATTTTTTTAAAATTCTCCAATCCTTCTATGTAATTGCTCCATCTTTTCCTTTTTCTTCGTTTTTGACGGGTGTGTGAAGGGACCAGAGAATCCACAAAGCTTGCCTTTCTTCCTGTTTCTCACTGATGTCCTTGTATATAAATAGTTAGATTTGTCACATAGCGCTCTGACTGCTGACTGATTAACTGACAGGATTAATGCAGTCAAGTGTCTGCCGGTGCTGGGATTCAGTCCTGTGATCACTACCATGTGAAGGCTTTGTTTGGGAAATCAGGACCAGCTCTTTGTAACTGAAATCTTCTTAATATTTTTTTAAACACAGCAGTTTGTTGATGATCTTACCAGCTGTTTTTTTTTTTTACAAGCACTTTTATTCTTAAAGCAAGTGAAACTTCTTTCATTTGTAAAAATATTGTCACTTGTTATCCAGTGACTGCAGCATTTCATAGATATGAAAATTAATAAATGCTACCAACAAACATATACAGTTATGTTTTTGGGTCTTTCCTACCTCCTTATTTTAGATTTAACAGATTGTTATTTTAGAGTACTCTTCTCGGTGATTCCCAGCTCCATGTGACATTGCTATCCATGCTATCTAGGTACACTTTCGATAGTATGCCCAGAATGATGAACAGCAAACCTCTTTTTGATTATTTTAGCTGCTACATTTAATCTGGGCATTCACAGAATTCCCCATCTTTGATATACAATGAAGAGGCACAACATCAGATCTCATTTTAGGTTTAAATTGCCAAGCGAATTTATTGAACAAGTGAATAAATAACAATAACATCATATAAAGAAGTTGCACTAAAAGCTTCTCAAAAGAATAAAAGTTACCAAACTGTACACTAAATTACTATTCTTTTGCAGTAACATTTTATCTGAATACTAATTCTTACATTTCTCACCATTAAGTTAAGCCTGACTTAATTATTGAAGGCTCAACTCTATTCCACACAGGCACAAATATTCCCTCAACAATGATGGATTTGAATAGGTGAGTCCTAGCTTCCTGTGATTTTGGCAGCAAATTCTTGATATCGAGGTAATGCTTTTTTGGTAGATAAACCCTTTCTGATTTTAATTGCTGTCTTTTTGGTGGTGCTGAAATTGAAACTCTTGTGTAGTTTTTGAAATACTGGGGGACTGAACTGCTTGTAGTGTTCTGTGAACAAAGTTTTCTAATTTTAAAATACCCAGTTTACTTGATGTCTTCAGCGAAACAGAAGGACAAGACATGGCTGCCCCAGGAATTGAGCCCAGTTTTACAATGTTTGCATTTGATTGTAATTGGGGCTAATTAAACAACACACTTTTCTGTTTCTAATTTTCTATTTCATACTAACCACTATGCCCATGGTAAAGATGAAAGAGGATCTTTCCTTGTCTCTGAGTGGGTTAACTTTCCCAGTGCCCAGGGTCTGGCATTTTATAGTTACATCAGTTGTTGATGTAGTGATTTCTTTTTAGGGAGGTGGTGGGGTTTTTCTGAGTTAAGTTAAAGAAGTTTAAAACTATGAAAACGAATTTTAAAAAAATGCTACATATCCTTAAACTTTCTGACTTTAGGATTAAAGAAAGAACTTGTTTTTAAATAGTGCCTTTTTTGATAGATTTTTGTCCCATTTACTGCCTGTTTATGGCAGATTTAAGGTGGTTGGAATCGGAAAATGGGCCAACTGAATTCCTGCTATTTTATAAGAAAAACCCTGTTGACGTTTTCCTCTGGCTATGATTCTGCCCACCTCATGTAAATACAATTTAAATTGCACTGGAATATTCTATTTCCATGTTTTTAATGCCAGTGTTCCACCTCTCCAAATTAATTACTGTATAAAAGCAGAGCCGCTGCTCGCTGGATGATAGCCAAGCGGAAGTGTAGTTAAAGCTGTGGTCAATGGGTAGCACACTCGCTTCCGAGTCAGAAGGTTGTGGGTTCAAGACCCAATCCATGGACTTGAGCACTAATCTAGGCTGACACTCCAGTGCAGTGCTGAGGGACGCTAAACCGAGACCCTGTCTGCTCTCTCAGGTGGCCGTTAAAGGTCCCATGACACTATTTCGAAGAAGACTAGGGGAGTTATCCTCGGTGTCGTGGCCAATCTTTATCCCTCAATCAACATAACAAAAACAGATTATCTGGTCATGTTTGTGGGAGCTTGCTGTGTGCAAATTGACTGCCACATTTCTCACATTACAACAGTGACTACACTCAAAGTACTTCATTGGCCGTAAAGTGCTCTTGAGATGTCCGGTGGTCATGTAAGTCTTCCTTCCTTCCTTCCTTCCTTCCTTCCTTCCTTCCTTCCTTCCTTCCTTTCTTTCCTTTCTTTCCTTCCTTCCTTCCTTCCTTCCTTCCTTCCTTCCTTCCTTCCTTCCTTCCTTCCTTCCTTCCTTCCTTCCTTCCTTTCTTTCCTTTCTTTCCTTCCTTCCTTCCTTCCTTCCTTCCTTTCTTCCTTCCTTCCTTCCTTCCTTCCTTCCTTCCTTTCTTTCTTTCTTTCTTTCTTTCTTTCTTTCTTTCTTTCTTTCTTTCTTTCTTTCTTTCTTTCTTTCTTTCTTTCTTTCTTTCTTTCTTTCTTTCTTTCTTTCTTTCTTTCTTTCTTTCTTTCTTTCTTTCTTTCTTTCTTTCTTTCTTTCTTTCTTTCTTTCTTTCTTTCTTTCTTTCTTTCTTTCTTTCTTTCTTTCTTTCTTTCTTTCTTTCTTTCTTTCTTTCTTTCTTTCTTTCTTTCTTTCTTTCTTTCTTTCTTTCCTTCTTTCTTTCTTTCTTTCCTTCTTTCTTTCCTTCTTTCTTTCCTTCTTTAGGACTTGCTCGTTTTTGAAGCACAAACTAGCTGATGTGTTCAGTAGTGGTTTTGGTATTGCATGCCTTCACCTTTCTTCTCAATACGTTCACCACAGAAGACTATTATTCCCTTTACCACTGTTGTGAGGAAGATCATGGAGGGAGGCTAGTCGGGCAACATGTGGCACCCATCTGATGTGAAGGGGATTGTGGAAATTTCAGGGAAGCAGCAGATGATGCTCAACATAAGGTCATGTGAATGTTGTGGGCATTTCTCCTACCAAGCAAAGCACTTGGAGATGTTTTGCTTAGCATTGAAGACTAGGTGCAGCCCAATGCCCAGTATACGGTCGTCTTGGTATGGACGGTACGCAAGTCATTTTGAGGAGATGTGGTGAGTGGGTGAAAAAAACTCAACAGTTCTGAGTGAAAGATAGCCTTAGTCTTTGTCTGCCATGAAGTTGTAGCTGCAGCTTCATGGGGATCATAGTCCGGGCAGTGTGATGTATGAGGATTGGGCATAGTGCTTTGCATGCTACATCACTGATATGGGATCATGCCATAGGCTGATTGCTTGATACAAGTGTAGAATCGGCATGCCTTTTCTTTTAGTGGGCAATACTTATTGACTATTATATGACACCCTTCCTCAGTCATGAGAACATGTTGTGTATTTGCTTCCATGACCTTTTCACTTTATTTGCCGCCACCTGCCATGTCTGCTTCACAGTCGTTCTATTAGGAGGAATTCCTTCTGCTCGAAAACAGCAACTTTCCTGAGCCCTACCACCTGCAGGCTCTCCATGAATGGAGTTCTTCATCACAATTGTACAGCAACCAGTTCACCAGAGTCATCCTCTTTTTAAGTACAGTAGCCCTTTAGCTTTGGATTCCTTCCACCCTCCAGGTGACTCAGGGTTTCCTGCCATATTAATAAAAAAGAACATGGAGTTTAGCCAAATTGTTTAAATTCGATGCAAAATTCAGTGGGCTTTGCCTAGCATGTAATTGTAATAGTTGGATGTGAGTGCCAGGAGTACAATTTTTTGGCCAAGTGGGGAATCAGTAATTTGGTGCAGTGCATGCAGTTGCCTTTCCAATTTGATGCTCAGTGTTTCCCCATCTCTCTATTGACTGGTAGCACCAGCATAGAGTGCACCTTCAGTCATCTGCAGAGTGCTGAACAAAGTTCCATGGGGAACAAGTCACTAACGTATTTTGTATTTTGTGAAGAATGTTGTAAGCATTTTTTTACTTGATGTATTTTATTTGTTTTAATCAGTAATAAATCCATTAAGCAATTCAGGAGAAACTGCTTCATCCAGAGTGCTTAGAATGTGGAACTTGCTACCGTGTGGAGTAGTTGAGGCGAATAGCATAGATGCATTTAAAGGGAAGCTAGATAAGTACATGAGGGAGAAAAGAATAGGATATTCTGATGTGGTTCGATGAATCGGGTGGGGGGAGGTTTGTGTGGAGCATAAACACTGGCATAGACCAATTGGGCCGAATGGCCTGATTCGATGCTGTCATTTCTCTGTAAACCCCAAGTTTTCCAACTCTGAGCATTTGGTTTTATTTTTGACTTGGTGTGTATTGCTTGCAGCTGATTTCACATTGGGCCAGAATTTGCTGGAGTGGAGAATCATGCCCCGTGAGTAGGATTCTTTTTCTTCACCCGTTGACTTGAAAAGATTTTGTGTTGCAAATTGCTGGATGTGCGAATTGATAATGCAGTGAGGTCAAAGGGCATTTGAACGATGGGACCAACAATCTATCTCCTTGACCCATGTACTTTAAGGATAGAGAATGAAAAGGTGGAAGGACAGAGAAGGAAATGGGGTGAATTAGAGTGGATGAATTAAAGTCAAATTAGACACAGAGAAATAGAGAGGGAAAGAAAGATTGGAGAAAGTAAGGGGGAAAAAAAAAGACAGGAAAAGTAAGAAAACAATTTAAAGTAGAAAATTTAAAATATTAAATTAACAAAAAACCTCAACAATTTACTGCAAGCAGGAGTGAGACTCCACAGGTGGTGGTGTTCTCATTCTGGGCCTCCAAGGTTGACTGGCATTGCAGAAGCATAAATCTTGTAATTAAAAGGGATTTTGTGTTGTGAAATACCAGCCCTAACTTTCTGCGGCGAGTTTAATTTATATTTATGGCGAAAATCCACTCATTGGGAGATTGACGGCAAGATCCCATTTTTGCGGGGGGAACGGTGCAAATCATCTGGCAATTTGTGATGATTCTCAACTCACGCCATATCTCTGCCATTTTTTTTTTTACACGATAATAATGGTGTACGCCTTTAACACCATTATTTTGACTGCAAATTCGGGTCCATTTAAAAAAAAATGTATTCAGGAAAATAAATCAAATGTGAAAATCACATGGTCTCTTAGGTTCGCATTCCTAAAGCCAATTTCCATCCTTCGTTCCCCAGAGACCGAATTATCAGGTGCAAGCAGCAGCCATGCCTCCTTGTTGCTCCAAAGATTAACATTAAAAAAAAATTGCCATTTGAAGCAATAAACAACAAAATCAGTATCTCAAGTGTTTTTACATTTTCATTCCACTCTACGTATTGCTGAATTTCATCTGACGTATAGATTACCTGCAGAATTACTAGAATACGCCACTTCTAATAATGTTTTTCTACCCACTTTCCTATCAAAGTTAGACATCTTTTTTGGATGTGAAAGGGTTAGGTCTCTCTAAACATGTTAGTGAAATTATTGCAATGTGCTGGATTTTCCTGCAGCCTGGTAGTAATTGCTTCTGTCTTACTGTGTTATGGGAGCTAAATTTAACCTTCAAATGGAGACATATTTTAGTAGCTTGTTTGGCCCATCATGCTTGTCCCGTCTGTCTGCCAATGCTGCAGTAACATCAATCACAGTCTCTCCTAGTTACCACCCCCTCCCACTTTCTCTCATCATTGACTCCGACTATCTTGATAAACATGTATCACTCCATTTTAATTTCAACTGAAAGCTTTGATGTACTGGAGGGCATTATTTCTGTAAATCCTAGAGATTAGGTTGGTATTTACAGTATCATTTGATTTATGGTTTGATTCTTGGCTAGCTCTGTATTCCTGAACTGGGTTGTAGTTTACGACAATTTATAAATATCGATTTGGTAAATTGTCTTGAATTGAGCAATCTTGTAGTTTGTGGCAGGTGATTTCAGTGGAAAAATGGGATCACAAGATGCGGTCCCCAAAAAGCCAGTAAAAATCCCATGAATTGAAAATAGATATAGATTATTCAGTCACTGTAAACCAGTGGTCCTGATAATGACCATTTAAAGGGAAAGTTTATTTTCCTGATATCATCTTTGTGTGATCTACAGGTTGTGGAAGATTCTTCATTTTAATGCTTGTTGAAGTCTATAAACCTGTTGCAGAAATGACTCGTTGAAATAAAATCTAGAAATGCTCCTAATCCTAGTTCTTGTCACTGTTCCCCATTGGTAGAATCCTGGGAGCAGAACCTAATTCCTATCAAAATAGACAAGATTTCTCCTACTGCTCTTAGTTTGGCTTCTCGTCTAGGAGCTTCTTGGGCTTTTGTTTTTGTTTTTGTTTTCTCATCTTCAATTTTCTCCTCTCCTGAGTGTCCTGTTCCCTGCAACTCTGACACTCAGAAACCATCAGCTCATCTTAAAACGTTTCTTCCTGTACCACATCCATAACCAAGATGAGAAAAAGTAATGTCTGGTTTTGACAGACTCCAGTCCCACTTTCTAATTGATCTGATTGTCTGATACTGGCACCCACCAATTCCAGTGAATAAGTTTTTTTTTCTAATGAAATGTTAATCAGCTGAATGTCAGCTTAAACATATGTCACCCTTTCATTTTGGTGTTGCTTTGAGTATTGCTATCTTTTCACAGCCTGCTGTATTTGAATCTTAGATCTGAAATTTTGTTGTTTGCCTTTTGCAGGTTTTCTGTCAAGACCCTAATTGATCGCTCCTGTTTTGAGACCATTGACGACTCGTGTTCTGAATTTACAAACTTTGCAGCTATTCTGGAGCAAGTCCTGAGTCATCGTCTCAAAGGTAACATTTTCTGCTCTGTGTGCAAATTGCAAAAAATTGGAAAGACCCAACTGGAATGCATTTGTTTATCAAATGCATTGTCAGCATCAGAAGTGGGGTAAGAACTTCAGTGTGGAAATTAATAGATTTATAAAGTTTACAAGTTGTTGGAATGGGGACATAAGTGAAAATTCAAGTTGTAGAAATGTACTGCATTTTCATTTGTAGAAAGCATCAATGAGCAATCGTGATGTTCTATAATACTGAGATTTCAAAATGGTTGCAAATTTGAGTGATTTTGCACTTGGATAAAATCCATTACTTTTGTAAATTTCAGTGCCAGTATATAAGGAAAGACAATTTCTGGGGGAGGCCTGGCACGAAACAAGCAAACACCTACACTGACAAATGCCTAATGCTCCATTCCCAGCTGGTACAAGTGGAAAATGGAAGCAAAATATTTTGGAAGTTGGAGAGTGTCAAAATGGGGCAGATTTTTTTTGTTTTGCGTGTGTGAGTGAAACAATAAATAGTGTATAATTTCTCACACTGCTGTAGAGTGACCCACATTTAAAGCCCTGCTGGTGTTAATCTTGCTTCAGTTCGCAGACATGGGTTGAAGTTGTTACAGATGTCGTTTTTATATTTATCCCCAACCAAACCCTACTCACAAGCAAGCAAGGTAGGTAGATGTATGGAAACTGAATATAGATTGATTCAGAATTGGCTGAAGAATACATCAAGTTCCATTTCACAGGTATAAATCAGCATGGGCAGTCCCTCGAAATCATAACTTGATGTTGTGGTCAGATATCACTGTTCAACATAAAGTTTACAAACAAATTATTTGAAGGCTAAAAGTATTCCTCTGGTTTTTGTCTTTTTTTTTTTCCCTCTGGGGGCGGGGGAAGCACAGTGGGATGGGGGTGAAGAAACAATTTACTCCCCTTTCATGATCTTTCTGTGACAAAAATGGCATGCTGCTGGCCTTGTCTAAGATTTCTACCAATACTGCTCAATAACTGGCTACTGAAATAGACACGATAACCTACGGAGTGATTGTTTTCTCTTTCCCCCCCCCCCCCCCCCCTCCCCTCCCCCTGGAGAAATTAATGGCTTCCATGTGGAACTTGCCACAAATAACTGAGAATGGGAGCTGGCCATATTATGATGTCACAATATGTTAGCAGAGGTCTGGAAGCTCCAGTGGGGTGTGCCAAAGTGCCATCCCACTTCATGGTTGATGCTTGGAAAAACAGTGGATTCTGTAAACTGGACCCCAGGCTGCAAGAGATTTTCTCAGACTACCAATTATTTATTTAATCAAAATTTTTAAGTGCTGCTGTAGACTGATTGTTTCTGAGCATAAATTCTCTTCACAGTGGGATCTTGCAGACTGCCACTATCTGACTTATTGATAGAAGGAAAGAACAAACATGCATTTGTATAACATCCAGGCCACACCTGGAATACTGCGTGCAGTTTTGGTTTCCATATTTACGAAAGGATATACTTGCTTTGGAAGCAGTTCAGAGAAGGTTCACTAGATTGATTCCAGAGATGAGGGGTTGACTTATGAGGAAAGGTTGAGTAGGTTGGGCCTCTACTCATTGGAATTCAGAAGAATGAGAGGTGATCTTATCGAAGCGTATAAGATTATGAGGGCGCTTAACAAGGTGGATGCAGAGAGGATGTTTTAACTGATAAGGGAGACTAGAACTAGAGGGCATGATCTTAGAATAAGGTGCCGCCCATTTAAAACTGAGATGAGGGGAAATTTCTTCTGAGGGTTTTGGATCTGTGGAATTCGCTGCCTCAGAGAACTGTGGAAGCTGGAACATTGAATAAATTTAAGACAGAAATAGACAGTTTCTTAAACAATAAGGGAATAAGGGGTTATGGAGAGCGGGCAGGGAAGTGTTAAATGATCGTATTAAATGGTGGAGCAGGCTCGAGGGGCCGTATGGCCTACTCCTGCTCCTGTTTCTTATGTTCCTATCTTGCTGTATATGAAAAAGCACTTCACATACACAGAATTATTTTGCTATGTACTCATTTTGCTGTGCAGCTGGAAATGGCAATGTAACGAATGACCAGTTAACATATTTTGGTGATGTTGCTTTAGGGACGATTACCCATTAATGAATGTTATCTATTCCTATCATAAATTTTTCAGTTCAACTCTACTTTGTTTATCTGGACTTTTGTTCCAAACTACCCTTCATGTGAAGAAGTGCTTCCTGACATCACCCCGGAATGGCTTAGCTCTAATTTTAAGGTTATGCTCCCTTGTTCTGGACTCCCCTACCAGAGTAAATAGTTTCTCTCTCTACCCTATCAGTTTCTTTAATTATCTTAAGCACCTCAATTAGATCACCCCTTAATCTTCTATATTTGATAGAATATAAGTCTAGTCTAAGCAACCTGTCCTCGTATTTTAACCCTTTTAGCCCTGGTATCATTCTGGTAGAGTTAAAATGTAACCACTAGGATGTATAGGGCTAGGCACATTGAAATTTAGAGCATCACTACTAATAAATACCATGGTGGAGCACTATTATGCACATTCAGGAATATATGCACTATAGGGTTTGGAGGAGACATGCAGTGTAAGCTGCCAGTGTAATTGCTGCAGACTGCATTTGCATGGGCAGCCTGATCCATCAATTATTTTGTCATATGGGCAGGCTTTGGAAGAGGTTAGAGAAGGGCTTGCAAATGCTGCCATCATGAGGGACTACACCAATGTCCATGCCATCCCACTAATAATGGGCACTGGTTCAACATGACCACTGATCTGCAGGAAAGCAGACCTAATGGTCCCAGTTAGGTCAGTGAAGCTCCAAGTGATGCTTGTTTTCAACTCACTCCCTGTTGGCTGGAGGAGACTGAACTCACTCACCTGGCACCCCCAGCCTCTGAGAGCATCCATGGAAGAAGTACAGACTGCCTTTATGGCCTTTGTCATGGGGCCTCCACTGGTGCTGGCACATGATCAAGGTGGATTGCAAAGCTGACCTTCAGTGTTCTGCTTATGCTGTTACTGGACTCCTCCAGCCAAGCTGTCGTCATCTCCATACTGCCTGACGCCTCGCACAATGCCCGTACCAATGTTCGATTCTCTAAAAGCCAGACTTGAGATCCAAATCCAGAACATGTTCAGCTGAATTGCAATGACACTGAGCTCTCTTGCTCCCCATGCCCAGTGAGTGACTTTAAGATCTCCATCCTTGCCTTCACCTCCCTCCGTGGCTTCTCTTCAGCCATACCTTGGCGATCTCCAGACATATATCTCTGTATTCACTCTCCACCCCTCTGATACTGGAGAACTCCATATTCATTGTTGCTCTTATTCCCCCCTCAACCTTTTGGTAGCTGCTCTTTCAGCCATTATATCCCTGCCCTCGGGAGCCCTCTTTCTCTCCTGCTCGCAGCTACTCCCTCAAGAGTTTTCTCCTTGACGACATTTTTCCTCGTTTCCCTTGCATACTTTGCAGCTGCTGTCTGTCCACCACCCTGTAAAGCTCTATCTGATATCTGTCCCTATGAGACGTGCTATAGAAATGTAAGTTGTTGCCATCAGCTAGTCCTGATCCTTAAAGCTATAGTGAAATTCTCAGCATCTGATTTATCTTGTTTCTTTTAGTATTGTTTTATTTGTTGCTTTTAAGCTTTAAAAAATATACATACAGGCGTATCTATTTTCCAGTTCCCTTGTTTTCTCTCGCCTTTTTCTTAACTCCCCACTCCCTTTCCTCTTTTCTTAGATTTACTTCACACTTTCCCTCCTTTTCATGTTTTTGGATTTTCACGATTTACTGTTGGTGACTGTAATGTATTTGCTTCATGGGTTCTTTGCTTAAGAATTCATAGCAACACATTGTTAATAAACCAACTAGTTCTTAATAGCAAAGGTTTAGCAATTATATTACATATTACCAGTTCATCCACTAGGCTCACAACTGCATACCTCATCGTGGATGACCTAGACTCAACTGAATGGGGTTTTATTGAGTCTTGTGAACATCACGTGACTGGCTCAGCCACTCACAAGGCAACAGCTCTACAACTATTGTTGTTGAAACTTAAATCAAATGCTTCCTTTTGACACTGGTACTAGACCCCACAAATTAACAACATTAAACTTCAACGAAACCGTAAATCAAATTAAAATTTGGTTTCCGGGGGTGATAATGCATTCCAGTCCCTCTGGCGCCCACCTCTCATGGAAGGCCGCGAGTGTACCGTTGGACACTGCGTCCTCCATCTCCCAGGGACACCCTGGCTCAAACGTAATGGCAGAAGAGAGGCAGGCAGTCGGGCTGAACGACCTCCTCAACCGTCCACTGCCTGGACCAGTTAATGGCCATCTTGGCCATGCCCAGGAACAGTCCTACGAGGAGGCCTTCCAACCTGCCCGCTCCACTCCACACAGGATGCCCAAAGATCAGGAGCATTGTAAGGACTGGAAGCATCGAACCCTCCAAGGATTTATTGGACATTGTCTGGACATTGTGTTTAATATTATTCTCACCACAGAAAGAAAGCTGGAAGCTGTTTGTGGGAGGAGCCCAGGTGCGGCTCCATGTTGGACTTAGAATGATGGGCAGGGAGTCTGGAATAACAATGGCCAACATAAGGCAGGAGATGGGCTAATGGAGTCCATTGTTGGGCAAGGTGACCTCGTCAATCAGTGATTACCTGGATGGGTTACCAGAACAATGGAGAGCCATTAAGCCCAGATGGCCTGGATGTGAAAATCCATCATTGGACTTAAACACAGGAAGCCTCAAACAAGGAACTTTATTGGGTAAAAGCAGAAGACATACCCACAGGAAACCTTGAAACAAAGGCCAAAGGAAGACACACCAACATGAAGCCTCCAACAGCACTGACCCAGGAAGGGCAAACAGACTTGGATATAAAAGGTGGTCCTCTCTCTCCTCACACTCTCTCACACACACACACTCTCTCACACTCTCTCACACACACTCACACTCACACTCTCTCTCTCTTTTCTCTCTCTCTCTCTTTTCTCTCTCTCTCTTTCTCTCTCTCTCTTTCTCTCTCTCTCTCTTCTCTCTCTCTTTTCTCTCTCTCTCTCTCTCTCTCTCTCTCTCTCTTTTCTCTCTCTCTCTCTTTTCTCTCTCTCTCTCTTTTCTCTCTCTCTCTCTTTTCTCTCTCTCTCTCTTTTCTCTCTCTCTCTTTTCTCTCTCTCTCTTCTCTCTCTCTCTCTTTTCTCTCTCTCTCTCTTTTCTCTCTCTCTCTCTCTTTTCTCTCTCTCCTTTTCTCTCTCTCTCTCTTCTCTCCTTTTCTCTCTCTCCTTTCCTCTCTCTTCTCTCCTCTCTCTTCTCTCCTCTCTCTTCTCTCCTCTCTCTTCTCTCCTCTCTCTTCTCTCCTCTCTCTTCTCTCCTCTCTCTTCTCTCCTCTCTCTTCTCTCCTCTCTCTTCTCTCCTCTCTCTTCTCTCCTCTCTCTTCTCTCTCCTCTCCTCTCTCCTCTCTCCTCTCTCTCCTCTCTCCTCTCTCCTCTCTCTTCTCTCTTCTCTCTTCTCTCTCTTCTCTCTCTCTCTCTCTCTCTCTCTCCTCTCTCTCTCTCTCTTCTCTCTCTCTCTCTCTTCTCTCTCTCTCTCTCTCTTCTCTCTCTCTCTCTCTCTCTCTCTCTCTCTCTCTCTCTCTCTCTCTCTTTTCGCTCTTTTCTCTCTTCGCTCTCTTTTCGCTCTTTTCTCTCTTCGCTCTCTTTTCGCTCTTCGCTCTTCGCTCTCTTTTCGCTCTTCGCTCTTCGCTCTCTTTTCGCTCTTCGCTCTCTTTTCGCTCTTCGCTCTCTTTTCGCTCTTCGCTCTCTTTTCGCTCTTCGCTCTCTTTTCGCTCTTCGCTCTCTTTTCGCTCTTCGCTCTCTTTTCGCTCTTCGCTCTCTTTTCGCTCTTCGCTCTCTTTTCGCTCTTCGCTCTCTTTTCGCTCTTTTCTCTTCTCTTCTCTCTCTTCTCTCTCTTCTCTCTCTTCTCTCTTTTCTCTCTTTTCTCTCTTTTCTCTCTTTTCTCTCTTTTCTCTCTTTTCTCTCGCTTTCTTTCTCGCTGCTTTGCCCCTACAAGAATCCAACCCTCCGTATTGTGATCGAGAAGAGACACCTTTTCATCGGAAGAAGCAGCGAGTAAGCCATGAACATTTCTGCTCAAACATCTTTTCAGATCACAGCCATGGTGTGAGGTGGTATCGTGCATTCTCCCAACCAAATTCTTAAGGGTTTACAGGGGAACTTCACGTTGAGGGCCTGTTAGACAGGCCACACTGTGTATTGTACTGCATTTGTTTGTTTTACACACCAGGGTGTGTGGTTTTACTGGGTGCAGGTGTACGTTTAGCTTTAATAAAGCATTGCCAGTTGAGACCGAGGTATTTGTCCGTGACTTATTCATCTGTTCAGTACAGTAATCACTCCCAGGTCTAGAACTAGTGTAATGTGGGGGTGTGTCGAAAACACCTTGGGGAAACCACTTAGTGTGGGATTGAAGTGCAACCAGAATTTGAGGAGCAGCCTCTTCAAATATTGGAACAGGAGCTTCAACCTGACATACTCCACATTAACTATGGAACACAGACTCTTCCAGACCGCAGAAATTGCAGGCGGCCTGGGAGTCCGTGAACCCGAAGGAGGTTTCGGGGCTTGGCGCCAATGAGGAATTCCATCCGGATGGGGATCAGTTTGGAGAGGATCGCCCCACATGCTTGAGCATCCTCGACATACCTAACGGAGTCAGGACCAGTGCTGTTTTTAGCGACTCGATGGTATTGGCTGCGTGCCGGACAGGCGTCATGCCAGCTCTTCCGGCGCCATCCAGCCCGCTCCTCCACCACCCAGTAGTTCCCTGATCCTGGTCACCTTGCCAAACACAGCCTATCGTCCACCTGCCACCTAAAACCGTGCTTGTGGCGGTGCAGATTCCTGAGCAGCAGCTCCCAAAGGACAGCCGCCACTCCAGACGGGGGGAGAACTGCGCTTGGTAGTGACTTTGTTTCAGACCCTGATGAGTTCCTGGTAAAAGTCAGGCAGCCCCCGCGTGGTGGTCCGGATGCTTGCAACAGCTTTACACTGATTAAAGGGGCACCAACACCAATAAATGAACAAATTAAACTTTAGACATGAAACAGATCAAATTAAAATTTGGTTGCTGGGGGTGGTGATGTGCTCCAGTCCCTCCGGCGCCCACCTCTCTCGGAAGGCCGCGAGTGTACCGGTGGACAATGCGTGCTCCATCTGCAGGGACACCCTGGCTCGGATGTAACCACGGAAGAGAGGCAGGCAGTCGGGCTGAACGACTGCTCGCTGCCTGGACCGGCTGATGGCCCCCTTGGCCATGCCCAGGAGCAGTCCTACGAGGAGACCTTCCGACTTGCCCGTTCCCTTCCGCACAGGGTGCCCAAAGATCAGGAACGAGGGACTAAAGTGCAACCAGAACTTGAGGAGCAGTCCCTTCAAATAATGGAAGAGGGGTTGCAACCTCACACATTGAACATATATGTAGAACACTGATTCCTCCAAACCGCAGAAATTGCAACAGCTCTACAAACTTGGGAGCATCCTCACATGTGCATGCATTACAAAGGCATTTGCTAACTTTGTGAGAAAATGTGAAAATAACAAATGTTGCTGGCTTGCTGCTTTCATAAGTGATTTCAAGGCTGTACAAAAGGATAACCTGGTTTCATGACAGGATAAATATGACCAGTTTTAAAATGAGTGCACTGGATAAATGTCTCCGGCCTCCAATCCAGAGATTGTTCAACTGTTACAGAAGGACCGGCAGAATGGATATAGGAGCCATTAAAGGGTAGAATCTTAATTTACAAATGCATATATAAAAGTTTAAAGAAATGTACTGATTTATTCTCATTAAGGATGAAGGCTTAGTTTTATTCCTATGTTTTATTCTGCTTATAATGTATTTACTCAGTACATTAACACAGAACCCTCATTGGTATAATGAATCATTTACTGTTATGTATCTAAACCTGTAACTACCATGTCTAACCACCAGAGGGCTTATCCCTTGGAGTCCCTAGGAATCCCACAATCCCTTGGGAGCACCTGTATATAACGAGGCCTCACAGGCTGGAGAGGCACTCTGAGATCTGTAATAAAGGACTACGGTCACACCTTACTTTGAACATGCAGTATCTAGTCTGACTCTTTATTCAAGACATAACAACTGGCGACGAGATACAGACGATGAACCCCACCGCAATAATGCAGAGAATCGCGGGCATCCTGGAAAAATTTTCAAAGGGAGATGATTGGGAAACCTTCATGGAGCAACTCAACCAATACTACATGGCCAACGAGCTGGAAGGAGAAATGAACGCTGCCAAAGGAAAGGCGATCCTCCTCACCATTTGCGGGGCACCAACGTATGGCCTCATTTTAAAAATCTGCTCGCTCCAGCGAAACCCACAGACAAGTCAAACGATGAGTTGTGTACACTGGTCCGGGAGCATCTAAACCCGAAGGAAAGCGTTCTGATGGCGAGGTATCGGTTCTACACGCACACGAAGTCTGAAGGCCAGGAAGTGGCGAGCTATGTCGCCGAGCTAAGGCGCCTTGCAGGACATTGCGAATTTGAAGGACACTTGGGGCACATGCTCAGGGACTTCTTTGTACTTGGCATTGGCCATGAAGTAATACATCGCAAACGCTTGACTGTAGAGACCCCAACCTGGAGTAAAGCCATAGCGATAGTCCAGGCGTTTATCGCCACCAGTGACAATACCAAACAAATTTCTCAGCACACGAGTGCTGCTGCACGTACTGTGAACAAAGTAATGTTGTTTTCGAATCGAAATGTACAGGGCAGGACTTGCACGCCTGCAGCTGCACGTCCGCAGATGACTCATGTATTCACCCACCTTGCTGGTGGAATAAGGCCATTAACACCTTGTTGGCGCTGCGGGGGTGATCATCGTTTCCATTCATGCCGCTTCAAAGGATACGTTTGCAAGGGCTGTGGAACAATGGAACACCTCCAACATGTGTGTAGGCAAGCTGCTAATCTTGCAAACTACCATGTTGCAGAGGAGAACAGATCCACGGTGGATCATGACGAACCACAGCCTCAGACTGAGAAGGCAGAGGTAAATGGGGTCCACACATTTACCACAAAAGTGTCCCCAATAATGCTGAAGGTTCAATTAAATGGACTCCCAGTGTCCATGGAGCTGGACACTGGTGCAAGCCAGTCCATAATGAGCAAAAAGACTTTTGATTAAATTGTGGTGCAGCAGGCCTCCAGACCAGTCCTGACCTCCATTCATACTTAACGGAGAAGGTACACAAAGGGACTGATTCCCGTAATCGGCATTGCTGCTGTAAACGTCTCCTACGATGGAGCGGTGCACGAGTTACAATTCTGGGTGGTAACATAGAAAATAGGTGCAGCAGTAGGCCATTCGGCTCTTTGAGCCTGCACCACCATTCAATAAGATCATGGCTGATCATTCACCTCAGTACCCCTTTCCTGCTTTCTCTCCATACCCCTTGATCCCTTTAGCCGTAAGGGCCATATCCTACTCCCTCTTGAATATATACAACGAACTGGCATCAACAACTCTCTGCTGTAGGGAATTCCATAGGTTAACAACTCATTGAGTGAAGAAGTTTCTCCTCTTATCCTTAGACCCTGTGTCCCCTGGTTCTGGACTTCCCCAACATCGGGAACATTCTTTCTGCATCTAACCTGTCCAGTCGCGTCAGAATTTTATATGTTTCTGAGATCCCCTCTCATCCTTCTAAACTCCAGTGAATACAGGCCCAGTCAATCCAGTCTCTCCTCATATGTCAGTCCTGCCATCCAGGGAATCAGTCTGGTGAACTTTCGCTGCACTCGCTCAATAGCAAGAATGTCCTTCCTCCGATTCGGAGGCTAAAACTGAACTCAATTCCAGGTGAGGCCTCACCAAGGCCCTGTACAACTGCAGTAAGACCTCCCTGCTCCTATACTCAAATCCCCTAGCTATGAAGGCCAACATACCATTTGCCGCCTTCACTGCCTGCTGTACCTGCATGCCAACTTCCAATGACTGATGTACCATGACACCCAGGTCTCGTTTCACCTCCCCTTTTCCTAATCTGCCACCATTCAGATAATATTCTGCCTTCGTGTTTTTGCTACCAAAGTAGATAACCTCACATTTATCCACATTATACTGCATCTGCCATGCATTTGCCCACTCACCTAACCTGTTCAAGTCGCCCTGCAGCCTCTTAGCATCCTCCTCACAGCTCACACTGCCACCCAGCTTAGTGTCATCTGCAAACTTGGAGATATTACTCTCAATTCCATCATCTAAATCATTGATGTATATTGTAAAGAGCTGGGGTCCCAGCACTGAGCCCTGCGGCACCCCACTAGTCACTGCCTACCATTCTGAAAAGGAGCTGTTTATCCCAACTCTCTGCTTTCTGTCTGCCAACCAGTTCTCTATCCACGTCAATACATTACCCCCAATATGATGTGCTTTAATTTTGCACACCAATCTCTTGTGGGAACTTGTCAAAGCCTTTTGAAAGTCCAAATACATCACATCCACTGGATCTCCCTTGCCCACTCTACAAGTTACATCCTCAAAACATTCTAGAAGATTTGTCAAGTATAATCTCCCTTTCATAAATCCATGCTGACTTGGACCGATCCTGTCACTGCTTTCCAAATGCGCTGCTATTTCATCTTTAATAATTGATTCCAACATTTTCCCCACTGCTGATGTCAGGCTAACTGGTCTATAATTACCTGTTTTCTCTCTCCCTCCTTTTTTAAAAAGTGGTGTTACATTAGCTACCCCCCAGTCCATAGGAACTGATCCAGAGTCGATAGAATGTTGGAAAATGACTACCAATGCATCCACTATTTCGAAAGCCACTTAGTCTGCATCCCAGAGTACTTATCAGGCCCTGGGGATTTATCAGCCTTCAATCCCATCAATTTCCCGAACATAATTTCCCGCCTAATAAGGATTTCCTTCAGTTCCTCCTTCTCACTAGACCCTCAGTCCCCTAATATTTCCGGAAGGTTATTTGTGTCTTCCTTCGTGAAGACGGAACTAAATTTTTTGTTCAACTGGTCTGCCATTTCTTTGTTCCCCATTATAAATTCACCTGATTCTGACTGCAAGGGACCTACATTTGCCTTCACTAATCTTTTTCTCTTCACATATCTATCGAAGCTTTTGCAGTCAGTTTTTATGTTCCCAGCTAGTTTCCCCCTCTTAATTAAACCCTTTGTCCTCCTCTGCTGAAATCTAAATTTCTCCCAGTCCTCCGGTTTGCTGCTTTTTCTGGCCAATTTATATGCCTCTTCCTTGGATTTAACACTATCCTTAATTTCTCTTGTTGGCCACAGTTGAGCCACCTTCCCCGTTTTATTTTTACTCCAGACAGGGATGTATAATTGTTGAAGTTCATCCATGTGATCTTTAAATGTTTGCCATTGCCTATCCACCATCAACCCTTTAAGTATCATTTGCCAGTCTATTCTAGCCAATTCACGTCTCATACCATCGAAGTTACCTTTCCTTAAGTTCAGGACCCTAGTCTCTGAATTAACTGTGTCACTCTCCGTCTTAATAAAGAATTCTCCAAGGGGCCTCGCACAACAAGATTGTTAATTAGTCCTTTCTCATTACACATCACCCAGTCTAGGATGGCCAGCCCTCTAGTTGGTTCCTTGATATATTGGTCTAGCAAACCATCCCTTATACACTCCAGGAAATCCTCCTCCACCATATTGCTACCAGTTTGGTTAGCCCAATCTATATGTAGATTAAAGTCGCCCATGATAACTGCTGTACCTTTATTGCACGCATTCCTAATTTCTTGTTTGATGCTGTCCCCAACCTTGCTACTAGTGTTTGGTCGTCTGTAAACAACTCCCACTAGCGATGGCCCCAAGCTGTTTGGCAGGAGCTGGCTGGGAAAGATACGCCGGAACTGGGACGACGCCCGAGCGCTTTCGTCCGTTGACGACACTTCATGAGCCCAGGTCCTAAACAAGTTCCCCTCGCTGTTCGAACCAGGCATCGGGAAGTTCCAAGGAGCAGAAGTTCAGATCCATTTGATTCTGGGGGCGCGACCCATCCATCACAAGGCGAGAGCAGTACCTTACATGATGAGAGAGGGTGTGGAGATCGAGCTGAACAGGCTGCAATGAGAGGGCATCATTTTACCAATCGAATTTAATGAGCGGGCCAGTCCGATTGTTCCAGTCCCCAAGGGAGACGGCACCGTCAGAATCTGTGGTGATTACAAAGTAACTATCAATCGTTTCTCACTGCAGGATCAATACCCGCTACTGAAGGCAGATGACCTATTTGCGATGCTGGCGGGAGAGAAAACGTTCATGAAGCTGAACTTGACCTCGGCCTACATGACGCAAGAGCTGGAGGAATCATCGAAAGGCCTCACCTGCATCCACACGCACAAAGCTCTCTTTTACAACAGATGCCCATTTGGGATTCGATCGGCTGTGGTGATATTCCAGAGGAACATGGAGAGCTTGCTGAAGTTTTCCAGTACGGCATCTTGGTTACAGGTCGGGACACCGTCGAGAACCTGGAGGAGGTTCTTAGTCGGCTTAATCGTGTGGGGCTCAGGCTAAAACACTTGAAATGCATTTTCCTGGAGTTCCTGGGGAGAAGAATCGCGGTGGACGGCATCAGGCCCACCGATTCTGAGACGGAGGCAACCAAAAATGCACCAAGACCACAGAACGTGACGGAGCTGCGGTCGTTTCTAGGACTCCTGAACTATTTTGGTAACTTCTTACCGGGTCTTAGCACATTGCTAGAACCCCTGCACTCTTTACTAAGGAGATAAATGGGTGTGGGGTAAAAGCCCAGAAAATGCCTTTGAGAAAGCTAGGAAGCTGTTATGTTCAAACAAATTGCTTGTGTTGTAGGATCCATGCAAGCGTTTGATACTAGCATGTGATGTGTCATCGTACAGGGTCGGGTGTGTATTGCAACAAGCTAATGAATTTGGGAAATTGCAACTGGTTGCTTATGCATCCAGAAGTCTGTATAAAGCCAAGAGGGCCTAGAGTATGATCGAAAAAGAAGCATTAGCGTATGTTTATGGGGTAAAGAAAATGCATCAATATCTGTTCGGGCTCAAATTTGAATTGGGAACCGACTATAAACCGCTTATATCCCTCTTTTCTGAAAGCAAGGGGATAAATACGGCTGCATCCAGAGATGGGCACTCACATTGTCCGCATACAACTACGCAATCCGCCACAGGCCAGGCACAGAAAACTGTACCAATGCTCTCAGCAGGCTACTATTGCCCACCACGGGTGGAGATGGCACAGCCCACAGATTTAGTCATGGTAATGGAAGCATTCGAGAGTGAGCAATCGCCTGTTACCACCTGACAGATTAGAACCTGGATGAGCC
Organism: Pristiophorus japonicus; assembly: GCF_044704955.1. Classification (NCBI taxonomy): domain Eukaryota; kingdom Metazoa; phylum Chordata; class Chondrichthyes; family Pristiophoridae; genus Pristiophorus; species Pristiophorus japonicus. The sequence continues at coordinate 223,761,473 of NC_091981.1, forward strand.
AGGACCCCTTACTGCCCTTGGTTTAAAAAAAAAACTATGCACTCCACGGGAGTTGGTCTAGTGTCCTGTTAGAGATGCAGGAAGAAATAAAGCCATACCAGCGGCACAAAGATGAAATGTTTATACAGGTAGACTGCCTCCTATGGGGTAATCTGGTAGTGGTGCCAAAAAAGGGCAGGGACACTTTAATGATCTCCGCAGCACCCACCCCAGCATCGTAATGATGAAAGCAATAGCCAGATCCCATGTGTAGTGGCCCGGTATTGATGCAGACTTAGAATCCTGCGTGCACAAATGTAATACATGTTCACAGTTAAGCAATGCACCCAGGGAGGCGCCACTGAGTTTATGGTCCTGGCCCTCCAAACCGTGGTCGAGGGTCCATGTCAACTATGCAGGCCCATTCTTGAGAAAAATGTTCTTACTGGTTGTCGATGCGTACTCCAAATGGATTGAATGTGTGATAATGTCGGCAAGCACGTCCATTGCCACCACTGAAAGCCTGCGGGCCATGTTCACCACGCATGACCTGCCTGATGTCCTTGTAAGTGGCAATGGGCCATGCTTTACCAGTGCCGTGTTCAAGGAGTTCATGACCCGCAACGGGATCAAACATGTCACATCTGCCCCGTTTAAACCAGCATCCAACGGTCAGGCAGAACGAGCAGTTCAAACAATCGAGCAGAGCTTGAAAAGGGTAACTGAAGGCTCACTGCAGACTCGCTTATCCCGAGTCCTGCTCAGTTACTGCACAAGACCCCACTCACTCACTGGGGTCCCTCCTGCTGAACTGCTCATGAAATGGGCACTTAAGACCAGGCTCTCGTTAGTCTACCCTGATCTACATGAACAGGTAAAGAGCAGGCGGCTTCAACAGAATACATATCATGATCGCGCAAATGTCAGGTGAAATTTAAATCAATGATCCGGTATTCGTGTTGAACTATGGACACGGTCCCAAGTGGCTTCCTGGCACTGTTCTGGCCAAAGAGGGGAGTAGGGTGTTTGTGGTCAAACTCTCAAATGGACTCACCTGCAGAAAACACTTGGACCAAACCAAACTCAGATTCACGGACTATCCAGAACAACCCACAATAGACTCCACCTTTTTTGACTCTCCAACATACGCACCAGTGGCAACCGACCCAGCGGTTGACCACGAAGCAGGACCCAGCGGTTGACCACGAAGCAGGACCCATCACCCGCAGCAGCCCAACAGGACTCGCCACCCCCCATCAGCCCAGCAAGGCCAGCTGCACAGCAGCCCAGCGAGGGCCCAACAAACGACTCACCAAAACCAGCATTTGCACAGAGACAATCAACCAGGGAAAGGAAGGCCCCAGCTCAACTCGCATTGTAAATAGTTACACTATTGACTTTGGGCGGGCGGGAAAAAAGTGTTGTTATATACATGTAAACCTGTAAATATCATGTCTAACCACCAGAGGGCTTATCCCCTGATCCCACAATCCCTTGGGAGCACCTGTGTATAACGAGGCCTCACAGGCTGGAGAGGCACTCTGAGATCTGTAATAAAGGACTACGATCACACCTTACTTGCAGTATCTAGTCTGACTCTTTATTCAAGACATAACATTTATCAATGCAAACCGAATGATGTACTCTCTTCACAATTCACCGACTAGTTTTTCAACATGTACTCCTGAGTCTCCTTGCTTGCATATTTTTTTTTTTGCAACTTGCTGATGATGGAATGTGTTCTGAATATAAATTGGTCTGAAAGGAGTGAGTTCAGGTTGATTATTGAATATCACCAAATTCAGTTTTGTAAATATATATATAGAATATAAGCCTTGAATTGAAGCAAAGATTCTGTGAACTCAACTATGCACACATTTACCTGCATCTTCAGCAGCAGTGATTATCTCTTGTGCAGAAACAGCCAGTAAATTGTTGAAAGCAATGTACTCTTGGTAACCTTCTGCAAAATTTAAGCAAACTAATCAATTATATTAAAACCAACGACCAGCGATGTGCAATAAACACTGGCCTTGCCATCATCGTCCACATCCTGAGAATGAATGTTTTATGTTTATTCCAAGCCCTTGCAATATACTTTAATTGAAGCCTCAGGAAGCATCCTTGCTGCACAGTGTGATTTTTTTTTTTCTCAATTTCTACAACAGCAATTGTATGACCAGTGAAATTGGCAATTAGTGCCAAATTAGGGATAGTTTTTTTTATTGTGACAGGGACTCTTGCTCACTAAAAACCTGAGTTGAATTTGCCCAAACTTATTTTATCTAGGAACCTTACAGCTATTGGAAAGATGAGCCATCTCATCAGACTGTGTTGGATTTCAGCCAAGGTGCAATAAATGAAAGTCCAATGTCTATTCCATTGAGCTGTCCAGTTCTTCAAATATTTTTTTAACTTAAGCTTCGTATCGTATCTAAAATAAACTTCTTGCATAAGAACTTGGGATAAACTTAAAAACTCTGATTGTAAAGCTTTGTTTTAAACATTTGGTTTGCTAATCAAGAATTATGGCTTCTGCATCCCATACAATTTGTTTAATATTGATCAAAGGAAGTAGGTTTGAAATTCATCTCCTCAGCGCCACACATTAGCGCATGAAAATGATGCAATGATGCTAGGAGATGCCAACTGCCGCTCTTTCACCAGCTAGTGGCAGCCACTGTTTTTGTCCCTTCATTTGCGTTGCCGGTAACTAGCAGCTCCCTGGAGAAGAAAATGGCGCATGGTGACGTCAGTCGGCATGCAATGCCAACTTAACGTCACCAATCCAAACTTCAACCTTAGTGCTGAATTCAGCACTGGGTCCTAAGCACAGACCTAAAGCTGGCGTGCAACAGGCTGACAGTGGCGAAGTCAACACCTCTTAAAAGAACACACACACATCATTCAAGTAAGTGTGGATTTAAGCTTTTGGACTGGGATTTTTGATTTTATTGAATTTGTGGCTTGCTGCAATAGATGTTAAAAGTTTTATTTTAAGTGTTATGGGAGCGTTGCTGGATGATTGCAAGGCCTCGGATGGTAAAGGAAAATTTCCGAGAAGACAGAAAATGCTGCAAATACTCAGCAGGTCAGGAAACATCCGTGGAGAGAGAAATAGAGTTCACGTAGCAGGTCGAGATGCTGCCTGAACTGCGGAGTATTTCCAGCATTTTATGCTGTCTTTTCAGTTTTACAGCATCCGCTCGCAGAGGGAAGAGGAAGAAGCCAAAGAGGAAGAAGCAGACGGAAGGATGCATCCGAGACAGCCCCTTTGTGCCTGGATATCCGAGATGGAATAATGCCCCTGTGGTGCCAGTGACCACAACACCAATTCCCCTTTCTACATTAGTCCTACACCTTACCATCCCTCTCTTACTGACCACCACAGTGTCCTCTTGGCCACAATGCTGAAATAAAAGACACCACAAAGCAAAGTTGATTTCTTGATGTCATATCCATCCAATATAACATCAAGAAATCAACTCATCGTCATTATGCACTCCCTTAGTGACTGCCTTGTGCCTTTGCCTATCCACGTCATGCAGTGCTTCCCCAGTAGCTGCACCATGGCTGATGGAAGGCTGCTGATTTCTAGTGGGGGACACTGCAAATGGCCTTGTAGAGCTGGTGGCTTGGAGTGTCAAATCAATCATCATCATCATCATCATCTTCATCTTCATCATCTTCATCTTCATCATCTTCATCTTCATCTTCATCTTCATCTTCATCTTCATCTTCATCTTCTTCTTCTTCACTCTCCTTTCCTTTTTCATGGTCACCCACTGGCTGGGCAGGCTGCATTTCTTGGGTGTGTGAAATGAGGAAGTCACAAGGGTGCAGTTATGGTGAGGGGAGGTCGGGAAAGCAAGAGGTGTATGACAGAAGGAGGATAACCTATGAGGATACCAGCATCTTCCATCCTTTCAGCCCCACTGCTTGGCTAAGGGCTCAGCCATGCCTCTGCCAAAAATGGCCACCATCGTTTTCTCCAAGGGGGTGAGGTGAAGCTATGAATGGGAGATGTGCCTAGTGATTGGTGGTAGGTGAGTGATTAGAGGGGGGGAGGGTCATGCATTGAGCGGTGTGTGAGGCGAGTGATGCAGTTGGTAGAAGATGGCTTTTGAAGATGCATTCACTGACATTGACCAGTGGTCTGAAGTGGACACTTCAGCCAGGTCGTGGGGGTGACACTGCTGGCAGTGACTACCTCTGTGATGTGGTTCCACATCATTCTTTCTGGAGAGCCTCTTGGCCCCTGTAGAGGACCTCTCTTGCAGTGTAGACTCCCTGCACAAAGTTGGAGTGCTGCATGCGAGACCCTGGGTGCCCCTTCCTTGGCTTGCTGAACCATTTGTGTTCTTGCTGAAGCACTTTTACCATTTTTGTAGACATGGAAGATAATTCAGCTTTAAGGGCTGAAGACTGCCATTTGGGAATTATTTTTAATGCTTATGTTTGTTATGAAAGGCAGTAAGGGCTGAAAATTCATTTTTTCCACTTAATTTTAATTTGATTAGTTTTGAATGCATTGGTCCATTAATTCATAGCCCTTTAATTGCCTACAATGCCTTGCGAACTCCACAGCCTCGCTCCCAGAGGCTGTAAGAAGCTGCAATGCTGACTCTGGACAGAAACTTTGGGTCGGAAGCCTCCATTAAGCCACCAGGAGGACATTGCACTAAGTTAGCCAATTTTGCAATGTTAGCGCTGCGGCCATTTTCGGTGGCCATTAACTCGAGTCGCCGGAGACACCGGCAATTCTGTTGGCATGCACAGATTTTTCCCCCAGTGTATTGTATTTAATTAAATAGTACTCCCTGCCGGCTAGTAAAATAAAATCTTAATCAGTGTCATTAATGACTGAATTTCATAATTTATGAGCCCTGAAATCGCGGCCTCCTCCTCTATAGACCCGGGAAGGCATTGGAAAAGCCAGTTTTCAGCGCACAATGCACATGCGCTGAAAACCGGCTTTTCCGATCTGTCAAGCTGGAGCTTGACAGATCTCACACATCTCGGGAGTGAGGACGTTTGCAAGGACAAGATTGCAGTATTTATCCATATCTTGCCCAGCAAATGTCCTCAAAATTCTTGCGCCTGATAAAAGCAGGCGCATCGCCTACTTTTACAGGCGTAAGAGTTTTAAAACACACACAAGCATTGTAAAATAAAATTTTTTAAACATATTTTATTGTTAAAAAACCCTCTCCACTACACTAAGTTAATTTTAAAGCATCATTTAAAAAACTTTTTTTTTTAAATCAAATATATTTTTAAATACATAACTTTAATTTAAATTAATAAAAATATGTTGTGCATTTTTTCTATCTTTTTAGTTGTGTGTGTTTTGGGGGCTGGTTCCATTCATAATAATGGGAACTCCAACTTACGGAGTTCCCATTATTATGAATTAGAATATACTATACCTGATTGGCTGCCCAGAGCCATGTGACTCCAGCTCCAGGGCCTGCGCACGTCCTGACGTGCACGCGCTGCGACGTGCAGTCAGTGGAGGCTTCAGGACCGGGGCCTAGCGTAGGAACAGGTAGGTGCGCATCTTTTTTCTAGAATCCAGTCGAACGTCCATGGGAAGGAGAAACCGGGATTTCTGGGCCATGGTATCTTTCTAGCTAATTTGTATGTAAAATATTTATTTCCATGGCCAATGTGTCTTCAATCTTGTTTAATTAAAAAAGGAGGCTTGGGCCATAAATTCTGATGGGATTGGACAGGTTAGATGCAGGAAGAATGTTCCCGATGTTGGGGAAGTCCAGAACCAGGGGTCACAGTCTAAGGATAAGGGGTAAGCCATTTAGGACCGAGATGAGAAACTTCTATACTCAGAGAATTGTGAACCTGTGGAATTATCTACCACAAAGTTGTTGAGGCCAGTTCGCTAGATATAATCAAAAGGGAGTTAGATGAGGCCCTTACGCTAAAGGGATCAAGGGGTATGGAGAGAAAGCAGAAGTGGAGTACTAAAGTTGCAAAAATGATCAGCCATGATCATATTGAATGGTGGTGCAGGCTCGAAGGGCTGAATTGCCTACTCCTGCACCTATTTTCTATGTTTGTGTTTAATCTTCACTAACCATGCACATGAGCAGTTTTCCCTGGTATGATATTCATGCACCTATAGTAATAGCAATCTTCTTCAGTTTATATAATTCAGGTGGTGGGTAGGGGGCAATTTATGAATATGTATCTATTTTTGCGCTTAAAAAAATTGAGACCAGCTCATGAAAGGAAAAACTACAGGCCCAATTTTAACTCCGGGCCACTTTGCGGTAGGTGAGCACTGGTGTAAGTTAGAAACTTGCCCAGGGCATTATAACTCCTGGGCCTCATTTCAATCTTGAAGCAGTGGACAATCGAGACCGGGTAGGCGGTGTGATTGGCTGCTGGGGCCTCTTGTAGGAGGGTCTTGCAATCGGGAAGCTGGGCCGGTGGGGGTGCTTTTGGGGTGTGAGCCCACAGCAAGAGAGGTCTAGGCTTTCCTTATTGGGCCCAGAGTAGCACTCCTCCTCCTGGTTCCATAAGAAACGTTTTTTTTAAAGTTATTTTTGGGCCTCTTCTGACATTGACCGCTTCCCCGCTGTCTTCACCTGGTGGGAAACTCACTGGGGCGTCCTGTTCAGGCTGATGAATTCAAATCGCATTCGCCTCCCCATGATAATGGAATCTGATGTGCAAACAACAACAATTTGTATTTATTTAGCGCCTTTAACATAATGAAACGTTCCACGGAGCTTCACAGGAGTATTATGAGATTACAAATTTGACACCAAGCCGCAGAAGTAGAAATTAGCGTAGGTGATCAAAAGCTGCTTTAGAGGTATGTTTAAAGGAGTGTCTTGAAGGAGGAAAGAGTAGAGAGGTGGAGAGGTTTAGGCAGGGAGTTCGAGTTTGGGGCCTAGGCAATAGAAGAGCCAATGGTTGAGCGATTATAATCAGGGATGCTCAAGAGGGCAGAATTAGAGGAGCGCAGAAATCTCGGTAGGAGGGTGGGGGGAGGTTTGTGCTGTTGGAGAAGAATAGGGAGGGGCGAGGACATGGGAATTTGAAAATAAGGATGAGATATGTAAAAATGACCCCGCTGGCTTTAGGTTGAGTTGAGCAGGTTAAAATTGGGAACCGGCAGCTCGTGGTATCTCCAGGTCTGGTAACTAACCTGGGTAATTTTAACTGCTCAGCTACCCAGTTTCTCCTGGGGTGGGGTGTAGAGTTAAAACTGCCCCCAAGCAACTTGAAATGGTTGATGCGAGGTTTTTTTTCCCCTCACCTGACTCTGTGCAGACTCCATTTTGCTTTACCTGCTTTACAATACTTGCTTGACTGATGTGAAATGATTTCTGCTAATCTTCATCATTTAATTGTCTTCAAGATGTGTGCCTGATTTTGTGTTCTTTTATGTATGCCCGTTAAATGTCTGCATACCAGACTAGAGACTTTCTCCACTTTTATTTGAACTGTGTTTCCTTACTTAATGGCCTTGATGTTTACTGAGGTGGGGTTTTGGAGTTGGGGGTGTTTGAGTTATGATCGGGCTGAATGTCTTGGAGTTTTTCTTTGAAGGAAGCTGATGGTGTGGTGGGATTGCAAGGCTCTGCTGAATGTGTTTCTGTGTTTGCTAATGAATTATGGTGGCATCACTTGCTTCAAATATGGGACCAGCTTTGTTTCTGTTTTTAAAACCTATGGGTAATGAAAATGATTTTTGTACTTTAGTATTCCCAGCAGTAATGTATGAATAGGATTAATGGAGTATAGCCAGCTGTGGTAATCTAGATGAGCTCATTACAGCATGGTGCCATGAACAATGTGATATTGCATTCATGTAATGAAAATCTACCACTCTCCCCTACAGGGCACTGATGATTTTGTTACTCAAGCAAGATTACCTTTTTCAAACTGCAGCTGCCCTTCCCCACATTCTCATTTCCATTCTGTTCAGTACAGTTGGTTCTTTGCATTTATTATTCAGATGAAAGGACCGATGAATGGGTTGCATGCAGTGCTAACATTTCTGTCTGATGCCAAAGACAAGATGATCCCCCACCCCCACCTCCTCCCAGCTTCCAATAGGTAGTCAAGGAACTGATTGTCACACACACGTTAGTGGAATTGAGAAAGACCATTACTAGAAGTTAACCATGACCAGCCCTGCTTCATGATGCAGCCCAGGAAATGTGGAGCTCAACACCTCGGGCACGTGATCAGAGCCTTTCTGCAGCAGGCAGTGATTGATCGGTGAGAAAGGTGCAAGCTGCTTGTCTAGACTCTGCAAAATCCAGTTCATTTTTACAATGAAAAGTGAATTACATATTTTTTCCCCCCACAGCAAATATAAATTGAATTTTGTTATATTGAATAAACCTCAGCACAATTGCCATGAAATTATGCTATAGCTCGGTGTTTATTTAGCAGCATGAGGAAAAGTCTAATCCATTCTGTTTGTTTGGTGGTTCTTTTATGGCAGCTACTTGCACCGACCCGCAGGAACACGCAGGATATATGTTGGGCCTTTCTCACGTTGAGTTATGGCCTCTACATTGCTCGTTCACATCGAAACACCTCATTGCATACCGTTTAAACAATCCGTTCTGCCCTGGATGCCCATCATTTCTGTACTAGTGTAAATGGGTGACCAAATGAATCCCTTCCCACACTCTGAGCTGGTGAACGGCCTCTCCCCAGTGTGAACTCGCTGGTAACTCATCAGCGAGTTCACACTGGGAAGAGACAGTTCACACTGGGGAGAGACCATTCGCCTGCTCTGAGTGTGGAAATGGATTCATTCAGTCACCAAAACTGCTAAGACATCAGTGAGTTCACAAGTGACAGCAGGGTTTGGATTCTGCTATTGTTGCTGTTGTTATTCACATCCTACTGATTGTGTTCATTCTGTTAGTTGGTGTTTGTTTCTACTGATAACCCTTCAACTAGGCTGGAGTTTAGTATTTTGATATTTCAAATAACAGTGTGTTGATATTTGATGTCTCCAAGATAAGTGGAGACTAATTGATGTCCTGTTTCTGACTGCTCCATTTTTGATCAGGACAGAGGAGCGGTAAGAGATCAGGCCACAGGAGAGGCGAGGCCCCAGGGGCAGCACAGGCCAGCCCACACTGATCTATGGATAGTAGGAGCATGTGTGCACACTGGGTCTGTGCAGCAGAGCTTGGTCTCCAGTCATCTTGGTTAACCCTTGCCACTGGATCAAGATCTAGCTCTGTCAAGTGTGCAATGGCCACCCCACATTAAAAGAATCCACACAGGCATCTTCCACCCTTCAGTCTGTAGTTCGGGACCTAGAATGTCAGGTCCCTCATTGAAACACCTGTGAACTCATCCCTTTTTGGTGTGGAAGCAAGTCATCCTCGATACGAGGGACTGCCTAATACTATAGTGTAAATGGGTGCCTGCATTGTGTGGAACTGAAATAAGGCTTTCAAGAGATTGGTTGGAGCTCAGTGGTTCCGTTGGTAAAAATGGAAGCCTAAATTTTGCGACACCATGTTGGTAGTGTGGGACCTCCACACTTGGCGGGTAACGTTGTGGCCCGATTTTGTGTCTTGGAATTTTAATGAGATGACACTGTTGTATTCGTGTCTTATTAAGATATGGTAAAAAAGGAAAATCTGTTACGAGCAAAATTTCACAAGTTTGGGTGCAGCTTCACCATCGTTAATCTTGCCTGTAAAAACTTAGCAGTGAGGTCTGCTCAACAGTTTTAAAGACTGTTTGTTTGCTGCTTTTCAGGCTGCATTTAAAATATTTTTGCCTGGGAACATTTTGAAGGTTATACAGGGTACATGACATATTTTGCAAACTGTTTTTTGGTTCCCTGTTGCTTATAGGTACAGTCAATGCTACACATGCATATCAAGTGGGAGAAGCAACTGTGGTAGCAAATAGAGATAGAATGGTTATGGCAGTGATTGTCTAGGTGCTGGGGCTCTAGAAATCCCTGCAACAGTTGGAACCATGTGCTACAACATAATGGCTGCCAGCACTAATTGTTGCCCAAACTTGCTAGTGGGAATGGTAGCATAGTGGTTATGTTACTGGACTAGTACTCCAGAGGCCTAAGCTAATGATCTGGAGACGTGAGTTCAAATCCCACCAAGGCTGGAGAATTTAAATTCTGTTAATTAAATAAATCTGGAATTGAAAACGACTAGTACAGGTTGTACCTCTCTGGTCCGGCACCATTGGGACCTGACCAGAGAATTTTCCGGACCACAGGAGGTCACGCCAACCCTAGACTTGCTGGGTCCCGATGACTGCTCTCGGGCCCCTGAACACCTCCACCACGCTCCGGCTGCAAAACTCTGGCCTCACTCCCTCTCCATGCTAGTTTGCTGATCTTTTCCAAAGAAGATGGAGTCTCGACTCCAGGACACCACCCACACAAAGCAGCAGCTCTGCACAGAGCCAGGAAGCGTGGGAAAACACCACGCTGAAGGCTCGGGCCTCCCTCTCTCTCGCAGTGCTGGTTTGGCACTCTCTTTCTGGAGACACCTGCTGACAATGCTGCTGACAACGACCCGGTTGGATTCTGCATAATGCACAGCATTTCGTCACACAGAATTTCTCCGTTTTTTTTTCAATCCTCTGTGCCTCAGTCAGCTGCCTGCCCTTCCCTTACTTTTCATTGCCTGGCCCACTTTCCTTTATGAATAGCGTGGGACGCGACCCCCGCCGGGAATGATGCCGGACCAGGGATGTTTCCGGACTAGAGTCTCCCAGGCTGGAGAGGTACAACCTGTATCAGTAATGGTGACCATGAAACTATCGGATTGGCTCAATAATGTCCTTTAGGAAATCTGCTGTCCTGGTCTGGTCTATATGTGACTCCAGACCAACAGCAATTTGGTTGACTCTTAACTGCCCTCTGAAAGTGGCCTAGCAAGCCACTCAGTTGTAACTAACTGCTACGAGAAACAATAGTAAGAATAAAACTGGATGGACCACCCGGTATCGACCTCGGCATTGGCTTCGGACACAACAAAGGCGCACCCAGCCCATGTTTCTACTGGTGGGAGAGACTAGAACTAGAGGGCATGATCTTAGGATAAGGGGCCACCCATTTAGAACTGAGATGAGGAGAAATTTCTTAAGGTTGTAAATCTGTGGAATTCGCTGCCTCAGAGCTGTGGAAGCTGGGACATTGAATAAATTTAAGACAGAAATAGACCGTTCCTTAAACGAGAAGGGATTATGGGGAGCGGGCAGGGAAGTGGAGCTGAGTCCAAGATCAGATCAGCCATGATCTTATTGAATGGCAGAGCAGGCTCGAGGGGCCTTATGGCCTACTCCTGTTCCTATTTCTTATGTTCATATGATCTATCCGACAATGTGGAAAACTGCCCAGGTATGTCCTGTCCACAAAAACCAGGACAAATCGAATCCGGCCAATTACTGCCCCATCAGTCTACTCTCAATCATCAGCAAAGTGATGGAAGGTGTCGTCGACAGTGCTATCAAGTGGCACTTACTCACCAATAACATGCTCACCGATGCTCAGTTTAGGTTCCAACTCGACTCCGGACTTCATTACAGCCTTGGTCGAAACATGGACAAAAGAGCTGAATTCCAGATGTGACGTGAGGGTCAAATGCTACCTTGATGACAAGTGCAGTCACTGAGTGTGGCACCAAGTCAATGGGAATCAGGGGGAAAACTCTCCACTGGCTGGAGTCATATCAAGCACAAAGGAAGGTGGTTGTTGGAGGTCAATCATCATAGCCCCAGGACATCGCTGCAGGAGTTCCTCAGAGCAGTGTCCTAGGCCCAACCATCTTCAGCTGCTTCATCAATGACCTTCCCTCCATCATAAGGTCAGAAGTGGGGATGTTCGCTGATGACTGCAGAGTGTTCCGTTCCATTCACAACTCCTCAGAAAATGAAGCATGGCATGCCCACATGCTGCAAGACCTGGACGATATTCAGGCTTGGGCTGATAAGTGGTAAGTAACATTCATGCCACACAAGTGGCAGGCAATGCCTATCTCCAACAAGCGAGAGTCTAACCACCTCCCCTTGACATTCAACGGTATTACAACTGCCGAATCTCCCACCATCAACATCCTGGGAGTCACCATTGACCGGAAACTTAACTGGACCAGTCACATAAATACTGTGGCAACAAGAGCAGGACCAAGGCTGGATATTCTGCAGCAAGTGTCTCACCTCCTGGCTCCCCAAAGCCTTTCCACCATCTACAAGGCACAAGTCAGGAGTGTGATGGAATACTCTCCACTTGCCTGGATGAGTGCAGCTCCAACAACACTCAGGAAACTCGGCACCGTCCAGGATAAAGCAGCCCACTTAATTGGCACCCCCTCAACAACCTTAAATATTCACTCCACCACCGGTGCACCGTGGCTGTAGTGTGTACCATCTACAAGATGCACTGCAGCAACTCACCAAAGCAGCTTCGGCAGAACCTCCCAAACCTGCAACCTCTACACCTAGGTCAAGGGCAACAGCCACATGGGAACATCATCACCTGCAAGTTCCCCTCCAAATTACATACCATCCTTGTAGTGTATGGATAAAGAGTCAGACTGAAAACTGAGCTCAAAGTAAAGTGTGATCTTAGTCTTTTATTGCAGGTCTCCAGAGTGCCTCTCCAACCTGTGAAGCAGCCTTAAATACCTGTGCTCCCAAGGGATTATGGGATCTCTTGGGACTCCAGGGAATGTGCCCTCTGGTGGCTGAACAGAGTAAATACAAGTTGACATAACAACATTCCTCCCCCCCTCCCAAAGTCAATAGGGTAACTATTTACAATGAGTCGATCTGGGGCCCTTCTTGCCCTGGTTGATCATCTCGGTGTGAAAGCTGGTGTTGTTGAATCATTTGTTGGGACCTCGCTGAGCTGCTGTGCAGCTGGTCTTGCTGGGTTGCCTGGTGTGTTGGGTCCTGCAGGGCTGCTGTGGATGATGGGTTCTGCTTTGTGGTCAACCATGGTGTCGGTTGCCACTGGTGTGTATGTTGGGGGATCAAAAAAGGTAGGGTCCAAGGTGGGTTGCTCAGGATTGTCCGTGAATCTGAGTTTGATTTGGTCGAAGTGTTTCCAGTGAATGAGTCCATTTGAAAGTTTGAACCGAAACACCCTGCTCCCCTCTTTGGCCACGACAGTGCCGGGAAGCCACTTGGGACCTTGTCCATAATTTAATATAAATACAGGATCATTGACTTCAATCTCGCGTGACACATTTGCGCTATCATGATATGCACTTTGTTGAAGCCGCCTGCTCTTTACCTGTTCATGTAGATCAGGGTGAACTAATGAGAGCCTTGTCTTAAGTGCTCGTTTCATGAGCAGTTCAGGTGGGATTCCAGTAAGTGAGTGCGGTCTCATGCGGTAGCTAAGCAGGACTCGGGATAGGCGAGTCTGCAGTGAGCCTTCAGTTACCCTCTTCAAGCCTTGCTTGATGGTTTGCACTACTCTCTCTGCCTGACCATTGGACGCTGGTTTAAACGGGGCAGATGTGACATGTTTGATCCCGTTACGGATTATGAATTCTTTGAACTCAGCACTGGTAAAACATGGCCCATTGTCACTCACCAGAACATCGGGTAAGCCATGAGTGGCAAACATGGCCCGCAGGCTTTCAGTAGTGGCAGCGGACGTGCTAGCCGACATTATCTCACGTTCAATCCACTTGGAGTACGCATCTACAACCACAAGGAACATTTTACCCAAGAACGGGCCTGCATAGTTGACGTGTACCCTAGACCATGGTTTGGAGGGCCAAGACCATAAACTTAGCGGTGCCTCCCTGAGTACATTGTTTAACTGAGCATGTATTACATCTGTGAACGCAGGACTCGAAGTCTGCATCGATACTGGGCCACCACACGTGGGATCTGGCTCGCGCTTTCATCATTACGATGCCTGGGTGGGTACTGTGGAGGTCATTGATGGTGTCTCTGCCCTTCTTAGGAACCACTACTCGATTGCCCCACAGAAGGCAGTCTGCCTGTAGAGACATTTCATCTTTGCGCCGCTGGAACGGCTTTATCTCTTCCTGCATTTCCACTGGAACACTGGACCAGCTCCCGTGAAGCACACAGCTTTTGACGAGAGATAATAAGGGTCCTGGCTTGTCCAGGTTTTGATCTGCCGGGCAGTGACAGGTGATTGCTCACTCTCAAATGCTTCCATAACTATGGCTAGATCTGCGGGCTGCGCCATTTCCACCCCCATGGTGGACAGTGGCAGCCTACTGAGAGCGTCGGCGCAGTTTTCTGTGCCTGGTCTGTGGCGGATGGCATAGTTGTATGCGGACAACATGAGCGCCCATCTCTGGATCCGGGCCGATGCGTTGGTATTTATCCCTTTACTCTCGGAAAACAGGGATATAAGTGGCTTATGGTCAATATCCAATTTGAATTTTAGCCCAAACAGGTATTGATGCATTTTCTTTACCCAATAGACACACGATAACGCTTCTTTTTCAATCATGCTGTAGGCTCTCTCAGCCTTCGACAGACTCCTGGATGCATAAGCAACCGGTTGCAGTTTCCCGAAATCATTAGCTTGTTGCAATACACACACGATGCCATATGACGACGCATCACATGCTAGTATCAAAAGCTTACATGGATCATACAACACAAGCAATTTGTTTGAGAATAACAATGTTCTCACTTTTACAAAGGCATTTTCTTGGCTTTTGCCCCAAACCCATTCGCCCCCTTTTTGTAGTAAGACATCTAGTGGTTCTAGTAGGGTGCTGAGACCCGGTAAGAAGTTACCAAAGTAGTTCAAGAGTCCCAGAAATGACCGCAGCTCCGTCACGTTCTATGGCCTTGGTGCGTTCCCGATTGCCTCCGTCTTCGTGTTGGTGGGCCTGATGCCGTCTGCTGCAATCCTCCTTCCCAGGAACTCCACTTCAGGCGCCAGGAAAACGCACTTCGAGCGTTTTAACCTGAGCCCCACGCAGTTGAGTCAACTAAGAACCTCCTCCAGGTTCTGCAGGTGCTCGATTGTGTTCCGACCTGTGACCAAGATGTCGTCCTGGGAGACCATGGTGTGCGGGACCGACTTCAGTAAACTTTCCATGTTTCTCTGGAATATTGCCGCCGCTGATCGGATTCCAAACGGACATCTGTTATAAACAAAAAGACTTTTATGCGTGTTGATGCAGGTGAGGGTCTTCGATGATTCCTCCAGTTCCTGCGTCATGTAGGCTGAAGTCAGATCCAGCTTTGTGAACGTCTTTTACTCCCGCCAGCATTGCAAAGAGGTCATCGGCTTTTGGTAGTGGGTATTGGTCCTGCAGGGAGAAACGATTGATAGTTACTTTGTAATCGCCACAGATTCTGACGGTGCCATCTCCCTTGAGGACTGGAACAATAGGACTGGCCCACTTGCTGAACTCGATCGGTGAGATGATGCCCTTTCTTTGTAGCCAGTCTAGCTCGATCTCTACCCTTTCTCTCATGTACGGTACTGCTCTCGCCTTGTGATGGATGGGTCGTGCTACCAGAATTAGGTGGATCTGCACTTTTGCTCCTTGGAATTTCCCGATGCCTGGTTCGAACAACGAAGGAAATTTGTTTAAGACCTGGGCACACGTCCGCGAGTGATAGCACTGGGCTGTCGTCGCAGTTCCAGCATATCTTTCCCAGCCAGCTCCTGCCGAGCAGCGTGGGACCATCGCCCGGTACCACCGAGTGGTAGCTTGTGCCCTGCTCCATCGTAGGAGACCTTTACAGTAGCACCGCTGATTACAAGAATCAGTTCTTTTGTGCAAGTTCTTAGTTTCGTACGAATTGGAGTTAAGTCTGGCCTTGAGGCCTTGTTGTACCACAACCTTTCGAACGTCTTTTTGCCCATGATAGACTGGCTTGCGCCCGTGTCCAGCTCCATTGACACCGGGAGTCCATTTAGTTCAACATTCAGCATTATCGAGACAATTCGTGGTGAATGTGTGTAGCCCATGTACCTCTGCCTCCTCTATCTGAGGCTCTGTTTCATCATGATCCTCCTCTGCAACATAGTGGTTTGTAGGTTTAACAGGCTTAGCAGCTTGCCTGCACACTCCTTGAAGGTGTCCATTGTTCCACAGCGCTTGCAAATGTATCCTTTGAATCGGCATGAATAGAAACGATGATCACCCCCACAGCGCCAACAAGGTGTTAATGGCCTTGCATTCATCACCCTTGATGGTGGACTCTGAGACAACTGCGGATGTGTAGCTGCAGGTATGTGTGACCTGTCCTGTATGTTACGATTCGAAAACATCACCACTTTGTTCACAGTACTTGTAGCAGCAATTGTGTGCTGAGAGTTTGTTTCGTATTGTCACTGATGGCAATGAATGTCTGGGCTATCGCTGTGGCCTTATTCAAGGTTGGGGTCTCTACAGTCAAAAGTTTGCGAAGTATGGTTTCATGGCCAATGCCAAGTAAAAGTCTCTGAGCATGTGCTCCAAATGTCCTTCAAATTCGCAATGTCCTGCAAGGCGTCTTAGCTCGGTGACATTACTCGCCACTTCCTGGCCTTCAGATCTTTTGTAGGTGTAGAACCGGTACCTTGCCATCAGAACGTTTTCCTTCGGGTTCAAATGCTCTCGGACCAGTGTGCACAAATCGTCGTACGATTTCTCCGTGGTTTTCGCTGGAGTGAGTAGATTCTTTGAGGCCATAAGTTGGTGCCCCACAGACAGTGAGGAGGATCGCCCTTCATTTGGCAGCCCTCTCCTCCCCATCTAGCTCGTTGGCAATGAAGTATTGGTCGAGTCGCTCCATAAAAGTTTCCCAATCATCTCTCTCCGAAAATTTCTCCAGGATGCCCACTGTTCTCTGCATCTTTGGGTTTGCTATCTGTATCTCATCGCCAGTTGTATTGTATGGAGAAAGAGTCATACTGAACACTGAGCTCAAAGTAAAGTGTGACCGTAGTCTTTTATTGCAGGTCTCCAGAGTGCCTCTCCAACCTGTGAAACCTTCTTAAATACCTGTGCTCCCAAGGGATTTTGGGACTCCGGGGAATGAGCCCTCTGGTGGCTGTACAGAGTAAATACAAGTCCACATATATAACAATCCTGACTTGGAAATATATTGCTGTTTCTTCATCGTCGCTGGGTCAAAATCCTGGAACTCCCTCCCTAACAGTACTGTGGGAGTGCCTTCAACACATGGACTGCAGCGGTTCAAGAAGGCAGCTCATCACCACCTTCACAAGGGCAATTAGGGATTGGTAATAAATGATGCCCACATCCCGGAACATATAAATAAATATCCTTTGGGCACTTGGCTGGAGTAGGTGAAAATGCCGCCATTTTGAACCCACTTTTCTGGATTTTTTTTTTTGCATCCATGCCATGGATCCTGCGCACTGCAGCTGGAAGTACTGGTGTTGTGAATGAGAACATCCCATAGGGGCTTTTAATGTTAGCAAATTCAGTATTGACATGAGTGCAGTATTCAGCTGTCATATTTAGTGACTAGTAACATGGAAACAGTTGTGAGAGAATGCTATTCTGCGATTGTTGTCTTACTGCTTTGGGGCTCACAATGAAGGTACTATTCAATCTACATTGTTCTGTGCTACTGCAAGTTGTCCCAGTAGCATTGCTGTTATGTCTGAGGTGCTCTGCTTGACATTCTCAGACAATTGCTACACTCTGCTCATGGCAGACACAAGGGATGAAGCTAATGCCTTGTCCTCGTGCATCTAAAGAGAGGCCCAATAGGATACCTTGTCTATGTATTGGGATACAGTGGGCTCGCAGTCTGCTTTGATTTGTCATTTTTCTTTTCCTACCCCTTCCACGTGCTTCTCTCCACTTGTGAATAGTAAAACACCACCCAATGTCGCTTCCTGAAATTCATAAATTGCGTACACTGCGGTGCTATTAGCTAGGCTGGTGCTGGGTTTACAGAGAATGCTTGTCATAATCTTGTTGTGATGGTGAGAGACCTTGTTGTCACTGGGTCTTGGGCACCCCTCTTGAGAAGAGGCTACAAGAGGAGAAGCCAGTTGCAATGTATTCACAAGACAATGGTTTCAAAGAGAGGTAGGAACAGAAAATATTGTGTGCATGATGCAGTTGTTTAGTGAGAAGAGGAAGACAGTCGGGGGAATTTTAACCCCAAGGGTGAGTGGGTTTGGGGGATGGGAAGTAAAGATAAAAATGTTGAGGCCTAGAAATTTGGGAATGCTGGAAACCTGCTGGTAACATTGGTGGCCAAGGATAATGGCTGGTGGCCGAGAGTGTGCAGGCAGCACCAGCATTTTGGTACTCACTATTCATGGATTTTTTTTTTGTTTAAGACATGAATGCAAATAAAAGAAATGTTATCACAGATCATCTTCAATCGTTGCAATAGAGTTCACCCATTGATTGATTGAAAAATATGGTCGATTAGCATTGTATAATTCATGAAGGCTCAATGATTACATGAAATTATTCTTCGATAATGCCTATCCTGGGACATATTATGCTGGCTCATTACATATATTTCTCCATATAATGAACAAATAAATGGAATATCTGTATTCCCTGTTGTGTTGCAAAGACTGAGAGGTGCATGACTGCAAATGTAGTTCCCAGCAGTGAATCCTGTGGTGTCCGCATATTTATAAAAAGCATTTATGAAAAATACTTGTATAAGTATCAAATCTGGGAACAGGTCTGGTAGAGTCTCACAGTTATTCTTCTGTTTCTAATGAGGCCCGTTGATTATCTGATCCTATCGATCTGAAATCCAACTGTGGGGCTTGCCATATAGTACGGTGTGGATCCACCACCACAGGTCGTGAATGTATTGCGATTATGTTTGGCTTTCAATTTAGGTAGATGGAATTATACTATTGACCTGTATCAATAAATGGAATAACATTTAATTATCAAGAGCTGCGTCAACGGAAGTGGATGTGAATTTCACTGCGAGTGTTACGTTTTTTGTGCAGACTGTTGATTAGGTTGTTGAGTCGAGTATTGATACGAAATGTGTTTTTGTTGAGGGGTGAAATTATTTACTGACCCACAAACACTAGGCCTCCCGAAAATCTGCCACAAAATGCAACCCCACCCCAACCACCGATGGGCAAAAAATGAAAGTTTAAAATAAGAACCTCTGCAAAGGAAATGTTTGAAGTTCTGGCCTCCATCCTCAAAATCCTGCCAGACCCTTCATGGCCGTTAACACCGCTGAAAGATCTTTTAGCGGCAGCAAATACTGGCATGATTTAGCTTGGGCGGCAATGCAGCGGAGAGCATAAAAATAGATGAGTTGGCATCAGCTCTCTGTTGTATGCTGATTGACGTCACGCTCCACCTCGCTAAAATATTCTCGCCGATGGCGGTTAACAGCAACGCTGCTGACCTGCCGAAAATGCCGGCTGCCGCGGTACCCACCACCAGCAGGTGGAGGAGCGCCGCTAACGGATGGCGCAAACCACCCCAATTCCGAGGCCAATATCTCGTGACCGACTCCAACTCACTCATTCTGTTTTAATGGAGGCAGGTTGGGGTTTGGGCGACCAATTGGCTCTCAGTAGGCTGCATGCCTCCATTTTAACAGGATTTTTATTTTTAACGCATGAAGGCTGGGTTTCCTGGGTCCTGGGGGGACCCTGCTGTTAAAAGGAGACGAGAAGGCCCAGATCCATAAGGTAAGTGCATTTAAAGCATTGCTTTTGGGCTAGGAGGAGCAGGAGTGTTTCCTCCTGGTCCAACAATTAAACCTCTTTACACACCCTGCAATTCTCTCCTACCTCCACCCGCCTCCCGTGATCTCCTATTTACCTGGCATACGCTTCCCGGCAGCTCACCATTCCGACAGAGAAAGACATCCTGTCAATCAGGCTGACTGGCCAAAACTGCTGAAAAAAATTAAAATACGTCCTGGGGTTAATTTCGGCAGGACGTCCAGGAAACCCATCGGGAAAATAAGTGTGGGGACGATTTCGGATAAAAGGAAGCTTTCTATTCAGGGGTGGCACTATGCTGCTTAACCGAGCCTCACAAATGCTTTCCATTGCTTCCCTTGGAAAGGGGATAAAGGCCATCTTTTTTATGTTGCTGGTATGTGGGCGTCATTGGCAAGGCCAGCATTTATTGCTCTTGAGAAGGTGCTGGTGGTGAGCCGCCACCTTGAGCCGCTGCAGTTTTGTGATGAAGGTACTCCCAGAGTGCTGTTGGGGAGGCAGTTCCAGGACTTTGACCCAGTGACTATGAAGGAACAGCAATATATTTTCAAGTCAGGATGGTGTGTGATTTGGAGGGGAACTTGCAGATGATGGTGCTCCCATGCCCTTTACCTTTTAGGTGGTAAAGGTCATGGGCTGAGAGATTTAGGGAGGTAGTTCCAGAGTTTAGGGTCTAGGCAGCTGAAGATCCTGCTGCCAATGGTGGGGCGATGGAAATCGAGGATGCAAACGAGGCCAGCATTGGTGGAGTGCAGAGATCTGAGGGTTGTAGAGTTGGAGAATGTTATAGAAATAGGGAGGGATGAAGCTACGGAGGGTTTTGAACACCAGGATGAGAATTTTAAATTTGAGGCATTGCCAGACCGGGAGCCAATGAAGATCAGCGAACACGGGTGATGCGTGAATGGGACTTGGTTGAGTTGGGGTGAGGGCAGCAGAGTTTTCGATGAGCTCAAGTTTACAGAGGGTGGAATGTGGAAGGCCGGCCAGAAGAGCATTGGAGTAGTCAAGTTTGGAGATAACAGCTAAAGGTTCAGAGAGCTTATCAACTACGCATGCCCTAAATTAACAAGGTTTCTCAGAGGGCAAGAGGTGTTGCATTTCTCTCTCATAAGATTGGAAAATAATGCAACATAAATGGGACTTGGTTATCTGTGCCAATGGAGGGACCACCCCTCACCCCCCCAAAAAAAAAACAGTGGTTAACAGAAATTGGTGAATAATTAATTGATTCTTCGGTAGCATTCCCCTATGTAGCTTTTCTCCTGCTGACGATATGTATTGGCGTTGAATAACTGATCTAATGACGGATCTGGCGGGCTCAGCACCATCCACTATCAATCCAGTGGCTGGAACCTAGCAAAAATGTTGCCCCGGATGTAGAGATGAGTGCAAGTCGCAGCATGTACTCACTTCCAGCAATCCCATTGACATATCAGTAGAGCTACCAACTGTGAAATCACCCCGCTAGTGTATTCAATATGTCTTTCCTTCACTGCCATAGAAGTGTGTTTAAACAATTGGTTTTGAAATCAAAAATACCGCTGAGATCTGTGCAGTAGAGGCTTTAGGTGGGACCAAAATGCGTGTGTACCAGTACATTTAAGAGCATGCTTGGTTGCTCAGCAGCATCTAGCAATCTAGCCAGAAGGAGCAGAGTATGTAGGGTCAAAAAGGAGGGTTAAATGCACTGGCACTCAATTTCCATTAGTCCCATTATTTGTGAAAATTCACGCACACATTTGAAAATGCAGATAATGTGGGCATATAACTGTGGTTGTACTCTACTACTGATAACGTCAGTTTGCTTGTATTAAGTATTATTGAATCCTGGCCTGCCAAATAAGCAGGCAGCAAAAGAAGTGGGGTCAACATAAAGGTGAGAACCAAGAACTGCAAGCAGTCATTAAAACACCAGCATTCTACTTGGACTGTCAGACTCGAGCGTCGCGTTTTAACAGATGTCTGAGGGACGGGAACACTTTACTAATTCTGGAAAAGCCAATGAAAGCTGTCAGTGGAGGGTGTCTGTGTTACATTTTATCGATCGTTTTCAATCCCTGCACCTTGTGTTGAATTTGCTACCTACACCTGAAGGTTTCTGTTGCAAGACAACTAGGGCTAGATTCTTCTCCCAGTGGCTGTGCTGTAGCAGGTCGGGCCTTCTGCCTGCCCCTCCGAAACCATTGCAGCACCAGAAGAGGCAACCAGCTATTTAAAGTGACAGTGGAGCCCACAAGATCAGGGCTTGGCAGCCCTGTAGGCCTTGTGCTGCAAAGCCTTCTCCCTTCACTTTAGAGCTGCCACTGCTGTTATTTCCTGGGCCCTACTGCCACCTTCCATATGACTGTACCGGCAAGTTTGGTAACATGATCGATGTCATGACAATCTGGTGGGGACCTGGGCCCTGATGTATGTGGTGGTCGGCCATTGGTGGTTTGGGAAGGGAATTTGAGGTTGGGGCGGTGCGGCAGCCAAATTTTCCTTCCCTTTCCCATTGCTGCCCCATCCAATTTTGGGCAGGATAACGGTATGAAAATCCAGCTGCTTGAATCTTAAGCTGATGGTCGCGTCACTACGCTGTAAACTTTTATTTTCCTTACTTGGATTTGATTTGTAACTGGCATTGGCTGGCTCATTAGAAGAATCTAATTGCATTTTCCTTTCGCTAGACCTTGTTGGAGCAGTGCCACTAAATGGACAGATGTCTGATTTTAGAAATTGATGTAGTCGTCATTAAGTTTGCAGGTATCCTTGGAGACTGAATGCATAGTTCGGTAATGAGAGGATTCTGGCTGACTCCTCAGATAATCTCGGCTGGTTTCTGTGCTATGGCTTTCAACTCAAAGATGCTCTTCAAGCTGTATCCAATGTATCCGTTTCCTGTTGATTTCAAAGGTGTTTAAATTTTTAAATATTTATGATAAATCCATGTAATAAAATTTATGCTGCACATTTTTTTGAACTAGAAATTCGAGCATCTATCATGCAGGAGACTACCTCTCCGCAGTCTAAGATTGGGGTTTTATATGCCAGCTTTACTGCAGCAACTGCTGAAGTATTATGAACAGCTTTGCGAGAGCATTGTGGAAAAAAAAGTGTTACATTTCAGACATCCATGCACATGTACTTGTATTGCATGTACCGAGCTCAGCACACTAGCTATAACGATTCCTCTGATTCAAGCACACTCTATAGGCTATTTATTGCTCAGTGACTGCTTATGGTAAAAATTCTGGCCAGGAGAAAATGGGTCCACCGGTATGACATGCGATTTGGAATTTTGGTGCGAATTAAGTCACTAGGATCCGGCTAAAAAGCTCTGCCTAAGCCTATGGACCTGTTTGTCCACGGGTGATCTTTGCTCACTCTCAGAATATATGAGAGTCTCATTACACCTTTTAAAGATGACGCCAGGGATGGAAAATGATACGTATGAGGAGACACTTGAGTTATTGGCACTAGCAGCCTTGGCTCTTATAGCATTCTTGCTCTGAGTCAGCAAGTTGTGGATTCAAGCACTACCCTAGAGACTTTGGCACATAATCTAGGTTAACATTTCAGTACTGAGGAGGCATTTCACTGTCTGAGGTGCTGTCTTTCAAATGGGATGTTAAATCGAGGCTCTGTTTGCCCCTCAGATGAATGTAAAAGATCCCCATGGCACTATACAAGAACATAAGAAATAGGACCAGGAGGAGGCCATATAGCCCCTTGAGCCTGCTCCACCATTCAGTAAGATCATGGCTGATTTTCAACCTCCACCCCAATTTTCCACCCGATCCCTATATCCCTATATACAGATATATAAAATGGAAAAGAGTGACTAAAGTAAATGTTGGTCCCTTAGAAGATGAGAAGGCGGATTTAATAATGGGAAATGTGGAAATGGCTGAGACTTTAAACAATTATTTTGCTTCGGTCTTCACAGTAACCATGCCAGAAATTGCTGGTCACAGGAATGTGGGAAGGAAGGACCTTAAGACAATCACTATCACTAAGGGGGTAGTGCTGGACAGGCTAATGGGACTCAAGGCAGACAAGTCCCCTGGTCCTGATGAAATGCATCCCAGGGTATTAAAAGAGATGGCAGAAGTTATAGCAGATGCATTCGTTATAATCTACTAAAATTCTCTGGACTCTGGGGAGGTACCAGCGGATTGGAAAGCAGCTAATGTAACACCTCTGTTTAAAAAAGGGGGGCAGACAAAAGGCAGGTAACTATAGGCCGGTTAGTTTAACATCTGTAGTGGGGAAAATGCTTGAAACTATCATTAAGGAAGAAATAGCGGGACACCTAGATAGGAATAGTGCAATCAAGCAGACGCAGCATGGATTCATGAAGGGGAAATCATGTTTAACTAATTTACTGGAATTCTTTGAGGATATAACGAGCATGGTGGATAGAGGTGTACCGATGGATGTGGTGTATTTAGATTTTCAAAAGGCATTCGATAAGGTGTCACACAAAAGGTTACTGCAGAAAATAAAGGTATGCGGAGTCAGTGGAAATGTATTAGCATGGATAGAGAATTGGCTGGCTAACAGAAAGAGAGTCGGGATAAATGGGTCCTTTTTCGGGTTGGAAATCGGTGGTTAGTGGTGTGCCACAGGGATCGGTACTGGGACCACAACTGTTTACAATATACATAAATGACCTGGAAGAGGGGACAGAGTGTAGTGTAACAAAATTTGCAGATGGCACAGAGATTAGTGGGAAAGCAGGTTGTGTAGAGGACACAGAGAGGCTGCAAAGAGATTTGGATAGGTTAAGCGAATGGGCTAAGGTTGGGCAGATGGAATACAATGTCGGAAAGTGTGAGGTCATCCACCTTGGGGAAAAAAAACAGTAAAAGGGAATATTATTTGAATGGGGAGAAATTACAACATGCTGCGGTGCAGAGTGACCTGGGGGTCCTTGTGCATGAATCCCAAAAATTTAGTTTGCAGGTGCAACAGGTAATCAGGAAGGTGAATGGAATGTTGGCCTTCATTGCGAGAGGGATGGAGTACAAAAGCAGGGAGGTCCTTCTGCAACTGTATAGGGTATTGGTGAGGCCGCACCTGGAGTACTGTGTGCAGTTTTGGTCACCTTACGTAAGGAAGGATATACTAGCTTTGGAGGGGGTACAGAGACGATTCACTAGGCTGATTCCGGAGGTGAGGGGGTTACCTTATGATGATAGATTGAGTAGACTGGGTCTTTACTCGTTGGAGTTCAGAAGGATGAGGGGTGATCTTATAGAAACATTTAAAATCATGAAAGGGATAGACAAGATAGAGGCAGAGCGGTTGTTTCCACTAGAACTAGGGGGCACAGCCTCAAAATACGGGGGAGCCAATTTAAAACCGAGTTGAGAAGGAATTTCTTCTCTCAGAGGGTTGTGAATCTGTGGAATTCTCTGCCCAAGGAAGCAGTTGAGGCTAGCTCATTGAATGTATTCAAGTCACAGATAGATTTTTAACCAATAAGGGAATTAAGGGTTATGGGGAGCGGGCGGATAAGTGGAGCTGAGTCCACGGCCAGATCAGTCATGATCTTGTTGAATGGCGGAGCAGGCTCGAGGGGCTAGATGGCCTACTCCTGTTCCTAATTCTTATGTTCTTATATCCCTTGATTTCCTTAATATCCAAAATCTATCGATCTCTGCCTTGAATATGCTCAACGACTGAGCCTCCTGGGGTAGAGAATTCCAAAGATTCAGAACCCTCTAAAGAAATTTCTCCTCATCTCAGTCCTAAATAGCCAATCCCCTGTCCTGAGACTATGCCCTCTGGTTCTCGACTCTCCAGCCAGGGGAAACAGCCTCTCAGCATCTACCCGGTCGAGCCACCTCAGAATCTTATGTTTCAATGAGATTACCCCTCATTCTTCTGAACTCCAGAAAGTATAGGCCCATTCTACTCAATCTCTCCTCATAGGACAACCCTCTCATCCCAGGAATCAATCTAGTGAACCTTTGTCGCACCCCTTCTAAGTTAAGTATTTCCTTCCTTAGGCACGGAGACCAAAACTGTATACAGTACTCTAGGTGTGGTTTCACCAAACCCCTATATAATTGCACCAACTTCCTCACTCTTGTACTCCAACCCCTTTGCAATAAACGCCAACATACCATTTGCCTTCCTACTTGCTTGCCAGCTTTCTGTGATTCTTGCATGAGAACCCAAATCCCTCTGAATACCAACATTTAATTGTTTCTCACCATTTATATATAAAAAAAATCTGTGTTTCTATTCTTCCTACCAAAGTGAATAACTTCACATTTCTCCACTTTATTCTCCACCTGCCACCTTTGTTGTCTACTCACTTAACCTGTCCATATTCATTTGCAGACTCTTTGGGCTGGATTTTACCAACCTTGGCAGGTCCAGGGCGGGTGACATCCTTGGCGAGTCCCGGCCCCGCAGCAGTGTTGATTCGGGCCACCGACATGATTTTCCACTGATGGGGATTAATAAGCTCGCCTTGTGAGGTTCCCGGCCAATTAAAAGGAAACTGGTCTGTTTGTCATCTGCATCATCAGCCTTAAAGGGAACATGCCCACATACATTTTGACAGTTGTGCTCTGTGTTCTGCAGCATTGAGGTGCTGCAAACACTGACTAGCACTGCACAAAGGTGAACGGCTGCACCCTGCTCTCTCATAACTCCCTCCAGAAGCTTATGGAGGGAGACCCAGCAACAGGGAGGTTCTCTTCCCTTCCAAAGGATGGAAGAGACCTCCACAGGACACCAACACGGCCTGTTTGCACGTTGTACAGGAGGGCACAAGCAGGGATGTCGTCAGAAGGACCTGACTACAGTAATGTAAACCTTTCAATGATCTCAGTAGATCACGAATCGTTACTGCAAAGCCACACTAAACCTCATCCTGCTGTGCCACTCATCTCATCCCCATCACACTCTGCGTTCCCTATCCTACTCCTGCACATCCTTATTCACACTAACTTACCTTGCACCTCCACCCATCCTTCTCTCTCTATCTACGTTATCACATCCCCGTCTCACTAGCCACCCCTCACACTCACGCTCATCCTTGTCCAATCATACCAACTAACAACACACAAAGGTAGGCACTTGGGTGTTATCGCCAATCTGCTACTGCGTTGTCAAACATTGAAATTTATATTTTCAACACTTTTAAGTTCTTGGGACAGATCTATGTACACTTTTGGAAGTGGCATGGTGAGACATAACCCCCAATGGTGATGAATGTGATAGGATAGAGAGTTCACTGCAAACCTCCATAAAGCTAAAATGTGTATTCCAAATCCTGAAGGTTCCAGCTTCTTTGATCGGAAATTGAACAGCTGTGAAATGGTAGCTTTTATACCACTTCTGCAGCTGTCAACTAGTCAAACCAATCCAGAGTTGTTGAGAACCGACACACTTACCTGACATGATACCCAAGGGACATGAACTTTGTTTAACAAACTTTGGGCTAAATTTTTAGTTGCCTAATGCCTCAGTTAGCAGTCAGAGTGGATGTTAATGGGAACGTAAGAGGTTACTGACCGGGAGCACAGCCTTTGGTGCCCTGACTGAAAATTCATTAGAGGCTCTCCGTGGGGGGGGGGGATGGTGGGGTGGTGGGGTGGGGTGGGGGTGGGGTGGTGGGGGGTGGGGTGGGGTGGGGTGGTGGGGGGTGGTGGGGGGGGTGGTGGGGGTGGGTGGAGCGCAAACCAGTAGTGCCTGGCTACTGACGATCAGTGTAATCCTGACGTCCGTCCTGGTGCAACGCCCACGCTTATGCCCCGCTCAGTAAATTAGGTGTGGCCACTTCAAGAACAACATCTGGAAAAACAGTTGGTACAGGCTTGCAGAGTCGTTAACTGGTGGCTACTTAAAAGGGATGAGGAAGCACTTCCCTCAGAGGTCACAGTCAGTGCAACGTTTACACACAGCATGGTGGTGAGCCTCTTAGTTTGCAGCGGCAGACAGACATAACAATTGAGCTTGAGAGAAATGTATTTCTAAAACTTTAATGGGAGCATTACTGGTTCGCCAGTGCCGCGCTTTTAAGAGTCGGCTGATCCCGGAATCTGACTCAGTTCCGTGCATGCGCAATGGGTCCGCCAGATTTACCAACCAAACTTTCGTTATCGTTAATATAGATTGTAAATAGCTGGGGCCTCAGCGCTAATCCTTGTGGCACCCCACTAATATTAACCTGCCAACCTGAAAATGACCGGTTTATTCCTACTGTTTTCTGTCCTTTATCCAATCCTTTATCCATGCTAATATGAGCCCTTCTCTTGTTGTACAACATTTTGTGTGGCACCTTATTGAATGCCTTTTGAAAATCCCAATATACTGCATCCACTGACTCCCCTTTATCTACCCTGCAAGTTACATCCTCAAAAAACTGTGATTTATCAAACACGATTTCCATTTCATAAAACCATGTTGCTTTTTTCTAATCATATTATGATTTTTGAAGTGCTCTGTTACCAGTTCCTTATTAATGGATTCCAGCATTTTCCCAACGACTGATGTCTATCTAACTGATGCTTTGTTCCCTGTTTTCTTTCTCCCTCTTTTCTTGAATAGCGGGTTTATATTTGCTATCTTCCAATCCACTGGGTATGTTCCAGAATCTAGGGAATTTTGGAATATCAAAACCAATGCATCCACTATCTCGGCAGCACCTCTTTCAGAACCCTAGGATCTTTTAGAACCCCAGGATATAGGTCAACAGGTCCATGAGATGTATCCACTTTTAGTCTCATTAATTTCTCCAGTACCTTTTCTTTATTAATAATTACTTTAAGTTCCTCACTCTCACTAGACCCTTGGTTCCCCACTATTTCTGGTATGTGTTTGTGTCTATTTGAAGAAAAGCACGGGAGTTCTCCCGGTGTCCTGGCCAATATTTACCTCACAACCAACAGCACTAAAACATCTCACCTCATTTATCTCATTGCTGTTTGTGCACAAATTGGGGGGCCACATTTCCCTACATTACAACAGTGGCTGCACTTAAATTGTACTTCATTGGCTGTGGAGCTTTTTAGGACATCCTGAGGTCGTGAAAGGTGCTATATAAATTCAAGTTCGTTCTTTCATGTAAGTGCAAGTCTTTATCATCTTTGAAGTAGATTAGAGGAGAATTAATGGAAGTGTTTAACATTGACCTGGAAATCTCAGTCCTCTGGTTCCTGCGGGCACTCGACGGGAAAAGGTAAAAAAGATGCGTAGCTACCTGTTCCTGCTGCGCCCAACAGCGATCATGGTCCTGAGGCCTCCTCTCCCTGCGCATTGGAGCGCGTGCATGTCGGGACGTCCGTATGCTGGAGCTGGGGTCACATGGCACAATTAGAAGTTCTCATCATTA
The DNA here is from genome assembly GCF_044704955.1 of Pristiophorus japonicus. Taxonomy (NCBI): domain Eukaryota; kingdom Metazoa; phylum Chordata; class Chondrichthyes; family Pristiophoridae; genus Pristiophorus; species Pristiophorus japonicus. The sequence continues at coordinate 223,790,470 of NC_091981.1, forward strand.
TTATGATTGAGAAACACCCCCCCCCCCCCACACACAAACACCAAAACACAAATTTTAAAAAATAGAAAAAATACACCATATTTAAGATTAATTTAAATTAAAGTTAATAAATGTCATAAAATGCATATATATTCCCAAGTTTTGTAATTATGGTTTCAGATAAACTTACCTTAGTGGGCAGGGTTTTTAACATTAAAATGTTTTTTAATTTTAAAACTCTTATGCCTGTAAAAGTAGGCTATGGGCCTGCTTTTATCAGGCGCAATAGTTTTCAGATATCCGCTGGGCAAGATATGGGTAAATACCACAATCTTGCCCATGCGAATGTCCTGGCTGTGGGGATATGGACGATCTGTCAAGCCAGAGCTTGACCGATCGGAAAAGCCGGCTTTCAGCACATGCGCATTGTGCGCTGAAAACCGGCTTTTGCGATGTCTTCTCTGGTCCATACACACTCCGTACGGACCTGGGGAGGCCGGGACTTCTCGGCCATAATGATAGGTTTTAATGGAACGAGTGAGGAAAGATTGTTTTCACTGGTTGAGAGTCCATGATAAAGCGTCATCGATTTAAATTCGTCACTGAAGACGAGGAGCTAGGATAGATGAGCATTCTTGAGTATCCATGTGTAATTTGGACAATTTGGGAACAGGGGGACGGGGGGGCAGCGAAAAGAAGTAATTGGGGAAGTGTAGCGAGGATGCAAAACTAAGTGCTTGCGGCTGAGGCAGAGAAAGTATGAAGGGACTGGAGGATAAATGGAAAGTGCGAATGGGGAAGAATCTTAGAGAGAAGAAAAAAACATGGCACCTGCTTTCTTTTTAGGGAGGAAGAAAGGAATTGGGAGAGAGGCATTTGTGGGGTCTTGTGATATGTACCAGATTGGATGAGGGTGACTGACAGCAAGCAGATACATCTGTGATCAGCTGCTGCAGTGGTCCACCCATACAGCCGCCCAGCTGCATGCTAGTGAGTGAGCAGAAGGAGGAGAAGGTAGGCATGCACCTGCCCTGCATGTTGGGTGAATATGTACCATGGGTGCTGGGAATGCCGCCGAGCAATCTTTTTATTGGTAGAACGACTGAGCCTAAACTCCCTACCGATATCAAACTGATAAGTAAACAAGGGCTCAACAGTATGGTCTGACACTGTGATGTGGAGTAAGGGAGGTTGTCAAGGGAAATGTGGGAGAAAGTGCTTCAGCCTTGAGTACTAAACATCATTTTTATCCACCAATAATGCAGTCAGTCATCAACTAACTCCTGAGAAGTATATATTTGAGATGGAAATTGTGCAAAATTATTGACCAGTTTAAGAGCAGCAAACACATGAGAGTTTATGGAAAGCTGTTGAGATTATCTGTTGTTGCTTCAAGAACTTCCTCAGTCATGCATTCATTAGGCATAAAGGACTGAATTTTAATGTTGAAGAGCGCATGGGTTTGGGTGGGGGGGTTAAAACCGGCAAAATTGACTACGTGTCTATAAGCCGGTTCCAAGCTGCGGTCTTCCACATTTGACTGGTGCATATGAGGCTACGTACTTGCAACTCCCTCGGGAGAGGCGGGTTTTCAATTTACATAGGCTAATCGCTCAATTAGAGCGATATTGACACTGTTTTCACTTTAACATCAGGTCCATTTGTTTCCTGAAACTTGCCGGTAAAACCAAGGTGAACACACAGTAGCAATTGAGGGGGTGAAGCAATCTCTGGCAAAGATGCAAATAAATACTCAGTACTTGTAGCTGCTTTCTTGCCTGCTAGTGGCAAAGGGTTTGTTCACAGTACTTTGGCTGAGAGGCTACTTTGTACAATTTAGAGGTTACTTTCTACATTTAAGAACAGGAGAACACAAGAAATAGGAGCAGGAGTCGGCCATTTGGACTCTCGAGCCTGCTCCGCCATTCAATGAGATCACGGTTGATCTTCTACCTCAACTCTTGCCATCACTATCCTCATATCCCTTGATTCCCTAACTATCAAAACATCTATCGATCTCTGTCTTGAATATACTCAACGATTGAGCTTCCACAGACTTCTGGGGTAGAGAATTCCAAAGATTCACAACCCTCTGAGTGAAGACATTTCTCCTCATCTCAGTCCTAAATAGCCAACCCCTTATTCTGAGACTGTGACCCCTGGTTCTAGACTCCCTAGACAGGGGAAACATCCTCCCTGAATCTACCCTCTAAAGCCATGTAAGAATTTTGTATGTAACAATGAGATCACCTCTTACTCTTCTACACGCTAGAGAATAAAGGCCAACTCTACTCAGTCTCTTCTCATAGGACAATTTCCACCCCCCCCCCCCCCCAATCCCAGGAAACAGTCTGGTGAACCTTCGTTGCACTCCCTCTATGGCAACTATATCCTTCCTTAGGTAAGGAAACCAAAAACTATACATACTATTCCAGATGTGGTCTCTGGGCCCTATATAATTGCAGTAAGACATCTTTACTCTTATACTCAAATCCTCTTGTAATAAAGGCCAACATACCTTTTGCTCTCTCAATTGCTTGCTGTACCTGCATGTTAATTTTCCAGGTCCCTCTAAACACGAACATTTCCCAATCTCTCTCCAGTTTAAAAAATCCTCTGCTTTTCTATTTTTCCTACCAAAGTGGATAATCACATTTTTCCACATTATATTCCATTTGACATGTTCTTGCCTACTCGCCTATCCTGCCTATATCCCCTTGAAGCCTCTTGCATCCTCCTCCTCAACTTACATTCCCACTTCACATTTCTCCACATTACATTCCCACCTAGCTTTGTATCATCAGCAAACTTGGATATATTATATTTGGTCCCTTCATCAAAATCATTAATATATATTGTGAATAGCTGAGGCCCAAGCACTGATCCTTGCGGTACCCCACTAGTTACAGCCTGCCAACCTGAAAATGGCCCATTTATTCCTTCTCTGTTTTCTGTCTGTTAACCAAACCTCAATCCATGCTTGAATATTACCTCCAATCCCATGAGCTCTAATTGCATTTAATAACCTCTTGTGTGGCACCTTTTCAAATGCCTTCTGAAAATCCAAATAGACCACATCCATTGGTGCCCCATTATCTTTTCTACTAGTTACAACCTCAAAAAATCCTCAGAGATTTGTCAAGCATGATTTCCCTTTCAAAAATCCATGTTGACTCTACCCAAACCTATTATTATTTTCTAAGTGTCCTGTTACAACATCCTTAATAATAGATTCTAGCATTTTCCCTACTACTGATGTCAGGCTAACTGGTCTATAATTCCTCATTTTCTCTCTCGCTCTCCCTCCTTTCTTAAACAGTGGGGTTACATTTGCTACCATCCAATCCATGGGAGCCGTTCTAGAATCTATGGAACTTTGGAAGATGACAACCAATGCATCCAGTATCTCTATAACCCCCTCTTTCAAAATCCTAGGATGTAGGCCATCGGGTCCAAGAGATTTATTGGCTTTCAGTCCCATTAATTACTCTAATATTTTTTTTACTAATGCTAATTTCTTTCACCTAGACCCTTGGTTCTCCACTATTTCTGGTAAGTTTTTTGTGTCTTCTTCTGTGAAGACGGACATAAAGCATTTGTTTAATTTCTCTGCCATTTACATAGAAACATAGAAAATAGGTGCAGGAGTAGGCCATTCGGCCCTTCTAGCCTGCACCGCCATTCAATGAGTTCATGGCTGAACATTCAACTTCAGTACCCCATTCCTGCTTTCTCGCCATACCCCTTGATTCCCCTAGTAGTAAGGACCTCATCTAACTCCTTTTTGAATATATTTAGTGAATTGGCCTCAACAACTTTCTGTGGTAGAGAATTCCACAGGTTCACCACTCTCTGGGTGAAGAAGTTCCTCCGCATCTCGGTCCTAAATGGCTTACCCTTATCCTTAGACTGTGACCTCTGGTTCTGGACTTCCCCAACATTGGGAACATTCTTCTTGCATCTAACCTGTCTAACCCCGTCAGAATTTTAAATGTTTCTATGAGGTCCCCTCTCATTCTTCTGAACTCCAGTTGATCCAGTCTTTCTTGATAGGTCAGTCCCGCCATCCTGGGAATCAGTCTGGTGAACCTTCGCTGCACTCCCTCAATAGCAAGAATGTCCTTCCTTCCCCGGTGTAATTTCTGCTGTCTTAGCATGTAAGGAACCCACATTTACTTTCGCCAATCCGTTGCTTTTTACACACCTATAGAAACTTTTACCATCTGTGTTTATGTCTCTCATTCTATTTTCCTTTTCTTTATCAATTTCTTGATCCTCCTTTGCTGAATTCTAAAATCCTCCCAATCATCAGGCTTACTACTCTTTTTTGGTAACATTGTAAGCCTCTTCCTTTGATTTAATACTATTTTTAACTTCTCGTTAGCCACGGTTGGACCACTTTTCCTGTGGGATTTTTGTGCCTTAAAGGAATGTATATTTATTGTAAATTATGTATTCTTGAAATGCTATCCATTGTTTGTCCACTGTCATACATTTTTAATGAAGTTTCCTAATCTACCTTAGCCAACTTGCCCCTCATACCTACATAGTTTGCTTTCTTTAGATTTTAGACCCTAGTTTCAGATTCAACTCAATCATTTTCAAACTCAATATAAAATTCTATCATATTATGGTCACTCTTCCCTAAAGGCCCCTTTACTACAAGCTTATTAATTAACATTTCTCATTGCACAATACTTGATCTAAAATAGCCTGTTCCCTCGTTGGTTCTTCAACATACTGATCTAGAAAACTATCTTGTATACATTCCATGAATTTGTCCTCAACACTATTTCTACAAATTGGTTTGCCCAGTCTATGTAGATTAAAGTCCCACATGATTACTGTATTACCCTTATTACATGCATTTCTAATTTCCTGATTTATACTCTGCCCTACATTACAACTACTGTTTGGGGGGCCTATAAACAACTCCCCCCAATGTTTTCTGCCACTTTGCCAGTTTGTTCTATCACATCAAAATGGGTGCTGTTTATGCTGCCTTAGATTGGACCTCGGATGATGATAACCAGCAACAGCAGCCTGCTGATAACAGACCTGTAGCTGCACAGCAGAGAGGGGACCAGTAGAGAGTTGCTGCTCGCAGGAGGCAGTACACACGAAACAGGGCCTACAGGCAGAGGATTAGTTTCCTTGACCTGTCTGAACACTAGTGGCTCAGGATGTCACGTCAGGTGGTGTCTGACATCTGCAGCATCCAAGTAGAAGACCTATTGCCTGCTGGATCTGGTGGCCATGTGTTATCAATGACTGTCAAAGTTACCACCGCCCTCAATGTTTTTGCCTCCAGATCCTTCCAGGGCTCTGCCTGTAAGATCTCTCAATTGGCCGTGCACAAAAGCGTAAGATAGGTCACTGATGGGATTTGCCAGGACTGGCAATTATGTCAACTTTGCCACCAATGATGTCGGTCAGAATGAGCAGGCGCTCGTCTTTGCGGCTCTGGCTGGCTTCCCACAGGTGCAGGGCACCATCGACTGTACAAACATGGCAATCTGGGCATCCCCAGAACAACCAGGTTTACTTGCCAACTGCAAGGGCTTCCGCTCCATCAATGTGCAGCAACCACTAAAAGATCTTTATGCAGGTAGGCGCAAATCTGCTATGATGCTTTCATCCTGTGGCAGTCCAAGCTCCCTGATCTCTGTGCACCTGGCCGAAGATGTGAGGGGTGGCTGCTCAGTGACAAGCGTTACCTACTGCAAACTTAGCTGATGGCACCCATCAGAAACCCCAACACTGAAGCCCAACAGCGCTACAATGAATGCCACATCACCACCAGATATGTGATTGACAGATCATTGATAGGCTGAAAATGTGCTTCAGGTACCTGGACAGATCTGAAGGTGCCCCTCAGCACGCATCAGCCGGGAATAGTCAAGGTTTGCTGTCCTCAGCACAACATTGTGCAATAGCAAGGTTTGAACGTGCAGGAGGAACTAGGCGAAAAGCTCAGATCCTCCTTGGATGATTCGGAGGAGGAGGAACAAGATGAGGGTGATGAAGGTGATGCACCCCAGCTGCTCACATTGCTGCCTGGAATGCCCTTAATAAAGCAAGGTTCACTTATGTCACAGCAGTGCATCCATGTCACCAGAAAATGCAACGGTCACTCATCCCCCATCAACCTCCACCCCGCCCCCCACCCAATGCCACTGACAGTCCTGCAACCAACCAACCACCCTTGAACATTCCCCCTATTGGTCCTCATCAATTCATGTCCTCCCATTCATCATCAAATGAGTTAAAAGGCCACTTACCACCAAACACCCAAGAATGGGAAAGTGGTGAAAAAAGAATAACATTTATATGAGCTAAATAAATAACAAAAACTTATCAAAATAAAATTTTCTCAGACACCCATGTGCGTACTCTTGCATAACTACAAAGCCTTACCCTTCCTTTTGCTGCTACTCCTACGTGGTGCGAGCTGTCAGGCTGCTCACATCCTTGCTCCGACTTGTCGACATCCTCTGGGTTTGGAGCCCATGAAGGCGCCACCAAAGATTGCTCCACTTGCCCCTGTGCAGGGGCAGACTTGGCCATCGGGAGACGAGGCAGCATGTGGGCTACTGACTGAGAGGTGGGTTGTGGGCAGAAGGCAAAACGTTGAGTGGGGTCCCCACTTTCATGACCCCTTTCATCGTCATCCTTTCGTGGCCCAGATATACTTTATTGCTATAACTGTGCTGGAGAACACTTTGGTGAAGATCAGTGCGGCCTGTAAGACCAAGGCTTAAGGCATCTGTCGACCTATTTAAAGTGGCAGACGGTTGGCATCCAGTCTGCACGGTAGTGTTGAAGGCGTTGGATTGATTGGAGTGTATGACGGTCAATGGCGCTGGCCACTCTATCCATGGATGCACGCCTAATTTCAGTGGCCTGTGACATCACCCTCCTCATGCTTGAGGTGAACTTCTCCAATCTCTCTGAAATTGTGCTGATTTCACTTTGAAACATAGAAAATAGGTGCAGGAGCAGGCCATTCAGCCCTTCTAGCCTGCACCGCCATTCAATGAGTTCATGGCTGAACATGAAACTTCAGTACCCCCTTCCTGCTTTCTCGCCATAACCCTTGATCCCCCGAGTAGTAAGGACTTCATCTAACTCCCTTTTGAAGGCCTGTCTGTACCTCACACATTGTTTGCTACTGTTCAAAGATTTTCCTCTTCATCGCTGGTCCCCGAGGTACAGCACCTGTGTCCAACTGAGCAGAGCTTGGAGAGGGCTGCGCCCTCTGACGTGGACTCTCCACTGCTAACCCTGTCTCCACCATCTGCTCTTGCTCACTTGTGAAGTGTGAGTCACCAGGGGAAAACCCAACTATCTGCCTTGCTGGTCCCACTGAAGTGCGTGTATGTGAGCTGCTGCATGGTAAGCATGGGTCCTGTGATGGTGCAACTTCAGAAGGTTTCCGCTCTTCTGACGAATCGTCATCAGTGCTCTGTCAACTGCTGCTGCTCGCGTGAAGGCCCTGTGGGAGATGTAATTAGTCCTGGAAAGCGACGTTCCCCCTAAGGTATGCAGCCACGCACCGATGGAGATCTCGCTCACCAGCACTGCCACTGGAACAGATACGGTGCAGCAAATTTAAAGGGCCCATGCAGCAAATAAAATGAGAGGAAACATTGCTGGCAAGGTAAGAATATGTTGCAAGTTATCAGATGATATTTCACTCACTTTTGAAATCAAGTCAACATGACTGAGTACCGTCTGAGATGTGGATGGCTTTTATTTAATTGTGTCACCAGGTCGCTGGAGCTCGCTGTCTCCCCATCTCCGGTCAGGGACGCAAAAACTGCACTGATCTCCAGTGCTGCCGCCTCTGCGCTTGTCAGCTGAGAGATGTTTGGAGAGCCCTCTCTGGTTTTCTGCCCCTCACTGGTGTTCTGTGCTCTCTTCTACAAGGAGGGAAAGAAGGGACCCACGAGTGAGTGTAATAGCATGACTGACATGAATCGAGAACTGGTTGGCAGACAGGAAGCAGAGAGTCGGGATAAACGGGTCCTTTTCAGAATGGCAGGCAGTGAATAGTGGGGTGCCGCAGGGCTCAGTGCTGGGATCCCAGTTCTTTACAATATACATTAATGATTTAGATGAAGGAATTGAGTGTAATATCTCCAAGTTTGCAGATGACACTAAGCTGGGTGGCGGTGTGAGCTGTGAGGAGGACGCTAAGAGGCTGCAGAGTGACTTGGACTGGTTAGGTGAGTGGGCAAATGCATGACAGATGCAATATAATGTGGATAAATGTGAGGTTATCCACTTTGGTGGCAAAAACATGAAGGCAGAATATTATCTAAATGGCGACAGATTAGGAAAAGGGGAGGTGCAACGAGTCCTGGGTGTCATGGTGCATCAGTCATTGAAAGTTGGCATGCAGGTACAGCAGGCGGTGAAGAAGGCAAATGGTATGTTGGCCTTCATAGCTAGGGGATTTGAGTATAGGAGCAGGGAGGTCTTAATGCAGTTGTACAGGGCCTTGGTGAGGCCTCACCTGGAATATTGTGTTCCGTTTTGGTCTCCTAATCTGAGGAAGGATGTTCTTGCTATTGAGGGAGTGCAGCGAAGGTTCACCAGACTGATTCCCGGGATGGCACGACTGACCTGAGAAGATACTGGATCGACTGGGCCTGTATTCACTGGAGTTTAGAAGGATGAGAGGAGATCTCATAAACATATAAACTTCTGACAGGACGGGACATGTTAGATGCAGGAAGAATGTTCCCGATGTTGGGGCAGTCCAGAACCAGGGGACACAGTCTAAGGATAAGGGGTAAGCCATTTCGGACTGAGATAAAGAGAAACTTCTTCATTCGGAGAATTGTTAACCTGTGGAATTTTCAACCGCAGAGAGTTGTTGATGCCAGTTCATTGGATATATTCAAGAGGGAATTAGATACGGCCCATTACGGCTAAAGGGATCAAGGGGTACGGAGAGAAATCAGGAAAGAGATACTGAGGTGAATGATCAGCCATGGTCTTGAATGGTGGTGCAGGCTCGAAGGGCCAAATGGCCTACTCCTGCACCTATTTTCAATGTTTTGAAGAGGCTGCTCCTCAAATTCTGGTTGCACTTCAGTCCCACACTCCTGATCTTTGGGCACCCTGTGCAGAGGGGAGCGGGCAGGTCGGAAGGCCTCCCTCGTAGGACTGCTCCTGGGAATGGCCAAGGGGGCCATCAGCCGGTCCAGGCAGCGGGCGGTCAAGGGGGTCCTTCAGCCTGACTGCCTGCCTCTCTTCTGCGGTTACATCCGAGCCAGGGTGTCCACCGGTACGCTCACGGCTTTCCGCGAGAGGTGGGCGCCGGAGGGACTGGAGTGCATCACCCCTGGCAACCAAATTTTAATTTGACTTTAAATGTCTAAAGTCGAATTTGTTTATTGTGCCGGTTTTACTGCCCCCCCCCCCCCCTCTTAACCAGGGGGCATTTGTATAATTTGTGTTTTTAGTGCCCTCAAAACCCCCCCCCCCCCCACCCCAAAAAAAAACAAAAAACTAGGGGGAACTTGTTTGAAAGTGTTTTGGAGTGTGCCCCCCCCCCCCCCCACCCTTTAATCAGGGGTCACTTGATTTAATGTTTTATTTTGTTCACAACAAAAGAGCTGTAGGCTACTGTGCCACCGTACTCACCTTGCCTGACCTGCTTGGGTCATTAAAGCGCTTTCTGCACTGAATCCAGGAACCGCTTTAGTCTCCGCTGCATGCTTCTTCCTCCCGTTGTTAGGGAAGAGTATCTCCGACTCCTCACAGCCCCAGCAGCACATCCAAGGAGGCATCACTGAAACAAGGTGCAGCCTTTTCCCGTCTGGACCTCATTGTGATACTTGCTTCTCTTATGCTCTAAACACCTTCAAATTGTATGTTTAGACTGCGCCTTTTAAATACTGGAACTGTGATCGCGTCATGCGGGTCCACATCACGCCTGCTGCTGCTGATTGGATAGGAAATCTGGAAGTAAAAGTATAACGAGGTGGCTGAGTTTAAAAGTGCTTCCTGGTTTCCCGCGTGATATCAGACCCACCGCCCCCCCGGTGTTTTTTTCTATTCGTTCTGGGATGTGGGCATCGCTGGCAAGGCCAGCGTTTATTGCCCATCCCTAATTGCCCTTAAGAAGATGGTGGTAAGCCACCGCCTTCAACCGTTGCAGTCCATGTGGTGAAGGTACTCCCACAGTGCTGTTAGGGAGGGAGTTCCAGAATTTTGACCCAGCGACGATGAAGGAATGGCAATATATTTCCAAGTCAGGATGGTTTGTGACTTGGAGCAGACCGTGGAGGTGGTGGAGTTCCCATGCGCCTGCTGCCCTTGTCCTTCTAGATGGTAGAGGTTGTGTGTTTGGTAGATGCTGCCGGAAAAGCCTTGGCAAGTTGCTGTAGTGCATTTTATAGATGGTACACACTGCAGCCACAGTACGTCAGTGATGAAGGGAGTGAATATTTAAGGTGGTGGATGGGCTGCTTTGTCCTGAATGGTTGAGAGACACACAGCATTTTAGATTGATTTGCATAAGTAATTCAGTGTTTTGCACAAAAAGGACTATTATATTAAAATATGTAGATTATAGGGATCAGGGGATATGGAGAGAAGGCAGGGGTGGGGTACTGAGGTGAATGATCAGCCATGATCGTATTGAATGGTGGTGCAGGCTCGAAGGGACGAATGACCTACTCCTGCACCTATTTTCTATGTTTCTATGGTGTCGTGCTTGAGTGTTGTTGGAGCTGCACTCATCCAGGCAAGTGGAGAGTATTCCATCACACTCCTGACTTGTGCCTTGCAGATGGTGGAAAGGCTTTGGGGAATCGGGAGGTGAGTCACTTGCCACAGAATATCCAGCTTCTGACCTGCTCTTGTTGAAACAGTATTTATGTGGCTGGTCCAGTTAAGTTTCTGGTCAATGGTGACCCCAGGATGTTGTTGATGATGGATTCGGCAATGGTAATGTCGTTCAATATCAAGGGGCGGTGGTTAGATCCTCGCTTGTTGGAGATAGACATTGCCTGCCACTTGTGTGGCATGAATGTTACTTGCCACTTATCAGGCCAAGCCTGAATGTTGTACAGCTCTTGCTGCATGCGGGCATGGGCTGCTCCATTATCTCAGGAGTTGTGAATGGCATTGAACACTGTGCAATCATCAGCAAACATCCCCACTTCTGACCTTATGATGGAGGGAAGGTCATTGATGAAGCAGCTGAAGATGGTCGGCCCTAGGACACTGCCCTGATGAACTCCTGCAGTGATGTCCTGGGGCTATGATGATTGAGCTCCAACCACCACAACGATCTTCCTTTGTGCTCGGTATGACTCCAGCCAGTGGAGAATTTTCCCCCGATTCCCATTGATGTAAATTTTATGAGGGCTCCTTGATTCCACACTCGGTCCAATACTGCCTTGATGTCGAGGGCAGTCACTCTCACCTCTCCTCTGGAATTCAACTCCTTTGTCCATGTTTGGACCAAGGCTGTAATGAGGCCTGGAGCCAATTGGTCCTGGCGGAAGCCAAACTGAAGCCGCTTGATAGCACTGTCGACGACACCTTCCATCACTTTGCTGATGATTGAGAGTAACGATGGTAGAGGTGGTAATTGTCTGGATTGGATTTGTCTTGCTTTTGTTGCAGAATTAAAATCAGGTTCAAACTTCTTTCTTGCCTCTGATTAAAGTCTGACCAAGTATTTCTGTATCTGAGACTGCATGTAACTAATGAACTGGTCTATTGGAATGTAACTTTTGCATAGAAAACATAGAAACATAGAAAATAGGTGCAGGAGTAGGCCATTTGGCCCTTCGAGCCTGCACCACCATTCAATAAGATCATGGCTGATCATTCCCTCAGTACCCCTTTCCTGCTTCCTCTCCATATCCCTTGATCCCTTTAGCTGTAAGAGCCATATCTAACTCCCTCTTGAATATATCCAATGAACTGGCATCAACAACACTCTGCGGGAGGGAATTCCACAGGTTAACAACTCTCTGAGTGAAGTAGTTTCTCCTCATCTCATCTCAGTCCTAAATGGCCTACCCCTTATCCTTAGACTGTGTGTCCCCTGGTTCTGGACTTCCCCAACATCGGGAACATTCTTCCCGCATCTAACCTGTCCAGTCCCGTCAGAATCTTATACGTTTCTATGAAATCCCCTCTCATCCTTCCTTCTAAACTCCAGTGTATAAAGGCCCAGTTGATGCAGCCTCTCCTCATATGTCAGTCCAGCCATCCCTGGAATCAGTCTGGCGAACCTTCGCAGCTCCCTCAATAGCAAGAACGTCCTTCCTCATATTAGAAGACCAAAACAGAACTCAATATTCCAGGTGAGGTCTCACCAAGGCCCTGTACAACTGTAGTAAGACCTCCCTGCTCCTATACTCAAATCCCCTAACTATGAAGGCCAACATACTATTTGCCTTCTTCACCGCCTGCTGTACCTCCATGCCAACTTTCAATGACTGATGAACCATGACACCCAGGTCTCGTTGCACCTCCCCTTTTCCTAATCTGCCGCCATTCAGATAATCATCTGCCTTCGTGTTTTTGCCCCCAAAGTGGATAACCTCACGTTTATCCACGTTATACTGCATCTGCCATGCATTTGCCCACTCACCTAACCTGTCCACGTCACCCTGCAGCCTCTTGGCGTCCTCCTCACAGCTCACACTGCCACCCAGTTTAGTGTCATCTGTAAACTTGGAGATATTACACTCAATTCCTTCATCTAAATCATTAATGTATATTGTAAATAGCTGGGGTCCCAGCACTGAGCCCTGCTGCACTCCACTAGTCACTGCCTGCCATTCTGAAAAGGACCCATTTATCCCGACTCTCTGCTTCCTGTCTGCCAACCAGTTCTCTATCCACGTCAGTACATTACCCCCAATACCATGTGCTTTGATTTTGCACACCAATCTCTTGTGTGGGACCTTGTCAAAAGCCTTTTGAAAGTCCAAATACACCACATCCACTGGTTCTCCCTTGTCCACTCTGCTCGTTACATCCTCAAAAAACTCCAGAAGATTTGTCAAGCATAATTTTCCTTTCACAAATCCATGCTGACTTGGACCGATCTTGTCACTGCTTTCCAAATATGCTGCTATTTCATCCTTAATGATTGATTCCAACATTTTCCCCACTACCGATGTCAGGTAACCGGTCTATAATTACTCGTTTTCTCTCTCCCTCCTTTTTTAAAAAGTGGTGTTACATTAGCTACCCTCCAGTCCATAGGAACTGATCCAGAGTCGATAGACTGTTGGAAAATGATTACTAATGCATCCACTATTTCTAGGCCCACTTCATTAAGTACTCTGGGATGCAGACTAGATTTATTATTGCTGGAATTTCTATGAAATCCATTCCAGTTCACATTGATGTAAAGTCAATTTACAGGGAAATTAGAACAAGAATGAAGAAACACATCTTTCCTCAGTGAAAAATATTTTAGAGGCAAAAACATTGGGATTATTTTTAATACAATTGGCTGGCATAATGGGAGAGTTAATGTCCAAGAGGGGCAACCTTCAATGGGTTGAACATATTAAAGGTTGCTCATTTTATGTTCTCAAGAAGAAAGCATGTATTGATGCTCTCTCTTATCACCATTTTTGGCCTTCCTGATCAAAGGAAGTCAAAACTGAGGGAGTCTGACACAGCTTGAGTCCTTAGATAATCCAAAAAACAGCTTTCGCAATGTCCTCTTAAATCTTATTTCAAACATTCGGTTCTGACGATACTGCCTTTGATTCTGTAAGCTGTGTGTGCATTACCTCCTGTTTACTGATAAAAGTGACGATAGCTATTTTTTTAAAAAAGCACAAGTAAGTCATAAAGGAAATTAAGTACTGGCTGATATCATGAAATTTGAACTGTTATGCTGGCATAATCTAATTGACACACAGTCCAAATTTCCCCATTGTCTGCAATGGTGTGGTATATGTTGGTTCCGTTGCATGCAAATTTGGCTAACAGCTTGCTGCTGTCTACCTTGACTTAGTCATGTGACCTAATTCAATTGTTCACCAAGCGTTAACATTTTAGCTGCACAATTGTTTGCCCTATTTGTATTGCAAGACTTTCTATTTTTTCCCCCTTTATTATTATTCCAGTTTGATCTAATATATGGGTCTTTTCATATAACCCCTGATTGGAACAAGGATGGGGGAGGCAGAGCGCCACTGTTTAATTCAGTTTGGTCGCCCTCAGATTGCCTATTGTCTATTCATGCTGACATTTGATGGGATATCAGTGAATAAACATTTAAGGATTTTGTTTGAAATTTTTCTTTCCCTAAATTATCAGAGGCATTAAACCATTTATTTTAAATGGGTTAAGGAGTTTCAGAAGAATGAGTAAGCAATTGTATGCCAGTAACCCATTGCATAATTTCAGTGCCTTCATCTTTTAGCCTCCTTGAGTGGAGTCAGTCAGTTGGAAATGTAGCAATTACAACCATAGGGCTACAGCAATCAATCCGTTTCCTGCTAACTGGAGGAGAACGCTTTTCTGATTGATTGCTAAGATGCTCGGTTTTATGCTTGTGCTGCAATTTCATTCCAATTTGACCACTCCTTCTGAACAACCACATTAGTCTTCTCACATGTATGTTGCGGAATGTTTTTTTATGCTTTTTCACCCAGTGTCAGGATCAAGCACTCATTCATGATCCTTTGATACATTTCATCCCTTCATTAATCAGGAGCTTTATAAAACTTTTGAGTTATTCATCAAATTTCTGGGAAAGGATGCTTTGTTCACTTAGCATGTTGAGTAAAGGATGCACTGCTCTTATGTATAAACCATTGACTTTTTGCATAACAAGAGAATCTTAGTAAAAAAATTAATTGTTGTATGGGAGCCCCGCCCCACCCCAACATTCCAGCATTGCCTCTTTCTTGATTTAATAATCATCATAGGCGGTCCCTTGAAATGAAGATGACTTGCTTTCACGCCAAAAAAAGGAGGAGTTCACAGGTCCTTCAATGAAGGACCCGAACTGCATCCTGAAGGGTGGAAGATGCCTGTGGGTGAAACCTTTTAACGTGGGTTGGCCGTTACACACTGGCTTGACAGAGCTAGGTCTTGGTCCAATGGCAAGGATTAACCAAGACGACTGGAGACTAGTTCTGCTGCACAGACTTAGTGCGCGCACAAATCGCAGTGTGGGCTGCCCCTGGACCCAAACTCACGCCATCCCTGCGCCCCTCTCGCAGGTCGGGGTCTCCACGCTGCCCATGGACACCGCTCACCGCTTCTTTTGATCAAGTGCCCTACGAACGGCCTTTTTACTTACACCAGTGTTCTCATCTTCTGTATTCTTCAAGGATGCCTTGATTACAGAAGCTGGTCTACTAAATTACATTGATTGCCTTGAATGCTGCCATCTGACTGTTTGTTTACTATTCCTCCGCTATCGTAAGAGCCCAATTTTAGGGAACTGCCTCAAATGTATGTTTGCTGAGATCCCATAACATCATTTCAGGTTTGATGAGATTATGGGCAGTCTGAATCATTGAAATGTACAGCACAGAAGGAGGCCATTTCGGCCCATCATGTCCGCACCGGCTAACCAAGAGCTATCCAGCCTAATCCTACTTTCCAGCTCTTGGTCCGTAGCCCTGTAGGTTACGGCACTTCAAGTGGACATCCAAGTATTTTTTTAAATGTGGTGAGTGTTTCTGCCTCTGCCACCTTTCAGGCAGTGAGTTCCAGACCCCCACCACCCTCTGGGTGAAGAAATTTCCCTTCGTAATTCCTTGAAACCTCCCTCTTTAAATCTATGCCCCATGGTTGTTGATCCCTCTGCCAAGGGAAACAGGTCCTTCCTATCCATTCCATCCAGGCCCGTTTCGGATGCCCCCAAAAGTACGTCACCATTCTCTGTCTGCTCCAGGACGACATGCAGGCCGCGATCCTTACCAACGGATCCATCACAGACCCAATCCATGTCTGGACCGGGGTCAAGCAGGGCTGCTTCATCGCCCCAGCACTCTTCTCACTCTTCCTTGCTGCCATGCTCCACCTCACAGATGACAAGCTCCCCGCTGGAGTGGAACTAAACCGAACCAGTAGGAACCTATTCAACCTTCGCCATCTCCAAGCCAGATCCAAGACTACCCCAACCTCTGTCGTCGAGCTACAGCATGCGGAAAACGCCTGCGTCTGCGCGCACAGAGGCTGAATTCCAGGACATAGTTGATGTATTTACTGAGGTGTACGAAAGCATAGGCCTTATGCTAAACATCAGTAAGACAAAGGTCCTCCACCAGCCTGTCCTCGCCGCACAGCACTGCCCCCCAGTCATCAAGATCCATGGCGCAGCCCTGGACAACGTGGACCACTTCCCATATCTCGGGAGCCTCCTATCAACAAGAGCAGGCATTTGACTACGAGATCCAACACTGCCTCCAGTGTGCCAGTGCAGCCTGAGGAAAAGTTTTTGAAAACCAAGCCCTCAAAACTGTCACCAAGCTCGTGGTTTATAGGGCTCTAGTAATACCCGCCCTCCTGTATGGCTCAGAGACGTGGACCATGTACAGTGGACAAGAAGTCGCTGGAGAGATACCACCAACGATGTCTCCACAAGATCCTACAAATCCCCTGGGAGGACAGACGCACCAACGTTAGCGTCCTCGACCAGGCCAGCATTGAAGCACTGACCACACTTCGCTGGGCAGGCCACATAGTTCGCATGCCAGACACGAGACTCCCAAAGCAAGCATTCTACTCGGAACTCCTTCACGGCAAACGAGCCAAAGGTGGGCAGCAGAAACGTAAAGTGCAACATCCCCACTGACATCTAGGAGACCCTGGCCAAAGACTGCCCTAAGTGGAGGAAGTGCATCCTAGAGTCTCATCGCCAAGAGCATGAAGAAATCAAGTGCAGGCAGCAAAAAGAGCATGCGGCAAACCAGTCCCATCCACCCCTTTCCTCAATGACTATCTGTCCCACCTGTGACCGAGACTGTGGTTCTTTTATTGTACTGTACAGCCACCTAAGAACTCATGTTAAGAGTGGAAGCAAGTCTTCCTCAATTCCGAGGGTCTGCCTATGATAATAATGATGATGATCCAGGCCCCTCATAATTTTATACACCTCAATCAGGTCTCCTCCCAGGCTCCTCTGTTCCAAAGAAAACAGACCCAGCATCTCCAATCTTTCTTCATAGCCAAAATTCTCCAGTCCAGGCAACATTCTTATAAATCTCCTCTGCGCCCTTTCCAGTGCAATCACATCTTTCCTGTAATGTGGTGACCAGAACTGTACACAGTACTCCAGCTGCAACCTAACCAATGATTTATACAGTTCAAGTATAACCTCCTTGCTCTTGTATTCCATGCCTCGACTAATTAAGGCAAGTATTCCATATGACGACTTTAACCACCTTATCCACCTGGCCTGCTACCTTCAGGGATCTCTGGACATACACTCCAAGGTCCCTTTATTCCTCTACACATTTCAGTGTCGTATCATTTAATGTGTATTCCTCGCCTAGTTAAACCTCCCCAAATACATTATCTCTCACTTATCCGTATTGAATTACATTTGCCACTGTTCTGCCCACATGACCAGTACATTGATATCTTCCTGCAGTCCGTAGCTTTCTTCATTATCAACCTATGTTAGTGGCTTATTTTAGTGGCTTCTACAAAATTAGTCATACCTCCAACATTTAAGTCCAAGTCATTGATATATACCACAGAAAGCAAGGGATCCAGCACTCAGCACTGAGCCCTGCGGAACCCCACTGGATACAGCCTTCCAATCACAAAAACACCCATCAACCATTACCCTTTGCTTCCTGCCTCTGAGCCAATTTTGGATCCAACTTGCCACCATGCACCTTTACTTTTGTGACCAGTCTGTCATGTGGGATCTTATCAAAAGCTTTGCTAAAATCCATATGCACTTCCCTCATCGACCCTCCTGGTTACCTCCTCAAAAAATTCAATCAAGTCAGTCAAACATGAGCTTCCCTTGACAAATCCACGCTGGCTGTCCTTGATTAATCCATATCTTTCCAAATAAAGATTTATCCTGTCCCTCAAGATTTTTTCCAATAATATTCTCTCCACTGAAGTTAGGCTGACTGGCCTGTAATTACTCGGTGTATCCCTTGCTCCCTTTTTAAACAAACTTACAACATTAGCAGTCCTCCAGTCCTCTGGCACCACACCTGTAGCCAAAAAGGATTGGAAAATGATGGTCAGCGCCTCTGCTATTCTTTTTTGCTTCTCTTAACAGCCTGGTATACTTTTCATCCGGGCCTGAGGATCTATCCACTTTCAAAGCTGTTTAGCCCCTTAATACTTGTTCTCTCACTATATTTATCTCCTCTAATATTTCACACTCCTCCTCCCTCATTGCAAAGTCTGCATCACCCCTCTTGTCATGTATGTACATTTTGTTTGTAGCCACCAGATGGCGTCATTGTTGGAGGCCACTGAGCAACATGCACATGGTGCTGCTCAGGTATAAAAGGCCAGCCATTTTGAGAGTCAGGCACTTTGGGCCTAAATAAAGCAGAGCCAAGGCTGTACCTTGCTTAGTTAAACAGTACTCAGTTTGAACCTTTATTGCATATGTAACACCTCTCTTTTGTGAAACCGGATGCAAAGTATTGATTAAGAATTCTACCCACAGATTTCCTGTATGGTCTCTAATAGGCCTCACTCTTTCTCTAGATATCATCTTGCTCTTAATGTATTTATAAAACATCTTTGGGTTTCCCCTGATTTTACTTGCCAACATTCTTTCATGCTCTCTTTGCTTTCCTGATATCTTTTTTTAATTGCACCACTGCATTTATTATACTCCTCGAGTTTCTGCAGTGTTGAGTTCCCGGTATCTGTCATAAGCTTCCCTTTTTTCCTTCATCTTACCCTGTATGCCCCTTGACATCCAGGGGGCTCTAGATTTGTTAGCCCCACCCTTTTTTTTTAAAGGGAACATACTTGCTCTGTACCCTCAGGATCTCCTCCTTGAATGCCTCCCACTGCTCTTGATTTACCATCGAGTAGCCGCTTCCAACCATCTCAGCTCAGCAAAATTGGTTTTGCCCCAATTGAGAACTTTTATTCCTGGTCCCCCTTTGTCCTGTTCCATAACTACCCTAAATCTTACTGAATTATGATCACTAGCACCAAAATGCTCTCCCACTGATGCCCCATCTTGAAGAGGGGCAGGTGGAAGGGGCGCCCGGGATGGCAGCTCCTTGGGGAGCTTTGCTGTACATCTTTACCCGTGGCCATCCAAAGCCATCCTAAACCTTCTCTCCCCTATTCTCTCCTATTCTCCTCCACCACCACTGTTTAAGTTTAATCTTAAGCTTAAGTTCCCCCCCAGCCCTAACCACGGGTGCATTTTCCCACCCCCAAATCACAAACCCATGCTGCACGGACAAAAACCTGGGTCCATCTGTCGGACCTCTCCGCAGCACCAAGAACCTCCTGCACCTCTCTACTGCACCTGGAACTCACTCCCCCTTGGATTCTGAGGATTTGGAACAAATCCTCCCAGGTCTGAACTCTGTCCTCCCCCTGAACTCTCTTCGGCCGGTCCAACGCCGGCCCTGGAGTCCCTTCGGCCGGTCCAACACCAGCCCTGGTCTCCCTTTGGCCAACTCTGAACCGGCCTCGGCGGTGACTCCGGTCTTTTGGCCGGCGGCTCAATCTACGGAGATGAAAGCAGCTAGAGGAGCACCGGCGGAGCCACTGTCGGGCACGTGGTGCGGCTAATGGCGGCGGCCACTCTGACTTCTCTCTCGGCCCCTTGAGAAGCTAAAATGGAGCAGGGCCACAGTGTCCCTCATCCCCACCCCTCATCACATCTCCAATCTCCCACCACCTCTCCTGAAGGTGCTGCCCAGTGCCGAGTTTACGGTTCACATCCCACCATAGGCAACTAGACCTATACAGCAGACTGATCTCCAGTCATCTTGGACCCCCCTTGCCACTGGACCAAGACCTTGCTCTGCTAAACCCGTGTGGTAGCCGGTGTACATCAGCCACCCCACATTGGAAGAACTTACGCACAAGCATCGACTACCTTTCAAAATGAAGTTCTGGACCTGGAATTTAAGGATCCTCATGGACAACCCCAACAGCAACAGACCGGAACGCTACACAGCTATCATTGCCCGGGAGCTCAGACGCTTCGACGTTGACGTCGCCACCCTAAGTGAGACCAGGCAGGCAGGGGAAGGCCAGCTCAAAGATCACGGTGGTGGTTACACCTACTTCTGGAAAAACAAACCAGAAGAAGAACGCTGTCTTCATGGCGTTGGCTTTGCCATCAAGAATGAGCTGGTCAGCCATCTCAGAGACGACTCCTGCGGGATTAGCGAATGTCTCATGACTCTCCGGCTCACCCAAGTCCGGAACCAGTGCGCCACAGTCATCAGTGCATACGCCCCAACACTCGATGTAACGGATGAGACCGAAGAGGAATTCTTCACTCCCCAAAACCAAGTCTAGAACCACCCCCTCCCTTGTTAGGCTTGTTACATACTGGCTAACAAAGTTTTCCTAAATGCATTTTAGGAATTCTGTACCCTCTACAATTCACACTAAATCCCCCACGATTACAGTTTTATAGTTTTTGCACTTTGCAGTAATTTTACCCACATATTTGTTTTTCTATCTCCCTCTGACTGCTTGGGGGTCTACAATTCACTCGCATTAGTATCATCGTTCCTTTTCTGTTCTTTAATTCAACCCACGTGGCCTTGTTTGATGACCCCTCTAACATATCAACCCTTCTCACAGCTGTAATTGTTTCTTTAATTAATACTGCACCCCCCCTCCTTTTTTACCCCCCTCTCTGTCCCATCTGAAAACCCTGTAACTAGGAATGTTGAGCTGCCATACCTGTCCTTTTAGCCATGTCTCAGTAATAGCTATATCGTACTCCCAAGTGTCAATCTGTGCTCTCGGCTCATCTGCCTTATTTCCTATACTCCTTGCATTGAAGTATATACCATTTAGTATTGCCAAACTCCCCTGTTGTCTATTTTCCAGCCCTTGTTTCCTGTCTTCCAAATTCACTTTCTACTACTTCTTCTCTGCTGCTCAATTCCAGCTTTGCTTCTCTCTCCACTGAATCTATTCTCCCGTTCCCAACTGAAAAAAGGGACTACGAGGATGGTATTCAGTGCAACTCCAAATCTGCCTGTGCCCCTTTTCTGTTCTTTAATTCAACTCACATAGCCTCGTTTGATGATCCCTCGAACATATCATCCCTTCTCACAGCGAGTTCAGAGTGGAAGAGAATAAATGGACTTGTGTGAGATCCTTACTGTATATTGTGTTGTAGGTTTAGCAGGTATCATCGGTAGAATTGTATTGTAGATTATGTGCTTTTGGTAGGGTGAAACCAGTTCTGCAACAGCACTGTATATCAATCACCAGCCTTTCTGGTGGAAAGTGTGAGGAAAATAATTGCAAGGCTACAGGAGAATGTCACCGTGTTACCATTCATAATCAGATTGTGTAAAACAATCCACCAAAAAGAGACTTCCAGAGGTAATTGTGCTTATTTGTGCAGATGTAATTTAATGGCAAAATCGGATGGACTGAAATTTGACTGAAGATCTCGATCTGTTTAATGCCGAAAATCAATTAAAAACAGAACATTTGCGGTAGAGGTTTGATTTGGTCCTGTGACATTGAGCCAAGATAAAATGGAATTAGAAATGAGCTTGCTCTGTAATGATGCAACCTGTATTTTGTACTACATACATGCTTCTGTCAGCAAGAACTTAAACTATTAGAGATTGTTTTATGGAGCTTAACTACCAATAACATTATTTGTAAATTCTTTTCAATTCAACCTACTAATGCAATGGAGAATAATGAATAATAAATGTTTGCAAGATAGTAACTCATTCAAGAGATTCAGATATTCCTCAAATTAGCAAAACTTGACCAGTTTATAATTGTCTTGAAATTGCTCCAGATTATAAATCTAAGGGGTAATTTTCTAACTATGCTCCTGAGGATCTACAAATAAGGCAGGTGCATGTCAGAAATCTCTGTGTGCTATGCATGATTTTCAAATCATTAGTTTAAATTATTTTTTGAATCTGTTAATTTTATGAGGTCCTTGGGATCAGAACTGCATGCTTGGTTTCACTACCACCATTCTTATTGACTTTACCAAGTCACTCCGCTTATCTACTTTCTCTGACTCTTAAGTGGTTCAATTTTGTGTAAGCCCAGTTAATGAGTGTCGGCAGTCCATTCTGTACTGGAGGGCATCTTTGCTGAGTCTAATCCTATTCTCATCCAATATCCAGACATGCATCTTTCCAATGGGGGCAACTGCATAACCAGGAGTTAGGGGGCCGAAATTGCCCACCGCTGGAAACTGGGCGCACCTACCCTGTTTCTGTTGATTTTACCGGCGCGGTGGATGCAGTAGCCTTTTGAGCAATATTTCGCTCTTTGGCTTTTTTTTTCTCGGCGGACTGGAAGTCGGTCATAATGGGGGCAGACATGGGGCGTTAAGTGGAAGTTCACTGTCTAGAGGGGCGGATGTAGTGGCTGCCGCTGTCGGTTATAAGCGTAGTGCTGCTGATGTCATGGCGCCGCATCACCATGGTTCTCCCCTTCACTTAAAGGGGAGAGCCTGCATGATTTTTTAAGTTTGGTCCACTGCCACCAGAGAAGTTTTCCTGACTGGCCAGTGGCCTGGCACCCAAGAGGGTATGCCAGGCTGCCTGTTGACGGCCCAGCTGAACCTGGGGGCATAATTGTCGGCCCGACATTGCGGTCGGCTGACAAAAGAAAACATGACGGCAGTGGCAGTAGGTCCTCCCCTTTAATGGGAGTCGCACCGCCACTTTACCAGCATAACCTCACTGCACCAGCAGAAAAAAAGCAGCTTTTGGCACCGCTCGGCAGGAGCAAAACTTTTCCGGCGGAATTTCACCATCGGGGGGGCGGGTGGGGGGGAAAACATTGGTAGTGCGTGCTCTGGTGACACACTTAATATGGATCGGCAGCAGCGGAGAGGTGGGAGGAGGGGGGAGAGCGGGTCACCGCTGGGATAATGCCAGGAGCGGAATTTTCAAAATGGCAGCCATTACACGAAAAATCAGTGGCCATTGCACTCTGCAGCGTGGCCACTGAATTCCGGTGGTAACGGGCCTTAAGGGAAGGGGCAATTTTGGCCCCAGGAAGTCTCCCTCACCAAGGGCCACTAAAACTAATTACAGTGCCAGAAATCAACTAACTAACATCTGGGACTGTATGGCTTAGATTTTCCTCAGGCTGTTCCTTTACCACTGGTTAATGGGGAGAGTTTTAATTTTTCTTTTGAGGAGTTACAAGGGAGTTGAAAACCCACTTAATCTTGATTTTGTTTTTCCTGTTTGTCATGCCATATTTTGGGCTTAAATTGTATTTCAATTGAACAGTTTTAAGTTGTGTTGACGTAATTATGGACAGTAGACTGAAGAACTTGCAAGAACTGATTAGTGGATAACTAAACAAAGAGGGAAGTAACTGCAATTAGAAATTCTTGCCCGTGCAGCAGAAGTTTATTGCACCAGCAGCATTGCTTAGGTTCATGTAGAAAACTCATGGACCACAACCTAAAGTGTACCCGGTTCATTAACTGGTACACAAGTAATTTGTCAATATATTAACCACTTAAATTTGAAGCTTGAGTATTGGTGATACAATGGCACGAAAGTTGGTAGTGCAATTTGCAGTGTCACAGTTTCAGTATTGCCAAAGCCCACAATTTCCTTAACAATTTATAGATGTTTGCACTATTGGTTTAATGCACATGATCCATGGGGATAAAGGAAGTGAGAGATTTTTTTTCTCTCTCTCCCTTCTATTCCTGTGAAGGGTATGCACTGACAGAACAGTGAAAAGTTAGCACATGTTTAATGAAATTGGAAGTGTTGGCAACACTGGAGTAGTGTGTCATCACCTGCAGATGTCCACAGGTCAGTTTGACGATCACTGCTATGCTGTCGGGAGACGTGCTGAGCTGAGACCACATACTTTGTCACAAAGAGGTCAAAATCAGCAACTATTACATTGGGTTTCTGTTGCAGACCTCCTATTTGCTGGCTGAAGAGGACTATTGGTGGAAGAAGTTTTAACAAAATAAAATGGTGGCACTACAAAACATGAAAGAGTATCTGAAGAAGAATGGTTAACATTTTACATGTGGACACTTAATAGAATATTGGTTATAAGCATTGGTTATACGGCAAGTTGGAAATCTAGCAACAGCTAACTGACCGCTTCAGAAAAGTTGACATGGCCCCTAAAAAGCTGACATTGGGCCTTATGCTATGTGAAAACAGGTTAGGTTGAAGGTGCAGTGGCACATGGGCTTGTTATAACTTAAGCTGCAGCTATACCCAGAATTTGACCACTGCTATTGTAGAGACAAACCTAAAGTACACAAAAGAGCAGTTAGTAATGTTGGAGGATTTGGAAATTACTAAATGTGTGAGATTTACTTTCAATGGGGATGATGGGTCACTTTCTCTTTTACCTCCTCTCCTCCCCTCCCCGCCTCGCTCAACCACATCCCCCAGAGAGTTTAATATTTTTTGACACTAATGCCGTGGATTCGCACTTGCCCGTTCATCAGCCTATGCTTTGCTTCTAGATTAAAATGTTTGGAAGCTAATCGTGGGCTGGCGCGTGCACTGCTGGAAGACCATAAGCTTTATTTTGAGTCTTTTCTGGCATTTTGGAGCTTACGTCATTTTTACCTTTTATACCAAAAATAATTAATCCTAGAAAAGCTGCAGATATTTTAAATATAAAAATGAAGGTATTATGGTGACTTCAATACTATTTTACAGGGTAAACTCTGAAAGAAAATGGGTTGATATGCTCCATTTAAGAGAGGAATGTCAAATGAGTGTATTAAACTCTCCAATAATAATTTTGAGCCTACATTGCTCTTTCGAATCTGTCAAAAAGGCTTGTATTGGAAATGAAAACCATTAAATACTCCAATCAGTAAGAAAAATGTTTTAAGTGCACAGAAATGTGGTTTGCACGAATAGGAATTTTGTCTGTCACATTCAACTAAGTAGCTGCCAACATTTTGGGCTTTGCAATCCATTATGCTACTTTTACTAATGCCACTCCTCACATTTCTCCTTGATGTTCTCGTACGGATGGTGTGGTCACCCTCCCTGGTTACTCCATGGTAATAAAGGGACCTCAATCAGGTGTGCATAAACAAACTGAAAACGTTCCAAGTTACAGAACATAACCAAGCACTACAACTCCGCCAAAAGAATAGCCAGTGTTCAGCATCACGCATCACTGTAGTAACATCCTAAATATGGGACTCTCCATGTGATGCGTTTAAATTAAATAAAGATCATCACCACTCTAAACCCCTTTCTGTTTAATTTACAAGCCTGGAATTTCACAATTGCAGTGACACAAATGTTCAAAAAGAGTCAGTTAATGTCTTCCTACTGGAGAACATCTTCCTGATCTCAAAGGTGGCTGCAGCTATTCTTGAAGAAAATAAACCATCACATAAAGACAACAGTAAGGTTTGTCCCAGAAAATGCTTTCAAGGAAAATAACATAAAATACATTTTATCAAAGGCTGCATTGTAGCAGTTTATTTGTTACATATAATTGATTTGTGAACAATATTAAATAAATACATCTTGTAACTGTGATTCTCAGCTCAGCTAAAAAATCTTTCTGCTTCAAGTTTTTGTGAAACCAACTATTATGTCTGTAATGTTCCTATGAATGACTCCACGAGGCAATGTGTTGTACTCAAACTGTAGTGAGCTTGGTCCTTTATTCGTAACTCCAGAGTGAGGCAGCCCCTGCTACCAGGGCAGGAAACCCTGGTCTCCACCAGTTGCACCCTCTAGTGGTGCCAGCATAGTATATACACAGTGTAAACCTTATTGATAGTACATCAGGTAAACAAGTCTCCATCTCGTGCAACTACACAGAGAGTATATCTATAGTCTGCATATATAACATCACTCTCTCTCATGTCCTTTGTGCCAATTACCTTTGCACTATGCACTAGTGCAGCGAAGGTTCACCAGACTGATTCCCGGGATGGCGGGACTGACCTATCAAGAAAGATTGGATCAACTGGGCTTGTATTCACTGGAGTTCAGAAGAATGAGAGGGGACCTCATAGAAACGTTTAAAATTCTGACGGGTTTAGACAGGTTAGATGCAGAAAGAATGTTCCCAATGTTGGGGAAGTCCAGAACCAGGGGTCACAGTCTGAGGATAAGGGGTAAGCCATTTAGGACCGAGATAAGGAGAAACTTCTTCACCCAGAGAGTGGTGAACCTGTGGAATTCTCTACCACAGAAAGTAGTTGAGGCCAATTCACTAAATATATTCAAAAGGGAGTTAGATGAAGTCCTTACTACTCGGGGGATCAAGGGTTATGGCGAGAAAGCAGGAAGGGGGTACTGAAGTTTCATGTTCAGCCATGAACTCATTGAATGGCGGTGCAGGCTAGAAAGGCTGAATGGCCTGCTCCTGCACCTATTTTCTATGTTTCTATGTTTCTATGTTTCTATGTTTCTATGTTTACCTTAGCTCTCCCCAGACTTAAGTGCCAATAGCCCTTGCACCTAGGCTGTGCTTTGGCTTGGCTCTCTCCCTGTTAACCCTCAATCCTTTTGTCACAACTTTGGGTAGTGGTTACCAGTTTGGATGATTTGATGATGCAGTGGAGGTTCCAGTGGGTTCTGGGTGTGATCCATGTGGTGTCCATGGCTACATACATCCATTCCTCCGCCCGCCCCCCCCCCCCCCCCCCCCCCCCCAAACAGCGAGATCATGCAGCTGGCCTGTTATATTAACATACAGGATCAGACACAGTGCAAGCACAAAAAGTTTTTTACAGTTTGTATCATGACACCTTAGTACAGTGACTTACATTCGTTTCATTTTACAATCGTGCGCCAGGATTGGGTAGATTGAATTCATGGTCAGTACTGAGGTAGCAGTACAGGTATGCAAGGAAGCTAGTTCCAGAGCAACCGGACGGGGTCCTAGTCGTCTGATGGCGGCGCTGCGCCCCCTGCTAGCGGGGTGGGCTTGGTTTGCTCACCTTGCCAGGACTCAGGGCCTTTGCTGTTGCCTCGTGGTGGGCAGAGCCACAGATGTGTGTGGCCTCCCTGTCCTCCTTTGAGAGCTGCAGAATCTTCTGCCTGCTCTCTAACGGTGTTCCAGGTCCCATTTGGGGAACTCGTTGGTTCTGAGCTTTCGCTCCCAGACATGGCCGAGGTAGTGACTGGGTCTGGGGGCTACACCGTCTCCACCCGGGTGGTGGGCAACGATGACCGACTGCACGTATTGGCGCCGTTTTCGTTTCCAGGTCTGTGGTGAATAGTGCCATCGGGTGCCTGCAGCATGGGATAGACCTGGGGCAGGGCATCAGGATCAGTGTCTTCATCCTCCTGAGGTCACTGGCCTAAAACTTGAGGGGACACCTGGAGCAGGGCATCAGGATCAGCGCCTTCAGCCTCCTGAATTTTCTTGCTTGCTACTTTTGGGGAGACTCTATTCCCGACATCTCGCAACAACATTTTGTTCACAATCTTAATCGGTTCGTTACATTGATTGCCATGCATACAATGTCTCTTTCAGTTGGTTGCAAGTCTCCTTTAAGAGAACCCTGCTGGCTTTACCCCAATCAAATCCTTTGTTAGACACCATGTGTTGTTCCCTCAGCGTTGCACCTCGTGGTATTGCTGCGACCATTTTTTTCAGCTACGCTGCACCTCGCTGCAGCAGGGACGCCATTTTGCTTCTGCCCTCGAGGTCGACTACCTTGATCCTTCTCTCCCGTGATTCTGCCACAAAAGCTGTAAGAGTGCCTGTGAATTCGATCTTCCTCCCCAGGGGTCTTGCCACTGGAGCCGGGAAGGTACTTTTAGGTCGTTCCGGTCAGATCATTGCCATGCAATCATGATGGATGGTCTGTGCCTCAGGTGCTGTGCTGGTCTGTTCTCTGGTGCCTGGCCCAAGCGAAGATGAGGTTTTGCTCTGCCTCTGAACATGGGGGACATCGATTGCTGGTGTGAAGAGGTCTTCCCATTTCCACTGGATCTTCCCCATCCACCTTCTTCCGAATAGCGTTGGACCATCACCTGCAACAATCCACAGAGGTAACTTGTGCACCACGCCATTATGGATTACACTTGCATCCGCAGTACCAAGGACTGGGATCAGCTCCTTGGTGTAGGTGCGCAACTTTTCCTGTACTGGAACCAGCTCAGGTCGTCTTTCATTCCATAGCACCTCAAAGACATCCTGGCTCATCACTGACTGGCTCGCTCCCGTGTCCATTTCCATGAAGACTGGAACGCCGTTTATCTTGACTTCCATCTTCACTGGAGGACAATCGGTGGTGCAGGTCCACACTCCATACACTTCTTGGGAATGAGCTGCCTCTCTGGCCAAATCATCATACTCCCTGCTGGATTCAAAGTCATCTACCGACTCCTCTGCTAGACAGTGAGTCGTATTTCTTTTACACATACACTGGAGGTGGCCCTTCATGTTACAGGCTTTGCATACGTACTCAGCAAACCGACACTGGTGAGCCCTATGGTTTCCTCTGCAACGCCAGCATGGTGCTACTCGATTAGCACCTCTCGGTGGACTCTGAGTTCTAGAACCCTGAGGTCTGTGCTCTCTGCCCTGGGCAGAGCCATGTTCTACATTCTTGCCTGTAAAAGGCACCATTCTGTGTATAGTACTTGCTGGGTTTGAGTCCACAGGATGAATAATTTGCTTGGTGCTGCAGGTCGAGGTCATAAACGCCTGACTGATGCTGATGGCCTTCTGCAGGTTGACTGTGGTGTCGGCAGATAATAGCTTGTGAAGGAGGCCCTCGTGGCCAATTCCTATAATGAAGATGTCTCGCAATGCTTCGTTGAGGTGCGTGCCAAAATTACACGGTGCCGCAAGTCTCCTGAGGTCGGCAGCATATTTTGCAATCTCCTGGCCCTCAGGTCTGCGGTGAGTGTAGAATCTATGCCTGGCCGTGAGGATGCTCTCTTTTGGTTTTAGTTGATCGCGAATTAGTTCAGTCAGCTCATCGTATGTCTTATCCTTGGCCTTCGTGGGTGCCAGCAAGTCCCTGACGAGGTGGTAGACCTCGGGCCCACAACTGGTCACCAGTATAGCCTTGCGCTTCTCCGCCGATGCGTCCGTCTCCCCTGCCGGGTCATTTGCCGCGAAATATAGCTCGAGCCTTTCCGTGAAGGCATCCCAATCATCACCCTCTGAGAAGTCTTTTAGTGTGTCAAAGGTAGCCATAATCGCATGAAAGTCCGCATTCTCATCGCCAGTTGTTATGTCTGTAATGTGCCTATCAATGACTCCACGAGGCAATGTGTTGTACTCGAACTGTAGTGACCTTGGTCCTTTATTCGTAACCCCAGAGTGAGGCAGCCGTATGGTGGCTACCCTTTTATACAGTCCCTGCCACCAGGGCAGGAAACCCCGGTCTCCACCAGTTACACCCTCTAGTGGTGCCAGCATAGTATATACACAGTGTAAACCTTCTTGATAGTACATCAGGTAAACAAGTCTCCATCTTATGCAACTATACAGTGACTACACAGAGAGTATATCTATAGTCTGCATATATAACACCAACAATGGGAGAAAAGTTGATTCTAAAAGCCTTAAGTTCCATCCTCCAATTACTTGGTCCATACCTCCCATCTCAATTTAAATAAAAACTGCTAATTAAATGTTCACAAGTTGACAGATGTGTCATCATACGCAGTCCCTCAATGCAAGGATGACTTGCTTCCATGCCAAAAAGGAACGAGTTCACAGGTGTTTCAACAAAGGACCTAATATTCCAGAACCCGAACTACATCTTGGAGGGTGGAAGATGCCTGTGCTTGGATTTTTTTAATGTATGGTGGTTGTTGCACACCAGCCATCACATTTGACAGAGCTAGGTCTTGGTCCAGTGGCGAGGATTACCCAAGACGACTGGAGACCAGCTCTGCTGCACAGACCGAGCGTGCGCACACATAGCAGTGTGGGCTGGCTTGTGATGCCCCTGGGCCGCAGACTCGCACCTCTCCTGGGCCCGGGTCACTTCCTTCTCCAAACTCTTGCTGCTCCTTCGCCCCTCCCTGCTGTACCTGCTCGCACTGCAATCAGTGACCTGAATTTGCCACCGTTGACCTCTTGCAGGCCGGGACCGCGCCGATTTCCGGGCCGGGCCGGGCCGCTGCACGCTGCTCCCTCTAATGCAGCCTTTTGAAACACATTGGCATGTGAAGGTATGTGTTGCATCCATCCTTGGGTTGCAGCAGGTGGGCAGAGCAGACCAACTTAGCAATGGGATGACCTGCACCCTCCTGCTAAGAAGCTGCAGGGTGACTTGGACAGGTTAGGTGAGTGGGCAAACGAATGGCAGATGCAGTATAATGTGGATAAATGTGAGGTTATCCACTTTAGTGGCAAAAACATGAAAGCAGAATATTATCTGAATGGTGGCAGATGAGGAAAAGGGGAGGTGCAGTGAGACCTGGGTGTCATGGTACATCAGTCATTGAAAGTTGGCATGCAGGTACAGCAGGCGGTGAAGAAGGCAAATGGCATGTTGGCATTCATAAGGGATTTGAGTTTAGGAGCAGGGAGGTCTTACTGCAGTTGCAGTTGTGAGGCCTCACCTAGAATATTGTGTTCAGTTTTGGTCTCCTAACCTGAGGAAGGACATTCTTGCTATTGAGGGAGTGCAGTGAAGGTTCACCAAACTGATTCCCGGGATGGCAGGACTGACATATGAGGAGAGACTGGATTGACTGGGCCTGTATTCACTGGAGTTTAGAAGGATGAGAGGGGATCTCATAAAAACATATAAAATTCTGACGGGACTGGACAGGTTAGATGCAGGAAGAATGTTCCCAGTGTTGGGGAAGTCCAGATCCAGGGGACCCATTCTAAGGATAAGGAGTAAGCCATTTAGGACTGAAATGAGGAGAAACTGAGGTGAATGATCTTATTGAATGGTGGTACAGGCTCGAAGGGCCGAATGGCCTTATCCTGCACCTATTTTCTATGTTTCTATCCATGGGCATGGGGCCCTTTTTACAGGGTGGACACCTAAATCAGGCGTTACACCTCTAATTTACATCTTTAAGGAGCCCAAAGCACTTTGAAGGCCCGCATCAAGAAATTAGTTGGCGATGAAGCGAGAAAGGAGTTGGGCCTGTCCCCTGAGGATTCCTAAGTGGCCCCCATGGTTAATTTATAGCTGATAAAGCTGAAAAATGGTTAATTGTTCATTTTATTTTTAATATTAAAAATCCCATCCTGTGGCACCAGGACTGTTGCTCCTAACTCCACAGGAGATATAACGGCTCCTCCTCGTCCCTGTACCGCCTCTTCCAATACTCCCACCCGGAACGTAACTGGAGGGGCGCTGCTAACAAGGTAGGAAGCCTCACATTGATGTCTTCGCTCAAGGGAGCTGCCTGTGAAGGCGTTACCCACACTGATGGCTTGCGCCAAATAATTTAATTAGGCCAGAGGACCAACTTCCATCGATCCATAGGCACCTCTGCGTGGTCACGTGCTGGTCGCGCAGTGTGGAATCGGGGCCTGAAAACAGGCACAGACTAATTTCTAGGTCGTTGACTGGTAGCTAAAAAAGCTGATAGTTGGCATATTCAAATCTGGGAGAATGGCACCTGGTCATTCTTTCAGGTGGTAAATGGTGGATAAAACAGAAAAAACTTGAGTGGCAATTTAATTTTTTGAATAACATCATCTCTTTTTTTTTAAATTAAAAGTATAAATCTCCTATTATATGTTGTTGCCTGGAACTCAATCTTTTGCATGCAGAAATTTTGAGTCGGGAGTTGAGTATCATTTAGTGAATCAGCATTGTTGACTACACTTTAGGATATGGATAAATTGTTCTGCATATTAACAAGCAACAGGTCAACTTAAATTCGTCTCTGCTCTCAGCAACTATCAGGGATAATTTGATGAAATATCAGACCTTGTTACAGTTTCTCTAGCTGTGTTCTGCATTTGGGATAAAAGTACGTTAACACTCAAGCTGCTGACTATGTTCATTATTCAGATTGTCAGGCTGGAAGTGCACTGACATTTTTAGAATGGAGTGCAGGCTGAGCATATTAATAGAAATGTACTAACCCAAAGGTGACCCAATTCTCAAAAAGCCAAAGAAAACACTGGTGAGTTGACCAGATATCGGCAATACTATTCTGTGATGATCTTACAGGAATCTGTGTGCTTGTAGAACAAATTCCTGTCAATTCGTTCCCCTTGCCACGTGATCCATCATCAAGATCGTAGGCAGTCCCTTGTATCGAGGTTGACTTGCTTCCACACCAAAAACGGATGAGTTCACAGATGTTTCAATGAAGGACCTAATATTCCAGGTTTCGAATTAAATGTTGAAGAGTGGAAGATGCCTCTGCGTGGATTTTTTTTAATGTGTGGTGGCCGCTGCAAACCAGCCACCACATGAGCTTGAAAGAGCTAAGTCTTGGTCCAGTGGCAAGGGTTAACCAAGATGACTGGAGACTAGTTCTGCTGCACGGACCTAGTGAGTACCCACATTGCAGTGTGGGCTGGCCCATGCTGCCCCTGGGCCCTCGCTTCTTCTGGGCCCCGAACTCTCATGCCTCTCCTGAGCTCCGATCACGTCGCTCTACAATCTCTCGCCACTCCTTCGCCCCCGACCTCGCCGCTCCTGCTGTACCTGCCCACGCTCAAATCAGCGACCTGAACCTTGGTGACGTCCAATCCAGTTGCCCTTTTCACAGCCGTCTCCCTCCTGAACCGGCTCACACTGTACCTTGAAGTGGTATGCTCCACACTACTCCTTTTGAAGGCCCTGACCTGCGCGACAGCCCCGACCTGCAAGAACCATCAGCAGGTCAGGGCCTTCAAAGGAGCAGCATGGAGCCTGACCATATGATCCACTCTCTCTCAGAAAGCCTCAATTTAATTACTTAGCAAGATTGGAAAGTCATTGGCCATGAAAATGGCTGAGTTGAAATTTTATTTCAGACTGGGAACTGGGATTCAGACATGCACTGTGAATGGGAGGAGTGCAGTATCCAATCCTCAGAGCTACTGGAGCTTTCATGTAATGCAACAATATTTAGATAACTTTGCATTCACTTTTCTCTGTCACTGCATAGCCAAGAGATTAGGTGAGAAATCTGCTCCCAAAACTCTGCTGATAGCATTCTAAACTGAGACGTATGAACCTCAGATTTATGGGGAAGAGCCTGTCTGACAGATGACCGCTTCTATTGATGACTTGGCTTCTGGATGAAGCTATATTGCAGTGTACCGTATTTCTTGAAGGAGGAAGAAAAAGGGAATTGACATAATCGGTCCTGTCTTGACAATCAGAAGCACACGATCATGTGAAATTGTACTATTGCAGCATGGAGAAGCCTAAGCAAATCCCACTTTCCCAGCTGAGATGGGAAAAGAGAATGGGTTGAAAGTGATGGAGAATTATAATTGGTGGAAGAGGATTAATTCCTGACAATTGAAGATTTTTAGTCTGTCTTAAAGAACCTTTCAAACAATCGAGTTTTGCTTGAGAGGGAAGTTACTAATTTTGTAGATCTGTGTTTTTATTCTAGGTTTCCTATTTTTGTGTTGCAGGTCAAATAAATTGGTTTGGTTACGAAAGCCCTCGAAGCTTCTGGGACTTCATTCGTGTGGCATGCAGTAAAGTTCCCCATAACTGCATCAGTAGCATTGAGAACATGGAGAATGTAAGCTCATCGAGGGCAAAGGTTAGAAAATGGCTGTTTCTTGATATTCTGTTCTACTGTTTACAACCATTGACTGAGTCAGTGCTATTGGTAGCTGTTTTTATATTGTGCAAGACTCACGGTAATGCTGTCTCTTTCCAACGGATAGGTTTCACACAGCCAGTGGCAACCCAAAAATGAGTGCCAAATTTGAGGTCCTGGAAGGATATGAAGACAAGAACAGGGATTTTAGGTTCTGTGTGGGTAAGGCGGGTGAGAGCCTCCCATGGACTTGTCAGCATGAAGCTCAGGTCATTTTAACTCCCGGGTCTTATTTTAATATTTGAAATCTGTCTCCCACCCAAAGCCGATGGAAATATGTATAGGCTGGTGGGCGGGAGCGGGAGTAGGAACGGAAGCCGAATGTTTCCAGGGACCCAAGGAAACGATTACTGGCAGCTTTTAGTGTTGCGCTGGCCATCTCTAATTTGAAGTTAAAATCACATTGTGATGCCGATGGCATGATTGGACTGCAACTTTCACATTTTAAATTGCCCTCATCTGCCTGTGGTGGGTGGCCTTTGTGCTGCTGGAAGTCCACCAGTTAAAATGACAGCAGGCACAAACCAGTCAGCAAGATGGTGCAGATCTCCTGACCGCCATTTTAAGCACCCACCTACCCTGTTCGCATTGGGTGGGCTGGGTTAGAATCGGGCTCTGTATGGTGGATTTGGAGCCAGTGTCGGTCAGCAAGGATGGGTTGATGAATGAGTGGGATTTAATACAGGACAACATATAGGCGGTTGCATTTTGGACCAGTTGGAGTTTATGAAGGGGGAAGGATGGGAGGCCAGGAAGGAGGATGTGAGAGAAATCATGCCTCGAGGCGGAAGAAGCCTGGATAAAGGTTTCAGCGGCAGAGGGGCTGAGATGGATGTGGTCAATGTTATGCAGGTGGAAATAAGCGGTCTTGGTATAGATAGGAAGCTCAGTTCTGGGTTGAACAGGAAACCAAGATTTTACCCGTTCTGGTTCAGCCCAAGTGATTGGCTGGCGAGGGGGGCAGAATCAGTGATAAGAATATGAATTTTACAGAGAATTTTTCAGGGGTAATCATTTAACATTAGTGATGAAATTAAGTTGTTAACCATTTTATTTTGAGTAGATTATCATAAAATAGTGGGCAGAGGAATTGCGTATGTCATCATCATAGGCAGTCCCTCAAAATCGAGGAAGACTTATTTCCACTCCAAAAATGAGTTCTCAGGTGACTGTACAGTCCAATACGGAAATGACAGTCTCTGTCACAGGTGGGACAAACAGTCGTTGAAGGAAAGGGTGGGTGGGACTGGTTTGCCACACGCCTCCTTCCGTTGCCTGCGCTTGTCCTCGACGACGAGACTCGAGGTGCTTAGCGCCCTCCCGGATGCACTTCCTCTACGTAGGGCAGTCTTGGGCCAGAGATTCCCAGGTACCGGTGGGGATGTTGCATTTTATCAAGGAGGCTTTGAGGGTGTCCTTGAAACGTTTCCTCTGCCCACCTGGGGCTCGCCTGCCGTATAAGAGTTCCGAATCGCGTATGTACACACTATTGCATAGTGATTTCAACCACTAGAAATTTACAGTGAAGTTCTATAACTCAGATCAGTGTCTCACCAATAACTTTGGCTTCAGGTGTGGTACTGGAGGACTGCTAATGTGGTACCTTTGTTTAAGAAGAGAGAAAGGGATAGACTGAGTAACTACAGGCCAGTCAGCCTAACCTCAGTGGTGGGAAATTATTGGAAAAAATCTAAAGGACAGGATAACTTTTCATTTAGAAAGACATGGATTAATCAAGGACAGTCAGCACAGATTTGTTAAGGGAGGGTTGTGTCTGACTAACTTGATTGAATTTTTCGAGGAGGTAACCAGGAGGATTGATGAGGGCATATGGATTTTAGCAAAGCTTTTGATAAGGTCCCACATGGCAGACTGGTCACGAAAGTAAAAACCCATGGGATCCAGGGCAAAGTGGCAAGTTGGATCCAAAATTGGCTCACAGCCAAGAAGCAAAGGGTAATGGTTGATGGGTGTTTTTGTGACTGGAAGGATATTTCAATGGTGTTTCACAGTGCTCAGTACTAGGTCCCTTGCTTTTTGTGATATACATCAATGATCTAGACTTGAAATAGGGGGTGCGATTAAGAAGTTTACAGATGATACTAAAATTGGCTGTGTGGTTGATAATGAAGAAGAAAGCTGCAGAACAGTGGCAAATGGAATTTAATCCGAAGAAATGTGAGATAATGTATTTGGGAAGAGCTAACAAGGCAAGGGAATACACATTAAATAGCGGGACACTGAGAAGTGTAGAGGAACAGAGGAACCTTGGAGTGCATGTCCATAGATTTCTGAAGGTAGCAGGCCAGGTAGATAAGGTGGTTAAGAAGGAATACGGAAAGCTTGCCTTTATTAGCCAAAGCATAGAATATAAGAGCAGGGGGGCTTATGCTTGAACTGTATAAAACACAAATTAGGCCACAGCTAGAGTACTGCGTGCAGTTCTGGTCACCATATTACAGGAAAGATGTGATTGCACTTGAGAGAGAACAGAGGAGATTTATGAGGATGTTGCCTGGAGAATTTTAACTGAGAGGAAAGATGGGTTAGGCTGGGTTTGTTTTCTTTGGAACAGAGGGGGCTGAGTGGAGATCTTTTTGAGCTGTATAAAGTTGTGAGGGACCTGGATAGAGTGGATAGGAAGGGCCTATTTCCCTTAGCAGATGGGTCAACAACCAAGGGGCATAGATTTAAAGTAATTAGTAGGAGGTTAGAGGGGATTTGAGGGGAAATTTCTTCAGCCAGAGTGTTGTGGAGTCTGGAACTCACTACCTGAAAGAGTGGTCGAGGCAGAAACCCTCACCACATTTAAAAAGTGCTTGGATGTGCACTTGATGTGCCATAAACCAAGAGCTGCAAAGTGGGATTAACCTGGATAGCTCTTTGTTGCCAGGCACGGACACAATGGGCGAAATGGCCTCCAGGCATGATCTTGAATGGCGGAGCAGGCGCAAGGGGACAAATGGCCTACTACTGCTCCTATTTCTTGTGTTCTTAGATGTTATTCCCTCCCTAAACCTCTCCGCCTCTCTACCTCTCTCTCATTTAAGACGCACCTTAAAACAGGGTGGATAAAGGGGAACCAGTGGATGTGTTGTATTTGGACTTCCAGAAGGCATTTGACAAGGTGCCACATAAAAGGTTACTGCACAAGATAAAAGTTCACGGGGTTGGGGGCAATATATTAGCATCGATAGAGGATTGGCTAATTTACAGAAAACAGAGTAGGGATAAATGGTTTATTCTCGGGTTGGCAATCAGTAACTAATGGGGTGCCACAGGGATCAGTGCTAGAACCCCAATTATTTACAATCTATATTAACGACTTGGAAGAAGGGATTGAGTGTAACGTAGCCAAGTTTGCCGACAATACAAAGATGGGAGGAAAAGCAATGTGTGAGGAGAACACAAAAAATCCGCAAAAGGACATAGAAAGGCTAAGTGAGTGGGCAAAATTTTGGCAGATGGATTATAATGTTGGAAAGTGTGTGGCAGAAAAAAAATCAAAGAGCAAGTTATTATTTAAATGGAGAAAGATTGCAAATTGCTGCAGTACAGCGGGACCTGGGGGTACTTGTAACGCAAAAGGTTAGTATGCAGGTACAGCAAGTGATCAGGAAGGCCAATGGAATCTTGGGGTTTATTGCAAAGGGGATGGAGTATAAAAGCAGGGAAGTCTTGCTATAGTTGTGCAGGGTATTGGTGAGGTCACACCTGGAATACTGCATGCAGTTTTGGTTTCCATATTTACAAAAGGTTATACTTGCTTTGGAGGCAGTTCAGAGAAGGTTCACTAGGTTGATTCCGGGGATGAGGGGATTGACTTATGAGGAAAGGTTGAGGCGGCTCGGCCTCTACTCATTGGAGTTCAGAAGAATGAGAGGTGATCTTATCGAAACATGTAAGATTATGAGGGGGCTTGACGAGGTGAAAGCAGAGAGGATATTTCCACTGATGGGGAAGACTAGAAATAAAGGGCATAATCTTAGAGTAAGGGGCCACCCATTTAAAACTGAGTTGAGGAGAAATTTCTTCTGAGGTTTGTGGATCTGTGGAATTTGCTGCCTCCGAGAGCTATGGAAGCTGGGACATTGAATAAATTTAAGACAGAAATAGACAGTTTCTTAAACGATAAGGAAATAAGGGGTTATGGGGAGGGGGCAGGGAAGTGGACCTGAGACCATGATCGGATCAGCCATGATCGCATTACATGGCGGAGCAGGCTCGAGGGGCCATATGGCCTACTCCTCCTATTTCTTATGTTCTTAAAACCTACCTCTTTGACCAAGCTTTGGTTAACTGTCCAAATAGCTCCTTATGTGACTCGGTGTAAAATTGTGTTTTATAATGGTCCTGTGAAGTGCCTTTGGACATTTTATTACATTAAAGTTGCCATATAAATGCAAGTTGTTGTTGTAAATTGGTAGCATGTACACTTCATCTGTTCCCTTTTAACACCTTGCTGTCAGCTGATGAAATTATTATTCAACTGATCTTCTGTGGGTCTTTTTCTGTATCAGCCGAATTGAGCATCCACAGGCGGTCAGGGAGATTGGCATAAGATGCCCCTTTTCATCTCATGTGAGCAACTATTTAGAATGCAGTGATGGGCATTTTGTTTCTTTACAGCTGTGGATTATACGTTTATACGTTTTATTGTCAGCGAGCTGTAGGAATTGTTGCTTGAATGGTATGTAAGACACTGGCTCCCACATGGCTGATGTAAATGTGTCTTGTGTTGTCACCATAAGCAGCTGTCAGTGCAGTGAACAGAAGAATAATGTAGCAGTTTGCTCAATACATTTTAATTCTGTAATGCTTCTGTTCTGCCTCTTGTAAATTGACAGGGCAGAGCCTGGATCCGAGTAGCGCTCATGGAGAAGCGTCTGTCTGAGTATATTTCTACTTCCCTGAGGGACATCAAAACAACCAGGTGTTTACAAATTATCCATGTAATGTGACACCTACGATATAACAGCAGAAACTAATTAAATTAAACTTAGATTGGCTTATTAAAATTATATATATTTTTAAAGCCTATTACTGGTAATGAATGATATAAATGACCTTGTTTTTTTTCATGAACCAGAAGACTATTGTGAAGACACAGACAACATTTATTGGTCCTCTGAGTCGCTTGGCCAGAGACAGAATACTGTTCATTACCCAGCTGGTTGATGTACAGCATTAAAACTGATTGATCTTAAGTCATCACTTCCGTAAATAGAATTGAGGCTCTGAATGACTCTTGTTAAAATTCCCCTTACAGGAGATATTATGAGGATGGGGCAATTGTACTTGGAGAAGAAGCCAATATGCTTGCTGGCATGCTGCTTGGACTCAATGCCATTGACTTCAGGTAATTGATCTAATTTATTTCTATGAATTCTGTTAGATCTCAAGCACATAAAAGGCAATTTGAGACAGTTGTGTAATTACAGGTTAGATAGACCTAAGTTATATCATTAGCTGTGCATTGCTTTCTGGCTGAGAAAAATGCATACAAGAGCACGCACACAGACACAGTTCTGCTCACCATTCTTCAAATGCAGATTAAACTTAAACAAACTTAGACAATCCATTTTCTGCAAACACTCTACATTTTAAAAATGAAATTTGAAAAGATCCCAAGCAGTTACGATGAAGTGTGCATCTACTCCCAATGGTTATAGGCCACTAGAACTATGGGGAACAGGTGGTGGTCACTGGTATCCCTGATGTAAGCAAACCGGCAAGGGGGTTATATAAACCAAAGGTTTCAGATTAGGAGAGGCTGTCAGGATGAAAAGACACGGGTTCCATCATCTGACAAGTTTGAAGTATGTGTATTTTGTTTGAATTCAACAGGAGCGCTGAACTATCTCTGGTTCACTGAATTGAATTGGTTTTGAGAATACATAGCGCTGATGCAAGTGCTGGCCATCCTGAGACAAGGGACACTTGATCACACAGTCCAATGAAATGCCTGAGAATTTTCTTAAGCTTCGCTTTGCACTGGTTTGTTATACCAAAGCAGGAGCAAACATTACATTGTGAGAGGCTACCTCCCTGCTATCACATTGCTTTCCTGGGTTTAATTCAGGCGACTTCACGTCCAAGTTATATAGCACAGATTTTATATTGGTATGAAGCTGAAACCACTGCTTATTGACCCAAAAGTGTACGGTATAACTAACTAACTTACTTTGTGCTCCAGTCTGGAAGTAGCAATTCAAGATTAGTCTACGTAGAAAAACTTGTAAATACTGGAAATCTGAAACAAAACACACAATATCTTTTGCGGCAACGTTGTCCGTTCTGACTAAGAGACATTGACCTATTTTTTTTTTTCTCTTTCGAGATCTTGACCGACCTACTTTTTCCACCATTTTCTACTCTTCCAAGGTTGTCTGTATTTTGTGAGGCAAATCTGAAATAAAGGACCTGTACAAATTACCTAGTCATATATCAGAGTGTTGTTTGTTGGACCTTGCTGTGTGCAAATTGCCTATCATGTTTACCTAGTGCCTACACTTAAAAATAATACTTAATGACTGTGAAGCACTTTGGGGTGTTCTGATGAAAGAAAGGTGCTGAATAAATTCAAGTTCTATCTTAATTTTCTTTCGTTCTAGATATAAACATTGTCCAATGCTTTTAAATATTTTGAATCAACTTCATTATGGCATCTGAGATCCTTCAGAATGCTCCATTAACTTCACAATAAACATAGAAACATAGAAAATAGGTGCAGGAGTAGGCCATTCGGCCCTTCGAGCCTGCACCACCATTCAATAAGATCATGGCTGATTATGCAACTTCAATACCCCATTCCTGCTTTCTCTCCATACCCATTGATCCCTTTAGCCGTAAGGGCCACATATAACTCCCTTTTGAGTATATCTAAGGAACTGGCCTCAACAACTTTGTGGTAGAGAATTCCACAGGTTCACAACTCTGAGTGAAGAAGTTTCTCCTCAATGGCTTACCCCTTATCCTTAGACTGTGACCCCTGGTTCTGGACTTCCCCAACATCGGGAAATTTCCTCCTGTATCTAACCTGTCCAATCCGTCAGAATTTTTAATGTTTCTATAGGTCCCCTCTCATTCTTCTAAATTCCAGTGAATATAAGGCCCAGTCGATCCAGTCTGTCTTCATATGTCAGTCCTGCCATCCCAGGAATCAGTCTGGTGAACCTTCACTGCACTCCCTCAATAGCAAGAATGCCATTCCTCAGATTAGGAGACCAAAACTGAACACAATATTCAAGGTGTGGCCTCACCAAGGCCCTGTACAACTGCAGTAAGACCTCCCTGCTCCTATACTCAAATGCTCTCGCTATGAAGGCCAACATACCATTTGCCTTCTTCACCACCTGCTGTACCTGCATGCCAACTTTCAATGACTGATGTACCATGACACTCAGGTCTCGTTGCAGCTCCCCTTTTCTTAATCTGTCACCATTCAGATAATCTGCCTTCCTGTTTTTGCCACCAAAGTGGATAACCTCACATTTATCTACATTATACTGCATCTGCCATGCATTTACCCACTCACCTAACCTGTCCAAGTCACTCTGCAGCCTCTTGGCATCCTCCTCACAGCTCACACTGCCACCCAGCTTAGTGTCATTTTCAAACTTGGAGATATTACATTCAATTCCTTCGTCCAAATCATTAATGTATGTTGTAAAGAGCTGGGGTCCCAGCACTGAACCTTGCGGTACCCCACTAGTCACTGCCTGCCATTCTGAAAA
The DNA here is from genome assembly GCF_044704955.1 of Pristiophorus japonicus. Lineage (NCBI taxonomy): Eukaryota > Metazoa > Chordata > Chondrichthyes > Pristiophoridae > Pristiophorus > Pristiophorus japonicus. Next base: position 223,832,066 of record NC_091981.1, read on the forward strand.
GGACCCGTTTAATCCTACACTTTGCTTCCTGTCTGCCAATCACTTCTCTATCCACGACAATACATTACCCCCAATACCATGTGCTTTAATTTTGCACATTAATCTCTTCTGTGGGACCTTGTCAAAAGCCTTTTGAAAATCCAAATACACCACATCCACTGGTTCTCCCTTGTCCATTCTACTAGTTACATCCTCAAAAAATTCTACAAGATTTGTATAGAATGTTGGAAAATGATCACCAATGCATCCACTAATTCTAGGGCAACTTCCTTAGTCTGCATCCCCGAGCACTTATCAGGCCCCAGGGATTTATCGGCCTTCAATCCCATCAATTTCCCTAATACAATTTCCTGACCAATAAGGATTTCCTTCAGTTCCTCCTTGCTAGACCCTCGGTCCCCTAGTATTTCCGGAAGGTTATTTGTGTCTTCCTTAGTGAAGACAGAACCAAAGTATTTGTTCAATTGTCTGCCATTTCTTTGTTCCTCATTATAAATTCACCTGATTCTGTCTGCAAGAGACCTACATTTGTCTTCACTAACCATTTTCTCTTCACATATCTATAGAAGCTTTTGCAGTCGGTTTTTATGTTCCCTGCAAGCTTACTCTCATACTCTATTTTCCCCCTCCTAATTAAACCCTTTGTCGTCCTCTGCTGAATTCTAAATTTCTCACAGTCCTCCAGTTTGTTGTTTTTTTTGGCCAATTTATATGCTTCTTGCTTGGATTAACACCATCCCTAATTTCCCTTGTTAGCGATGGTTGAGCCAGCTTCCCTGTTTTATTTTTATGCCAGACAGGGATGTACAATTGTTGAAGTTCATCCATGTGTTCTTTAAATGTCAGCCATTGCCTATCCACAGTGAACCCTTTAAGTATCATTTGCCAATCTATCCTAGCCAATTCAGATCTCATACCATTGAAGTTACCTTTAAGTTCAGGACCCTAGTCTCTGAATTACATATGTCACTCTCCAACTTAATGAAGAATTCTACCATATTATGGTCACTCTTCCCGAAGAGGCCTCGCACAACAAGATTGCTAATTAATCCTCTCTCATTACACAACACCCAGTCTAGGATGGCCAGCTCTCGAGTTGATTCCTTGACATATTGGTCTAGAAAATCATCCCTTATACATGCCAGGAAATCCTCCTCCACCATATTGCTACCAGTTTGGTTAGCCCAATCTATATGTAGATTAAAGTCACCCATGATAACTGCTGTACCTTTATTGCATGCATCCCTAATTTCCTGTTTGATGCCATCCCCAACCTCACTACTACTGTTTGGTGGTCTGTAAACAACTCCCACTAGCGTTTTCTGCCCTTTGGTGTTCCGCAACTCTACCCATACAGATTCCACATCGTCCAAGCTAATGTCCTTCCTTACAATTGCGTTAATCTCCTCTTTAACCAACAATGCTACCCCACCTACTTTTCCTTTCTGTTTATCCTTCCTGAATATTGAATACCCCTGGATGTTGAGTTCTAAGTCTTGGTTACCCTGTAGCCATGTCTCCGTAATCCCAATTACATCATATCCGTTATCTGCACAATTAATCAATCCACCTTATTACGAATGCTCCTCGCATTGAGACACAGAGCCTTCGGGCTTGTTTTTTAACACTGTCATTTTAGAATTATGTTGTAATGTGGTTCTTTTTGATTTTTGCCTTTGATTTCTCTGCTCTCCACTTTTCCTTATCTCCTTTCTACCTTTTGCTTCTGCCCCCATTTTACTTCCCTTTGTCTCCCTGCATAGATTCCCATCCCCCTGCCATATTTAAACCCTCCCCAACAGCACTAGGAAACACTGTCCCTTGGACATCAGTTCCGGTCCTGCCCAGGTGCAGACTGTCTGGTTTATACTGGTCCCACCTCCCCCAGAACCGGTTCCAATGTCCCAGGAATTTGAATCCCCTCCCTCTGATGTTGTAAATACAAAAAACTGAATTTAAAAAGCAAAAAAGTTAGTTTAAACTTTATAAATTACTAGTTAGGCCTAAGTACATAAGAAATAGGAGCAGGAGTAGGCCATATGGCCCTTCAACCTGCTCTGCCTTTCAGTAAGATCATGGCTGGAGTTCTACATCAACTCCACTTTCCCGCCATATACCCATAATCCTTGATTCCCTTAGTGCCCTAAAATCTATCGATCTCTGTCATGAATATGCTCAACGACTCAGCTTCCACAGCCTTCTGGGGTAGAGCATTCCAAAGATTCACAAACCTCTGAGTGAAGACATTTCTCCTCATCTCAGTTTACTTTCCCACCTAGCTTTGTATCGTCAGCAAACTTGGATATACTAGTCCCCTCATCTTAGTCATTGATATAGATTGCAAGTAGCTGAGGCACTCCTTGGGCACTCCACTAGTTACACCCTGCCATCCCCAAAATGACCTGTTTATTTCCTACTCTCTGTTTTCTGTCCATTAACAAATTATCAAACCATGCTAATATATTACCCCCAATCCCATGAACACTTAACTTGTGTAAACTCAGCCGGAGTATTGTATCCAATTCCGGGCACCACACTTTAGGAAGGACATCAAGGCCTTGGAGAGGGTACAGAGGAGATTTACGAGAATGGTACCAGGGATGAGCGACTTCCGCTATGTGGAGAGACTGGAGAAGCTGTGATTGTTTTCTTAGAGCAGAGAAGGTTAAGGAGGGATTTAATAGATGCGTTAAAAAAATTATAAGGGGTTTTGATAGAGTAACTGTTTCCACTGGCAGGAGGGCCGGTAACCATAGGACACATGTTTAAGGTACTTGGCAAAAGAACCAGAAGGGAGCTGAGTTTTTTAAGCAGTGTGTTATGATCTGTAATACACTGCCTGAAAGGGTGGTAGAAGCAGGTGCAATACTAACTTTCAAAAGGGAATTGGATATATGCTTGAAGGGGAAAACATTGCAGGGCTATGGGGAAGGAGCAGGGAAGTGGGACTGTTTGGCTAGCTCTTTGAGAAAGCCGGCACAGGCACGATGGGCCGAATGGTCTTATTTTGTGCTGTATGATTCGAAAATTACCAATTTGATTTTGCTTGAGTGGTAGCTCCTGCTTTCTTCAATTAATCTTAAAAGAGCAGTTTTAGGATCAGTTGGCAAAGTTGAAGGATGATATTGAGGATAATAAAATGCACAGGCTGCCTGTCTTTATCGGGCAGACTAAATATTCTTTTTTCAACGTATGTTATAAGCAGCTGCCGAACAGCCTGGATGTCACAGCATAAATTTGCAGAGCATTAGAATTCTAAACTGCTTCTGTTTTTCAATATGACAGAAACTGGGGATTTTAATTTCAGAAAATCCCTAATCCACGAGTTGATCTATTTTTGGGCCTTTTTTCATTTCAAACATAACATTAAAAATTGTTGATGCTATAAATTATTCCATTCTGCCATGGAGGATTTAAAAAAAAACTTTTATATAGTAAATAATGTGGAACAATGGCCAGAATTCTGGATAGTTTTTTTTTTTGTTACTGATTTGGTCAGATCTTTTAAGTATTCAAACATGTGTAGTTTCCTTTCTTCTGTTGGTGCTGTTGTTGACGGCTCATTCTCTGTGTCTTCCCCCATTAACCCAGGGATTCCTGAGGGTTTTGTTCTTTCTCCCCTCTAACAGACAGGCTGTTACTCTTTCAAATCAGTAGCCTCCTCCACTCATAATCCAGCCCGATGCACACATTTTTGGATGATTCCACTCTTAAAAGGAAAAAAACAGAAAGAAAGACTTGTCTTTATCATGTCCTCAAGACATTCCAAAGCGTTTTACCGCCAATCAATTATTTTTGAAGTGTAGTCACTGTTGTAGGAAATGCGCAGCCAATTTGTGCACAGCAAGGTCCCACAAACAGCAATGTGATAATGATCAGATAATCTGTTTTAGTGATGTTGGTTGAGTAAATATTGTTCAGGACACCATGGAAAACTCCCCTGCTCCTCTTCACATAGTGCCATGGGATTTTTTTCCATCTATTTGAGAGAGCAGACAGGACCTCGGTTTAATGTCTCTTTCGAAAGACGACACCTCTGACAATGCAGCACTTGCTCAGTATTGCACTGGACTGTCGGCCTAGATTATGTGCTTAAGTCTCTATCAACTTCCTTCACTTGACATGTCCCCAGTGCACACAGCCTCAATTCCTTACAGTGCAATTCTTGAATTACTGCAGGTTCATCTCCTCTACATCCTTTGATGGGGAAATTAAAATATTTGTTCTTTCAGTCTATTGACCTTTTTTGGCTTCTGCTCATCTAACTCCTCCTTCAATGAAAACATGCAACCCCACCCCCACTCCAGGTCACAGTATCCAGCAGCTTCTTAAATGACTCCATAATTTTCCCTTCACTGTTCTATTCTGAACATCATTGCAGATGTTCCTGACATCAGTCCTCCGTAGTTTGGGTCTATGTCCCCTTGTCCTGTGGTTGTGGTTTAACTTGACAAAATACTCAGGATTAACCTGGCTTCTAGTGTGAAATAATCCCATGAATGATGCATTCTTGGATGTGTCAGTCCCAATTGCAGCACTGTCACCTCTGAGCATTATTCTTATAAGAGTTCCATTTATCTTCTGCTGAAGTGTTGTTAAACATCCTCCTCCAATCTGTTGGTTTTAACTCTTCATTCATAACTTTGAATTTAGTTGTTGCTCATAGTCTTGGGTTTAATTAGGTCACAGTTCAAGTTAAGCTTGATCTTTCGGTGCTCACTGCCCCCCAACAAAGCTACGGCTTCCATTTCCTGTATGTTGCCTAGGTCGTTTTACAAATACAAGGTAAACACTGCCTCTCGTGTCTTCCTTTATACATTGAATCATGAAGCAATAATGCATTACGCTTACTAACTGACCCTAAATTATTTGGGTTTTCACAATTTATATTGCGTTGATTAAAATCACCCATGAAAATAACTTGCCTATTCTCACATACCCTTTTTATCTCTTTGTAGTCCCTCATGTGTTGACCTGGTGGTCTGTAGCATACCCTCCTCCCCTCCATGTTTGATGGAGTTTTTCAAAATAAAGATTTGTATCCAAAGTAATTCTATCTGTACCTTACCTCCTCTCTCAGGATCAACTTCATTTCCCTCCCAGTTGTCTCTTGACTTATGTCTACACCACCTCCTTCTCTGTCCTTTGTGAACATTCTATACATCATTCATATTACACCAGAGAACATAACTTCTCCTCCCTTATCTTTGGGTTATGAGACAATCCTCGTGTACGTGGCTTTTATAACCCCCATATTTCTCCCTTTTTAATTTCCCACTATGTGTACTACCACCACCACAAGCCCTGGTCCTGACTCCTTGAGGAAATGTGAGAAAGGATGCTCAATGTGTATTATTCGAATTCCACTGTCAGGTTAGCTCTGTCTATCTAGTACATATGGATATCTCTTTTCTTGAGTAAGGAATCCCCTACAACCACAGTCCCTCTGAAAAGTAAGAAAGCAAAAGAAACCGTGTCCCTGGTTCAACTGATCTCCAGCCCTAATGGTTCACTCTCCAGGTATAAAGTTTGTCTGGCCATCTTACTGCGATTGCTCACATCAAATCTAATGTTATCCACCCGCCCCATAAATTCCATCACTATTGTCTGCTGTTTGTGGGACCTTGCTGTGTGTAAATTGGCTACTGTGTTTGACTCTGTGACTTAGATTATGTTTTGGTTTGAGCTGTTCCTTCTGGTATTCTAGCTACCTTTTTCTTTCAAGACTTTATTACCTCCTGCGGCATTGGCCAGAGTCTGGCATTGATTCATTATTGGCAGCTCAAGGGCATATTTGCAGTCTTTCTTACCATCCCTGCTTCTTTACCCAACCTTAATCCATCTTGTATCTCTGCTTCCCTAGTTTCCTTCTGTGCTAATCATCAAATCATCACAACCTTGTCCCTGGTTTAACTGATCTCCAGCCCTAATGGTTCACTCCAGGTCTAAAGTTTGTCTGGCCATCTCGCTGTGATTGCTCACATCAAATCTAATATTATCCACCTGCCCCATAAATTCCATCATTATTGTCTGCTGTTTGTGGGACCTTGCTGTGTGTAAATTGGCTACTGTGTTTGACTGCATTGCAGTAGTGAGCACACATCAAAAGTACTTCATTGGTTGTGAAATGCTTTAGGATATCCTTCGGGTCTGAAAGGCACTGTATTAATTCAAGTTCTTTTTTTCCTCAGTAACTTTGTACAGGGATATATCAATATAAGGTCCCCTCTCATAAGTCTCCTTTCAAGGAATTATCATGCCAACCACATCAGAATTTACTAATCATCTGTATGATGGACATCTGCTTTCAGTGTGGTGGAAGAATCTATGCAGGAGAATTTATGATGTACAATTCAACTTGATGTTGTAGTCGCCCAAATCTAAAGCTGTGTACTGGGCTGACCTATCACTGGCTTTTGAATCCCGATCCTTTCATGTGAAGGGCTTTGCTAATGAGACATATTCACTGTGAGGCTGTCTCCCCCACTATTGCCTATAGGGCTCCCTGCCGATAACTATTTCTCCTTCTTGCTACAAAGAATCTCACATTTTGGTTCTGGAGCTCGCACAGAACATACATGTTATTTACCCAATTCCCAGATTCTGTGTTTCTGCACATTTAATTTGTAAATATCAAGGAAAAGCAGACATTATCTATTAAACATTTTTTTTTAAATTGTACTATATAATGAGTAAAATATAGTAATGAAACTTTCAAAGGATTCCTTGAGGTGTGCTCTATTAAGTAATTGGCTTGAAAGTGGTGAATAAATAATGTATCTTCTTTTCTTTCAGCTTCTGTTTAAAGGGTGAGAGTTTGGATGGCAATTGTCCTGCTGTCATAGATTATACCCCATATCTGAAGTTCACACAAAGGTAGATTCATCCTAATTTGTGTATTTTTTTCCTCCATGCACTACAATTAAATAACATGGCTATAACAAATCTCTCTCAAAATTCTCAACCTCAGCATATCCATATTACACTTGTATGCCATGGGAAAAGATTGAAGGCCAGCTCATACTCAGTAATATTTAGTGACTTTCTGCCCCCAGATTATATGTTGTTGTTTTCTCAGTCACATTTGGAAATTAACTCGCTGATATCTTACAAAAAACTCCGAATTACTCAGGATACAAGTTATTTAGGTGCAAGATGGAGTATTGATGCTGAAGTACACAGGCCACCTATGGGCACTTCTACGTTATATAGGGCTCCCGACCTGGATCTTGGGATACCAATTTAATGTGCACTGCTCTCTCATGCCACAGGCTTCAATGGAGCTGGAGCTGGTTTTCCAAAATCAGAATCCCACTTAATCGTAAGAGTGGGCTGTGTTATTTTGAAGACAGCCCACATGCAAAGTAATGTCCGTAACATTGGACATCATCGTCAGCCTATAGATGTGCTAAATTTGACTCCGTCCGATCACTCTCACGAGCTCTAGGAACTGGTGACCAATTGGGAGACCCAGCTAAAACAAATCTGTACTGTCACCAGATTTACAAAACTAGGTATGTTTATTTTGGTTGCAGCACCAACTGTGTTCATAGGAACTAGGAATCGGAATGGGCCATTCAGCCCCTCGAGAATGTTCTGCCATTCAATTAGATCATGGCTGATCTGTATCTTACCTCCATTGATTACACCTACACTGGCTCTCTATCCCCAACATAGTACATTTAAAATCCTCCTCTTCATCTTTAGTTCCTTTTACATAAGTATAGTGACTGCATTTGGAAAGTAATCCATTGATCCTGAGGACATGTGCTATATAAATGCAAGTTGTTTCTTCTCATTTTAAATCTGTTCCATGAATAAAAAGGTTTCCAAAGGGGAAAAGCTAAAGTGCAGAAGTTTTGCATTGCAGGATGTCAGACAATGGGGTATATTTTTCTCTGTAAATTTAAAAGAACAAACCTTTACTAACCTGTCATTGGTTTATAGCTGGATTGTTTAACTTTACACTGTACCCTCGTTTTACATTTTAGTTATTATAAGAACTCATTGAACCCAGAATCACTTGTTTGACACTCGGTTACATCCTGTTCCTTTGCCATTGATTTCATCACCTTGCCTGTACACTTGCTCAGGCTGATATAACCATGCAAAACCTTGGTCTTCTGTTCGACCCTGAGCTAAGCTTTAAACCCCACATGTGTTATCGCTACTTCCACCTATGCAGCTTTGATTGCTTTCATTCATACCTGAACCATTCCACTACTAAAACCCTTACCCACTTCTAGATTTGATTATTTCAGTATCCTCTTTGCTTTCTTTCCACCCTTCTCAGATTCTTAACTTGTTCAAAACTCAACTGCCCATATCGTATCCTGTACGAAGCCCTGATTGCACATCACTCCTGTCCCTGTTGACCTACACTGGCTCTCTGTCCCCCAATTAATTACATTTATAGTTCTCCATCATCTTCAAATCCTTTCATCGTCTAAACAACCTCCTCCAGCCTTGTATTCTCTGTGCTTCCTCTCCCCTCCTCTTCCCATCCCCCACACTCCTCTTACTCAAGCTTTGTGCATATTCTCCACCCTTTGGGCCCAAGTTTCCACACGATAAAAATCGGTCGCCCCTCCGAGCTGGGCACCCGTTTTTCGCGCCTAAAACGGCGCCTGAAAAAGAAAATCGCGATTCTGGAGCGTTCTGCAGCTCCTTGTCTGCCTGGCGCGGCGCCCAGGGAGGCAGAGCCTACACTCGCGCCGATTTTGTAAGTGGGAGGGGGCGAGTACTATTTAAATTAGTTTTTTTCCTGCCTGCAACGCTGCGCGTGCGCGTTGGAGCATTCGTGCATGCTCAGTGTGAAAAAAACATTGGCACTCGGCCATTTTTGTAGTTCTTTGTAGCTGTTTAATTTTTGAAATTTTTAAAAATAAAAGCACATTGCCATCAGCACTTGCAGCCTTCTCACTGTCTCCTCCTTCCCCCCCCCCCCCCCCCCCCGCCGCGGGAAGAACGGGCATCTCCTACCCCCCCCCCGCGGGCAGAACGGGCGCCTTCCCCACCCCCCCCCCCCCCCCGCGGGAAGAACGGGCGCCTCAGGCTGACTGCAGAATTCTCCGTGCCTGAAGCACTTTCACACAGGTAGGAAGATGGTTTATTTAATCTTTTCTTTGCTTATAAATGTTTATTCAGGTTGGATTTATTTGTATAATATTTGTAGAAGTATAAATAAGGATTTATTGTAGAATTTAATGAGTTCCCTCCCTCCCCCCCCCCCCCCCCCCCACCTCGTTTTGGATGCGTAATTTGTAACCTGCGCCTGATTTTTTAATGTGTAGACAAGGTTTTTTCAGTTCTACAAAAATCTTCGCTTGCTCCATTCTAAGTTAGTTTGGAGTACGTTTTCACTGTGGAAACTTTGAAATCAGGCGTCAGTGGCCGGACACACCACCTTTTGAAGAAAAAATTCTGTTCCAAAGTAGAACTGTTCTACCTGACTAGAACTGCAGAAAAAAAAATGTGGAGAATTGCGATTTCTAAGATAGTCCGTTCTCCACCAGTTGCTCCTTAAAAATCAGGCGCAAATCCTGTGGAAACCTGGGCCCTTTGTACCACCATTTGTCATGGCCTTCAGCTGCCCCAGCACCTACTCCCAGGAACTCCCTTCCGAAACTCGTACAACTGTACACTTCTCTCTCCTCTGCAAAACCCATCTTTATTGAGGAAGCTTTCAGTACCTCTTTAATTTCTCTCTGCATGGCTTAGCATCTTTTTTTTTTACACAATAGTAACATCATTACATGTAAATGCAAATTGTTGGGAATTTTAACCCACCTTGTCCAGTGGGAACAGGGCAAGCATGCAGTTAAAATAGCTATGCAAAGATTTGATTCCTGCTCGATTCCCACCAGCCGCCATCTTAACAGGGCCTGACACAGATGGGATTCTGTTTAATGTTTGCAAATCAAGGTCCTATGATCTCATTAGAGCCCTGAACACATTTTAACAACCTGCTGAGGTGGGGCGTCTGCTACGGAAGCGGCGCCCAGTAAAACCTGGCAGGGAACAAGAGGAGACCAAAGGCCACTCAAAAACCACCCCCTGTGATTTGCCAGCCAGCAGTCAGCTGGCTCTTTCTGCTCCGTTTGGGCAAGCATCTACGACTGGTGGGATGTAAATGAGGGTCAGGGGTTAAAACACCCGGGCCTCAAATTGATGAAGCCAGGAGGATTTGGCGCTCACCCTGCCCCCTGCCTACCCGAAACCCACTTCCAGTTAAAAACTTTTCCCTTCCCCATTGTTTTGTTGTAGAGTCAGTGGAATAATGACCTTCCAAATGGTAGCTCCAGCTTCCCAACTGAAAACAAAAATATTTAAAGTTCATGTTTTCTATTTTGACTATTTAAAGCAAGCAAAATATTGAATGGGTGGCCATGTTTGTTTAGTTTTGACTGATTACAGTTTGCTCACAACTGCTGCAGCTTGTGGTCAATCTTGCTCTTGTGTGTGGGGGGCCGGTGGAAAGCGGAAATTACTTGAGTATCCATACAAACTCTCTATAAAACCTACTTATAAAGGAACAAATCGTTTAGGTGAGAGGCCATTTCCAGAGGATATCTAGCTTAACAGGTAATGAAACATTAAACCTAAAACATCAAAAATAATTACATGTAGTAAAATGGCAGCCCTGATGGTATCATCTATTCTAACATCCCCATGCATAAACTCTCAGGAATCCAACAGGTAATTCTCTGCTAATATAATGCTCTGTAATTTGATGCATGAGTCGTACTGTTTTCTAGGAAGGCTCCAAGTTAATCTTTTTTCCAATTTTCTGTCTCACCATGCTGATGGTTACAGAATTAATTTACTGCTGCTGTTTCAGCTAAATCTAATTCATGAACTGTCATGTTGTTGGTAAAGCTCTGAGAGTATCAGCAGCGACGAGGAGGAGTTGCGGACTCTAGGAAGCAGCGGCAGTGAAGGCAGCACTCCTGAGAACATTGGCCCACCTTTCATTACCGATGAGCACAGTTGGTACAACAAGTGCAAGCGAGTGGAGCAGAAATTCAGGCTGGCATTGGAGCAGAAGGTAATGGTCATGGTTGATGTGGTGAACTGCACTTTTCATCGGTGGGGAGTAGCCACCATAATTTTCCATTTGATCAGTCCCTGTTGTAAACTGTGTCCTTTAGGGGAACAGACACTTTCTCCGTGCCCTGTGGGACAGAAGGCACAGCACAAACATGTTGCCTCCCACCTGGGTAATAGTGTGTGTTTCCACAGGATCAGCGCAATAGAAAATTAGATTGTATTGTCTTCCAGTAGAAACCTATATCTAGAAAATGAAAAAGAGACGGATTAAAATTTTGGATGCAAGCCTGCTTCGGAACTGTAATTAGAAAGATAAGCAAACCCCTTTGTGCGGTGAAAGCGGGATTTTAAAAAAGAGGAGAGAAGGAAAAGAGACAATAGATACTCTGAACACCAAGAGGAAATTGAAGGCTTGAATGACCTACAGACTATTTAATAGCCAACATTCAGTGACAGAACCCCAGCCAGAGCGGTGTTTTGAAAATGGATCCACATTGTAAGGACAGACTTGCTCCACATGCCCTACAACCACTGCTAAAAGAGAAAATGCTGGAACTATAGGCTAAGGTCTGAAGTGACTGAAGTCGGTTTAGACAAGAGGAATGTCCAGGTTTATGAAGGTTCCATTAAGCATTTTTGGAGCAGTGCTGGAGGTCAAAGGTGCGAATGTTCCTGGCATCATTCTGTTGAGAACAGATGTTACAGGTGTAACCTTCATCCAAACCGGAAGGAAGTACAAATGATCAGCATTTAAAAAGGACAGAACAGAAGGAATGAGCAAGGAAAACACACACCTGCTAATGTGCGCACCCACATACGAAGAAATTGAATGACCCGTGAAGGGCTTAAATGGGAAAACAGGTGATGTTTAAATGGATGAAGTGATAGAAACATGAAACAAATGGAGTTGGAAGGGAGAGAAATCAGAGATTAAGGATGCTTATGAGGCATGCAGACAATGTGAATAGCTGAGGTAATGGTGGTAAGGCGGTTAGAAATGGAAATACATACAACTGGCAAAATGCAGCAGGTTCCATTGGTTCACCATCAGAAGATAAGAACTTAAAGGCAAACATGTGCAGTGAGAACAAAAGACAGCTTATTCCATTATGGTATAAACTCTGGTGGGGGCGGGGGGAGATCTGCAGATCATTTATACGGTTGAGCCTTGAACTATATGAATTGTGCTTTCTGATGTCCCAGTTCCTTGACATTAATGTATAATTACTTATGTTTTGGTGCAAGGTGGAGCATTGGTGCTTCTTTTGCACCATTATATATTATCAGGCTTCACTTTTCATGTCCTTGAAAAATTACTGGGTGTGTTGATCTTGAACTTCCAATGTGTGTCTTGAGATTCAATCTCACAGTTCATTATCCTTTGAACTTCTCACATTCTATGATTGCATTACAGTCTTTTGATATACACCAGATAGTGTAAACATCCCTAACTTCTCCAGTTCTGACAAAAGGTCGTCGACCTGATGCGTTAATGCGGTTTCTCTCTCCACAGATGCTGCCTGACCCGCTGAGTGGGCTATTTCAGATTACCAGCATCCACAGTATTTTGCTTTTGCACAAGATGATGGAAACCTGATAACACCAAAAATCTCACCGTCTCCACCATATTCATAATATCCCATTGTGAGGAGCAGGCCCAGATACTAATGAAAAGAATAAAGTAGATTCAATTTAAAAGAAAGTATTTCCAATTGCTGAAACAGCAGCAGAATAAACAAATCCAAATGACAATGTTGTTACAGATGACTTGGATGATGTATTAAAGACTCTAATAAAATGCCGAGGTTCAGGTTACTTTATAAACTATGGATTTCATTCTTGTGTAAAGCTTCCTTTTGAGTTGATTAGTTTTACAGCTTCAAAGCATTTGTCCAAACATGTTACAATTCCATTTAAATGTATAACAAACCTGGCACCAGACCAGAAAAGAACGGTATTCTTTCAGAGTCAAATCTTCTGTTAAATGGAGACTGCAGACTGCTAACATGTTGATGATGCACTTAATAGGAACATAGGAAATAGGAACAGGAGTAGGCCATATGGCCCTTCGAACCTGCTCTGCCATTCAATAAGATCATGGCTGATCTGATCTCGGACTTGGCTCCACTTTCCTGCCCACTCCCCATAAACCTTGACTCCCCTGTAGTTCAAGAATCTGTCTATCTCAGCCTTGAATATATTCAATCATGCTGCCTCCACATCTCTCTGGGGTAGAGAATTCCAACGATTCACAACCCTCTTAGAGAAGAAATTCCTCCATCTCCATTTTAAATGGGCGACCCCTTATTTTGAAACTATTTCCCCTAGTTCTAGATTCCCCCATGAGGGGAAACATCCTCTCTGCATCTGCCCTGTCAAGCCCCCTCAGAATCTTATGTTTCAATAAGATCACCTCTCATTCTTCTAAACACCAATGAGTATAGGCCCAACGTGCTCAACATTTCTTCATAGGACAACTGCTTCATCTCAGGATTCAACCTAGTGAACCTTCTCCAATGCAAATATATCCCTTTGTAAATAGATGAGATAAACATAATGAGAGAGGAAGTATTAAGGAGCTTAGCAGTTTTGAAAGTGGATAAATCCCCAGGCCCGGATGAAAAGTATCCCAGGCTGTTAAGAGAAGCAAGAGGAAATAGCAGAGGCTCTGACGATCATTTTCCAGTCCTCTCTGGCTACAGTTGTAGTGCCAGAGGACTGCTAATGTTGTACCTTTGTTTAAAAAGGGAGAAAGGGATAGACTGAGTAATTACAGGCCAGTCAGCCTAACCTCAGTGATGGGAAAATTATTGGAAAAAATGCTGAGGGACAGGATAAATCTTCATTTCGAAAGACATGGATTAATCAAGGACAGTCAGATGGATTTGTCAAGGGAAGGTCGTGTCTGACTAACTTGATTTAATTTTTCGAGGAGGTAACCAAGAGGGTCAATGATGTAGTGTATATGGATTTTAGCAAAGCTTTTGATAAGCTCCCGCATGGCAGACTGGTCACGAAAGTAAAAGCCCAGGGGATCCAGAGCAAAGTGGCAAGTTGGATCTAAAATTGGCTGAGTCAGGAAGCAAAGGGTAATGGTTGATGGGTGTTTTTGTGATTGGAAGGCTGTATCCAGTGGGGTTCCGCAGGGCTCAGTACTGGGTCCTTTGCTTTTTGTGGTCGAAATCAATGACTTAAATGTTGGGAGTATGATTAAGAAGTTTGCAGATGACACTAAAATAGGTTGTGTGGTTGACAAAGAAGAAAGCTGCGGACTGTAGGAAGATATCAATGTACTGGTCAGGTGGGCAGAACAATGGCAAATGGAATTCAATCCGGATAATTGTGAGGTAATGCATTTGGGGAGGCCTAACTAGGCAAGGGAATACACATTAAATGGTATGACACTGAAAGTGTAGAGGAACAAAGGGACCTTGGAGTGCAGGTTCACAGATCTCTAAAGGTAGCAACCCAGGTAGATAAGGTGGTTAAGAAAGCATATGTAATACTTGCCTTAATTAGTTGAGGCATGGAATACAAGACCATGGAGGTTATGCTTGAACTGTATAAAACACTGGTAATACTGCAGCTGGAAAACTCTGTGCAATTCTGGTCACCACATTACAGGAAAGATGTGATTGGACTGGAAAGGGTGCAGAGGAGATTTACAAGAATGTTGCCTGGACTGGAGAATTTTGGCTATGAGGAAAGATTGGAGATGCTGGGTCTGTTTTTTCTTTGGAACAGAGGAGCCCGAGGGGAGACCTGATTGAGGTGTATAAAATTATGAGGTGCCTGGATAAAGTGGATAGGAAGGATCTGTTTCTCTTGGCAGAGGGGTCAACAACCAGGGGACATAGATTTAAAGTAATTGGGGGAAGATTTTGAAGAGCTATGAGGGGAAATTTAATCACCCAGAGGGTAGTAGGGGTCTAGAACTCGCTGCCTGAAAGGGAGGTAGAAACAGAAACCCTCACCACATTTTAAAAATACTTGGATATGCACTTAAAGTGCTGTAATCTACATGGCTGCGGACCAAGAGCTGGGATTAGGCTGGATAGCTCTTGGTCGGCCGGCGAGGGCACAATGGGCCGAAATGCTGTAAATGTCTGATTCTATGAAATGAGACAAAAACTGTACACAGTACTCCAGGAGTGGTCTCACCAACGCCCTGTACAATTGTTGCAAGACTTCCCTACTTTAATACTCTATCTCCCTTGCATTAAAGGCCAAAATTCCATTTGCCTTCCTAAATACTTGCTTATACCTGCATGCTAACTTTTTATGTTTCATGTACAAACACCCCAGATCCCTCTGTACCACAGCATTCTGTAGTCTCTCTCCATTTAAATAATATTTTGCTTTTCTATTCTTCCTACCAAAGTGGATAACCTCACATTTTCCTACATTATACTCCAACTGCCAAATTTTTGCCTACTCACGTAACCTATATATATTCTTTTGCAAACTTTTTGTGTCCTCCTCATAACTTGCTTTCCCACCTATATTTGTGTCATCATGGACACAATAAGAGACTGAAAACAGATTCCAAGATATCCAGTGTTATCACTGTCTATACATTGTATGAAAGCCATTTATTCCGATCTCTGTAAAGGGAAGTGAAATGGGAATAATTGGAGAGTATTAATAGGAAGTAAAATAGTAACCAATTAGGCAATTATTAAGGCCAAGCTTGAGGTCTATGTATCTGATAACCTAGTAAATGGCAATCAATGTGTCTTCAGATGAGAAAGCTCCTGCCTGGTCAACCTCGTCTATTATTGAGGGGGACTGGGAAACCTGTGCATAAAAGCCTTTGACAAAGGTACCTGCAAAAGGCTATGTAGTTCAGCATTCTGCTTGCTTTATTAATGTCTCTTGACGTCACTCCATGGTCACTTTCAACCGTTGGCTAATTCTACACCATTCATGGAGTATGTATGTGGCTTCATTTTTTCCCCCCCATATGCAGCACATTATATAAAATAATTTGCCACTGTTCTGGCTATTTACAGATTTTGGGTTAGAATTTCGGCTAGTTTCCTCTGGTTTTACCAGCGCAATTTGCCCAAAATTGGCCAAACCAGCTCAGAAGATCGTGGAATTCCAAGCGTAAGTTATGTCCAATGCAAATTGAATTTCCGCCATCTATTGCACTGGATTACAAAACATCATGTTAAAGCCTGCCCCACCCACAAAACTGGCCACACCCCCAGAACGAATTAATCACCATCGTGAGTTTCCGCTAACTATGCCCATTTGTGGACCTTCGCGGAGGCTTTTATACTTGACTTTTTTTTTAAGACACGTGCAAATGGGCACCTTTTTAAAAGCTTTTAAATATTAAAAAAAATTTAATTTACTAAAATTGATTCGTGTATACCAATGAAACATGTTATGCTCCTCCTGTGCTATGTGGGAAGTCAGGGACGCTTCCAATGTCCCTGACGACTACATTTGCGGGAAGTACATCCGCAGGCAGCTCCTGACAGACCGCATTGTGGCACTGGAGCTGCAAGTGGATTTACTCTGGAGCATCCGCGATGCTGAGGATGTCGTAAATAGCATGTTTAGTGAGTTGGTCGCACTGCAGGTAAAGGGTACACAGCCAGATAGGGGATGGGTGACCAACAGGAAGAGTAGTGGAAGGAAGGTAGTGCAGGGGTCCCCTGCGGTCATCCCCCTGCAAAACAGATACACCATTTTGGGTACTGTTGAGGGGGATGACTCATCAGGGGAGAGCAGCAGCAGCCAAGTTCATGACACCGTGGGTGGCTCTGCTGCACAGGAGGGCAGGAAAAAGAGTGGGAGAGCTATAGTGGTGGGGGATTCTATTGTAAGGGGAATAGATAGACGTTTCTGCGGTCGCAACCGAGGCTCCAGGATGGTATGTTGCCTCCCTGGTGCAAGGGTCAAGGATGTCTCGAAGCGGGTGCAGGACATTTTGAAGAGGGAGGGTGAACAGCCAGTTGTCGTGGTGCATGTAGGTACCAATGATACAGGTAAAAAACAGGATGAGGTCCTAAAAGATGAATTTAGGGAGCTAGGAGCTAAATTTAAAAAGTAGGACCTCAAAAGTAGTAATCTCAGGATTGTTACCAGTGTCACGTGCTAGCCAGTGTAGGAATTGCAGAATCAGATGGATACGTGGCTTGAGGAGTGGTGCAAAAGGGAGGATTCAAATTCCTGGGACATTGGAACCGTTTCTGGGGGAGGTGGGACCATCGCTAGTGGGAGTTGTTTACAGACCACCAAACACTAGTAGCGAGGTTGGGGACAGCATCAAACAAGAAATTAGGGATGCGTGCAATAAAGGTACAGCAGTTATCATGGGCAACTTTAATCTATATATTGATTGGGCGAACCAAACTGGTAGCAATGCGGTGGAGGAGGATTTCCTGGAGTGCATTAGGGAAGGTTTTCTAGACCAATATGTCGAGGAACCAACTAGAAGGCTGGCCATCCTAGACTGGGTGATGTGTAATGAGAAAGGACTAATTAACAATCTTGCTGTGCGAGGCCCCTTGGGGAAGAGTGACCATAATACGGTAGAATTCTTTATTAAGATGGAGAGTGACACAGTTAATTCAGAGACTAGGGTCCTGAACTTAAGGAAAGGTAACTTCAATGGTATGAGACGTGAATTGGCTAGAAGAGACTGGCGAGTGATACTTAAAGGGTTGATGGTGGATAGGCAATGGCAAACATTTAAAGATCACATGGATGAACTTCAACAATTGTACATCCCTATCTGAAGTAAAAATAAAACGGGGAAGGTGGCTAAACCGTGGCTAACAAGGGAAATTAAGGATAGTGTTAAATCCAAGGAAGAGGCATATAAATTGGCCAGAAAAAGCAGCAAATCTGAGGACTGGGAGAATTTTGTAATACAGCAGAGGAGGGCATAGACTTTAATTAGGAGGGGGAAAAATAGAGTATGAGAGGAAGCTTGCTGGGGACATAAAAACTGACTGCAAAAGCTTCTATAGATATGTGAAGAGAAAAAGATTAGTGAAAACAAACGTAGGTCCCTTGCAGTCAGATTCAGGTGACTTTATAATGGGGAACAAGGAAATGGCGGATCATTTAAACAAATACTTTGGTTCTGTCTTCACAAAAGAAGATACAAATAACCTTCTGGGAATATTAGGGGACCGAGGGTCTAGTGAGAAGGAGGAACTGAAGGAAATCCTTATTAGGCAGGAAATTGTGTTAGGGAAATTGATGGGATTGAAGGCCGATAAATCCCTGGGGCCTGATGGTCTGCATCCCAGAGTACTTAAGGAAGTATCCCTAGAAATAGTGGATGCATTGGTGATCATTTTCCAACAGTCTATTGACTCTGGATCAGTTCCTATGGACTGGAGGGTAGCGAATGTAACACCACTTTTCAAGAAAGGAGGGAGAGAGAAAATGAGTAATTGTAGACTGGTTAGCCTGACATCAGTAGTGGGGAAAATGTTGGAATTGATTATTAAAGATGAAATAGCAGCGCATTTGGAAAGCGGTGACGGGATCGATCCAAGTCAGCATGGATTTATGAAAGGGAAATCCTGCTTAACAAATCTTCTAGAATTTTTTGAGGATGTAACTAGTAGAATGGACAAGGGAGAACCAGTGGATGTGATCTATTTGGACTTTCAAAAGGCCTTTGACAAGGTCCCACACAAGAGATTGGCGAGCAAAATTAAAGCGCATGGTATTGGGGTAATGTACTGACATGGATGGAGAATTGGGTGACAGACAGGAAGCAGAGAGTCAGGATAAATGGGTCATTTTCAGAATGGCAGGCAGTGACTAGTGGGGTGCCGCAGGGCTCAGTGCTGGGACCCCAGCTATTTACAATACACATTAATGATTTGGATGAGGGAATTGAGTGTAATGTCTCCAAGTTTGCAGATGACACTAAGCTGGGTGGCGGTGTGAGCTGTGAGGAGGATGCTAAAAGGCTGCAGGGTGACTTGGACAGGTTAGGTGAGTGGGCAAATGCGTGGCAGATGCAGTATAATGTGGATAAATGTGAGGTTATCCACTTTGGTGGCAAAAACACGAAGGCAGAATATTATCTGAATGGTGGTAGATTAGGCAAAGAGGAGGTGCAACGAGACCTGGGTGTCATGGTACATCAGTCATTGAAAGTTGGCATGTAGGTACAGCAGGCGGTGAAGAAGGCAAATGTTATGTTGGCCTTCATAGCTAGGGGATTTGAGTATAGTAGCAGGGAAGTCATACTGTAGTTGTACAGGCCTTAGTGAGGCCTCACCTGCAATATTGTGTTCAGTTTTGGTCTCCTAATCTGAGGAAGGATGTTCTTGCTATTGAGGGAGTGCAGCGAAGATTCACCAGACTGATTCCCGGAATGGCAGGACTGACACATGAGGAGAAACTAGATCGACTGGGCCTGTATTCACTGGAGTTTAGAAGGATGAGAGGGGATCTCATAGAAACATATAAGATTCTGACGGGACTGGACAGGTTAGATGCAGGAAGAATGTTCCCGATGTTGGGGAAGTCCAGAACCAGGGGACATAGTCTAAGGATAAGGGGTAAGCCATTTAGGACTGAGATGAGGAGAAACTTCTTCACTCAGAGAGTTGTTAACCTGTGGAATTCCCTGCCGCAGAGAGTTGTTGATGCCAGTTCATTGGATATATTCAAGAGGGAGTTAGATATGGCCCCTACGGCTAAAGGGATCAAGGGGTATGGAGAGAAAGCAGGAAAGGGGTACTGAGGTGAATGATCAGCCATGATATTGAATGGTGGTGCAGACTGGAAGGGCCGAATGGCCTACTCCTGCACCAATTTTCCACGAAAGTAGTAAATGGTTTTGTATAATTTTTTTATTCTTAGTCATTTTCAGTTATTTAAAATCGGGTTACTCTCAGATGGTGTACTAGATACTCTTAATAAAAATGCTTATATTTGGTGATATACCCATTTTCAGCTATATTAATAACATTGCAGCAGGTTACCACTCTTGAATACATCAAGGATTTTTTTAATGCAAGGGGAACAAAATGAACAGTTGCAGCCTAAACCACTGCCCAATTACACTGGTTCATGAACGACTTTACGTTTGTGATTATGCAAATGAGTTTGAAAGGAAACTTGAACTTCACTTCGTAAAACTAGCGCAATTTTCAGCACAATTTGCATCTGGATTGCCGATTATGCCCAAAGTGGAAACGCTACCCCTTTATCCATTGTATTTTGTGGGTCTTGGCTGTTTCTTGTAATTCGATCTTTCCCTTCCATGTTCGCTATCAACTGTAAACTTAAACGCTCAAGTTTTAATCTAAGTGTTGATTTAAATTACACAGTCAACATTGATTCCTAACAGACACCATTCAGGACTTCTTGGACCTTGTTCTGTGACCTCGCTTTGACACCACTTTCCAGCAAATATCTACTGTTTCCTTTCCTTCAGTCAGTTTCTTACTCATTTGCAAGTTTTCCCTCGAATTCCCACTTGCAGCAAGTATCGGATAAATTGAGTTCCTGGAATAAAAGAGCTCTGCTTGGGGAGCGATTGGATCACAGAGAGGCTGAGGGGTTTCTGGATCTTGCTGTTACCTTGGGTTACCCTAAAGGCATTTCTAGACCATTCAGGACACACAAATAGTATGGAAAGAAAAAAGTGAGCCTCCATCTGTAGGGGCCGCAGAGGAGGCAACAGTCACTGATACAGGGCCCATTGAGTTACAAGAACTGTCCAATACATAATGATCACAAGATAATTATGGCAGAATTCCAGCATCTGTAGTATTTTGCTTTTGCATCAGTGTTTAATTCACTGCTAGCTCTCTTCCAGGAATGGCCACCTTGAAGGCGCTCTGCTCTTTTCTCCGACGGGATTTCCATTTGTCTCTTATCTTGTTCACCTTCATTGCTTTCTGTTTCCCTCCTCTTATTTGATAAAGCGAGTTTTGGTAGATACCTTAACAGCCACATCTCTTTCCTGACAATTATCTCTGGCTCTGACTTATTCCACGTCGATTCCAACTGAACTTTCACCCTTCATGTTTTGAATCCACCATTCAATTATAGTTATCTCTGACATTTAGCACTGCTCTCGCTGCTTCCTGAGATCCACACTCCATGTCATACATTGCCACATGCTCGCTCTCGACCTCTCTCCATCAGCACTGACTCACTCTAGCTCAGATTTGCCCTGGTCCACAGTTCCATTTCCTCCTTTGTCTTAATCGACACTTCAACAAAAACTTTGTTTCTTCCTTTCAGGTGTCAAGGACCGCAAGAATCAACAACTCTTGGGTACCAACACCCCACTGGAACCTTCTTCCCCTTCACTTCCCTCTGACCCCATCCCTCCTTTCAATCTGACCCTTTGCTGTGTTTTCACTACCTCCTCTGACCTCCTCTTTGATCCCGAACATTAAGTCCTCAGCAGGCCACAGCTTCATCCCCTTACGCTCACACCTCAGTGAATTTGGAGCTTGGTGTGATGCTGAGCTCTTCTTCCATCGCTTTCACCTCCATGCCCATTTCTTTGCCCGGGAGTCTCTCTTTCCCCCCCCCCCCCTTCATCTACACACAGCGGAAAAATTCTTCTTCCACTTGGACCCCTCCCACTGGCCTCTTGCCCTCTCTAGATCTTTTCATTGGGAACTGCTGGCATGACATCAGCTGTCTTAATTTTTCCACTCCCCTCACTCACTCCAAACTACCTCCCTCTGAACGTGCAGTACTCCGTTCTCTCAGATCCAACCCCAACATTGTCATTAAACCTGCTGACAAAGGTGACGCTGTTGCTTGGTGAACTAACCTCTCCCTTGTGGTGGCAGAGTGCCAATTCTCCGGCACCTCCTCCGAGCTCCACCTGGTCCATGACCCCACTACTGAACATCAAGCCATCATTTCCCAGACTGTCACTGACCTCATTTCCTCTGGAGATCGTCCCTCCACGGCCTCCAACCCCACACAGCCCGCTTCTACCTCCTTCCCAAGTCCACAAACAGGACTGCCCTGGTAGATCCATCGCTTCAGTCTGTTCTTGCCCCAAGGAACTTATTTCTTAATATCTCAACTCTATTTCTTTCTCTCCTTGTCCAGTCTCTTCCCATCTACATCTGCCACTCTTCCGATGCCCTCCGCCACTTTAACAGTATCCAGTTTCCTAGCCCTAATCGTCTCCATTTCACCATGGATGCCCAGCCCCATTATACCTCCATCTCCCACCAGAACGTCCTAAGGGCGCTCCGCTTCTTCCTTGAACAGAGGCACAAGCAGTCCCCATCCACCACCACCTTCCTCCGCCTGGCTGAACTTGTTCTCACATTGAACAACTTCTCCTTTGACTCCACTCACTTCCTCCAAATTGGTGGTGTTGCTATCGGAATCCATATTGTTCCTAGAAATGTCTGTCTTTTCGTGGCAGACGTGGAACATTCTTTGTTCCAGTACTTACTTGGGTCCTCACATTCACCTTTTTTCCCGGTACTATTGATGACTGTTTCGGTGCCGCTTCCTGCTCTCTCCTAGAACCGGAAAATTTAATCAACTTTACTTCCAATTTCCACCCCTCCTTCATCTTCACATGGTCCATCTCCGACTCTTCCCTTCCTAGACTTCTCTGTCTCCATTTCTGAGGATAGGCTGTCGACCAATATCTACTATAAAGCCACTGACACCCATAGCTACCTTGACTACACTTCCTGCAACCCAGCTTCCTGTAAGGACTCTATTCCATTTTCTCTGTCTCCATTGCAACTGTTCTGACAATGCCACCTGTCATACCAGTACTTCCGATATGTCTTTTTCCTCAACAGAGGATACTGTAGTTGACCAGGTCCTTGACACATTTCTCGCAGCTTCTGCTCTCACCCCTTCCCCTCCCTCCCAGAACCAAGATAGGGTTCCCCTTGTCCTCGCCATCCAGCCTTCACATTCACCCTCTGCATTTCCACCACCTCCAGCGTGATGCCACCACCAAACACCTCTTCCCCTCCCCTCCCCTTCCCTTTTAGCATTCCAAAGGGTCCGTTCCCTTCCTGACTCCCTAGTCCACTCTTCAATCATGCCAACACCCTCTCCCCATCCCACTGCACCTTCCCGTGTAAGCGCAGAAGATGCAACATCTGCCCTTTCACCACCTCCCTTCCTACTATCCAAGGCTCCAAACACACCTTCCAGGTGAATCAGTGATTTACTTGTACAGGTAGAGCATCCGAAATCCTGAAACCTCGGGACTGAGACCATTCCAGATTTCCGGTACTTCTGGATTTCGGAACGTTTTTCCGACATCCTGAATCCAGAAACACCTGGGCCGTGGTTTGGGTATTTCTGGATTTCGGAACGTATTTCCGATGTCCCGAATCTAGAAACGTCTGGGCCAAGGTGAGGGCTGGGGGTGGTGTCCGGCGGCCAAGCAGGAGGAGGCGGTCGGACGGCCGAACGGAGGAGGGGGTGGCGGCGATGGGTCCGGATTTCGGAACTTTGGATTCCGGATGACCCCGCCATGGATCGGCCCAGATTCCAGAACATTCCGGATTTTGGATGCTGAATCTGTACTACTTTCAATTTAGTATACTGTATTCACTGCTCAAGATGCGGTCTCCTCGACACTGGGGAGAACAAACGCAGATTGGGTGATTGCTTTGTGGAAACGCCTCCATTCAGTCCACAAGCATGACTCTGTACTTCCAGTCGCCTGCAATTTTAATTCTCAACACCACTCGCTCTGACCTCTTTGTCCTCAGCCTCCTACATTGTTCTACTGAAGCTCAAGCAACAGCATCTGATCTTTTGATTAGGCACTTTACTGCCTTCATGACTCAACATTGAGTTCAACAGTTTTAGATCATAACCATTGCTCCCATTTTTTTTGGACAGCAGTTGCTGGTAATAATTCTGCTTTTGTCATTTTCAGCTCCTCTAAACCCATCTTTTGTTCATTTATTGTTTCATTACCACTCCCTTTGTCTCGCACCATCATCCCTTTTGCCATTTAATCTCTTCTGTCTTCCATCCCATCACACAGACCTTCTCTTTTGTTCTTTCCTCCCCTTCCCCTGCCCCTACACGTCCTTAAAACCTGTTGCATCAGTAATATTTTCCAGTTTTGATGAAAGGTCATTGACCTGAAACGTTAACTTTGTTTCTCGCTCCACAGATGCTGCCTGACCTGAGTATTTCCAGCATTTTCTGTTTTTATTAGAAGATAATTATGGATGAAAAAGGCCAATTGTTGCTTAAATTATTTCGGGGTTTTTGCCTTCCTGATTAGCATCTGGAAGTCCATTCCATGTGGTGATCACTCTTCGTGTAAAAAAAAAAAAAAAAAATTCTAATATCAGTCCTAAATTTACCTTTTGCTAGTTTGAACCTGTGTCCTCTTGTCCAATGTTTTCAATTTCATTTAAAATAATCCAGATTTTACATTTTCCAATTGCTTATCTATCATATACCTTGATTCAATCACCTCTCCGATGGCTCATTTTCAGGCTGAAAAGCTCGCTTCATCAATTTTCTTCATCATCATCATCATAGGCAGTCCCTCGGAATCGAGGAAGACTTGCTTCCACTCTTAGCATGACCAAGGATCAGCCTTGTGGCTCTTCTCTGCACCCCCTCCAGTGCTTGAATGTTTCTTGTGTGTCTCAAGCAAGCAGAATTGGACATAATATTCAAGCTGCAATCTGATGAGAGCACTGTAATTTGATCATGACTTCCCCTGACTTGTTTTCTAGTGTTTTGGCTATGTAGTGAACATTCTCGTTGCTGGTCATAGGAATGTGGGAGGGGAGGACCTTGAGACAATCACTATCACTAGGGGCGTAGTGCTGGACAGGCTAATGGGACTCGAGGTAGACAAGTTCCCTGGTCCTGATGAAATGCATCCCAGGGTATTAAAAGAGATGGCGGAAGTTATAGCAGATGCATTCGTTATAATCTACCAAAATTCTCTGGACTCTGGGGAGGTACCAGCGGATTGGAAAGCAGCTAATGTAACGCCTCTGTTTAAAAAAGGGGGCAGACAAAAGGCAGGTAACAATAGGCCGGTTAGTTTAACATCTGTAGTGGGGAAAATGCTTGAAACTATCATTAAGGAAGAAATAGCAGGACATCTAGATAGGAATAGTGCAATCAAGCAGACGCAGCATGGTTTCATGAAGGGGAAATCATGTTTAATTAATTTACTGGAATTCTTTGAGGATATAACGAGCATGATGGATAGAGGTGTACTGATGGATGTGGTGTATTTAGATTTCCAAAAGGCATTTGATAAGGTGCCACACAAAAGGATACTGCAGAAGATAGAGGTACGTGAAGTCAGAGGAAATGTATTAGCCAGCCAATTCTCTATCCATGCTAACAGAAAGCAGAGAGTCTGGATAAATGGGTCCTTTTCGGGTTGGAAATCGGTGGTTAGTGGTGTGCCACAGGGATCGGTGCTGGGACCACAACTGTTTACAATATACATAGATGACCTGGAAGAGGGGACGGAGTGTAGTGTAACAAAATTTGCAGATGACACAAAGATTAGTGGGAAAGCGGGTTGTGTAGAGGACACAGAGAGGCTGCAAAGAGACTTAGATAGGTTAAGCGAATGGGCTAAGGCTTGGCAGATGGAATACAATGTCGGAAAGTGTGAGGTCATCCACCATTGGGGAAAAAAAACAGTAAAAGGGAATATTATTTGAATGGGGAGAAATTACAACATGCTGAGGTGCAGAGGGACCTGGGGGGTCCTTGTGCATGAATCCCAAAAAGTTAGTTTGCAGGTGCAGCAGGTAATCAGGAAGGCGAATGGAATGTTGGCCTTCATTGCGAGAGGGATGGAGTACAAAAGCAGGGAGGTCCTGCTGCAACTGTATAGGGTATTGGTAAGACCACACCTGGAGTACTGCATGCAGTTTTGGTCACCTTGCTTAAGGAAGGATATACTGGCTTTGGAGGGGGTACAGAGACGATTCACTAGGCTGATTCCAGAGATGGAGGGGTTACCTTATGATGATAGATTGAGTAGACTGGGTCTTTACTCGTTGGAGTTAAGAAGGATGAGGGTGATCTTATAGAAACATTTAAAATAATGAAAGGGATAGACAAGATAGAGGCAGAGAGGTTGTTTCCACTGGTCGGGGAGACTAGAACTAGGGGGCACAGCCTCAAAATACGGGGGAGCCAATTTAAAACCGAGTTGAGAAGGAATTTCTTCTCCCAGAGGGTTGTGAATCTGTGGAATTCTCTGCCCAAGGAAGCAGTTGAGGCTAGCTCATTGAATGTATTCAAGTCACAGATAGATAGATTTTTAACCAATAAAGGAATTAAGGGTTACGGGGAGTGGGCGGGTAAGTGGAGCTGAGTCCACGGCCAGATCAGCCATGATCTTGTTGAATGGCGGAGCAGGCTCGAGGGGCTAGATGGCCTACTCCTGTTCCTAATTCTTATGTTCTTATGCAATTGCTGATCTGCACTGATGGGGCATGAACATTGAGTCTATTAAAACTCTCAGTCTCTTACAACTTTATCTCTAATTAGTTCAACGTGGATTATGTATATTGCCCATTTTTTTCCTCCAGTGTGCAGTACTATGGGATGAAGGATGGTGAATAATATTTTTTCACCAATTTTTACAAATGATGGTGGAAGTGAGAATGTAAGTGTACCAGAAGACAATGCAGAACTATTGTTCGAGAGAACTGTCGGAAAGGAACTGGCTCGTGGAAGCAGAAACTGCAGCTCTGTGCTATGATCGGAGTGCAGCAGTGGGAGAATGTCTGGCTCTATTATAAACTCAGCATTGTTTGGCTGTTATTTTTCAACTTTCCAAGATCTGGCTGGAAAAAAAAGAGAACTTCTAGAATTGTGAACTTATGTGCCTGCTTTAATTGCAGAACAAAACTGAAAATGTATCCATAAATAGATAGATAAATGCGTCCTGTTTTTGAGGACATCCAAAGCAGCTTCGGGGGACCGCTTCCATTTTGCTGCCAGGAACATCTATCACTTGTCTTCAGCTTCCGAGTTCTGACTGCAAGTCCATGTAGTTCCCAGCTTTACCTTCACGCTAGGTATATCGGCATTCCCCAGTTCCCAGCTTGGTCCCTTCTTAGCAATTTTGAACCTCACCCCCACTCCCAGTCAGCCAAACTTAGCTCTGCCACTATTGCTGTTAATTAAAATCAGAAAGCCAGCAGTACCTTCACCCTTCCACATTTGTCTTGTATTTTTTTTTCCATGTAGTAGGTTCCTAATTAAGAAAATAAACAGTTCGTGGATTTCTCCAAAACTTGTGGGGGTTGGGGGCAGTGGCGGCATGATTCAACTCTCTCCTGTTTTTCTTTCTCTCCTTCAGCGTTATCTTTGCTATGCTCACATCTGCTTTGGTTGAGATCAGAAGTGAACGCTCTGGGGTTTCCTCTTTCATGCTTTCATATCTTTCACACTTCCTGCAGTGTGAAAATATTGAGCCATATCTTTCATCATCCATTTACTGCACCTTCCATTGATCTCAGCAATTAATTGATCTTCAGAGCCAAATTCTATTTTCATTACATGGGATTCAAGAAATTTTGAATAAGTGATTTGGAGATTGCATTTGCAATTCTGACCATTTATTCTGGTGATTGAATAACTCTAATTAGGATTCTGGGATTTTCACCAGTTTTGAGGACTGCATTCTGTTATTATGTGTGTCTTCTCATAACCACTGTAAATACTCAAAGTTCAGTGCTTCAGTAACGTTCTCTTCTGCCAGGTGCGAGCTTTTTCATTTCAATCCTGCTAACCTCCCAACGGCTGCTTATATACTTACACACGTCCAGGTTGATATTATTGAAATCAATACTGTTGCCACAGGATATAGTACAATTGAGGTTTATTTTAAACTGATTACCTGTGACTTGTAAATCTTTTACAGCTATAAAGTAAATCCATTAAATACCAGTATTGGTGCAGTAGCATTGCAGGACATTGGTGAGGCCACACCTGGAGTACTGTGTACAGTTCTGGTCTCCTTACCCAAGCCATACTTGCCTTAGATGAAGTGCAACGAAGGTTCACTGCACTGGTTCTTGTGATGAGGGAATTGCCCTATGAGGAGAAATATGAGGCCTATATTCCATGGAGTTTAGAAGAATGAGAGATGATCTAATTGAAACATATAAAATTCTTAAGGGGCTTGACAGGGTTAATGTTGAAAAAATGGTTCCCCTGGCTGGAGAATCTAGAACATGGGGTCACAGTCTCAGAATAAGGGATCGGCCATTTAGGACTGAGCTGAGGAGTAATCTCTTCACTCAAAGGGTTGTGAATCTTTGGAATTTTCTATGTGGATGCTCAGTTGTTGAGTATATTCAAGACCGATAGTGTTAGATTTTTGGGAATTAAGGGATATGGGGCTAGTGCAGGAAGGTAGAGTTGAGGTAGAAGATCAGCCATGATCTTGTTGAATGGTGGATCAGGCTCGAAGGGCCAAATGGCCCACTCCAGCTCCTATTTCTTACATTCTTATGTATACTCTCCAAATGGCTCATTGTTGATTTTGTAGGTCACAAAAATATAATGCTCTGGTTAGTTCAGAAATAATCTCGAATTTCAAATAAGCACTTAGATCGATGTTGAAAACAAAATTCCATCATGCCTTTTTCTATAGACAAACATTTCATTAGTAAGGAGAATTTGTAGTGGAATAGCCTTGCACTGAGGAGATGAACTTTCAATGTTGCATTCATGTGTATCTGCTTAGCTCACTTACAATTTGGTTTCCACTATTCACGCTGGGTGAAGGCTGTGAGCACAGCATCATTCAGAAGTTTAAAAGTGCTGCTCCAGCTTTTTTGGTGGAGTTGAGCATGATCCATGTGAGGACAGGTGCAGTTTGTCTCTCTCAAACAGCAGTCTTGATCGAATAATATGTGAGTTTGGATTATTATTTTCAGTATCTGGAGATGAGGGGATTGACTTGTGAAGATAGGTTGAGTAGATTGGGCCTGTACTCATTGGAGTTCAGAAGAATGAGAGGTGATCTTATTGAAACATATAAGATAATGAGGGGGCTCGACAAGGTGGATGCAGAGAGGATGTTTCCACTCTTAGGGGAAACTAAAACTAGTCTCAGAATAAGGGGCCACCCATTTAAAACTGAGATGAGGAGGAATTTCTTCTGAGGGTTGTAAATCTGTGGAATTCACTGCCCCAGAGAGCTGTGGAGGCTGGGTCATTGAATATATTTAAGGCGGAAATAGATTTTTGAGCGATAAGGGAGTAAAGGGTTATGGGGAGCGGGCAGGGAAGTGGAGCTGCGTCCATGATAAGATGAGCCGTGATATTGAATGGTGGAGCAGGCTCGAGGGGCCTGCTCCTTCTCCAAATTCTTATGTTCTTATGTACTTGCAGAGTGAAAAAATATTTTGATAAACTTGGCCTGCTGATGTGAGTGGGATGCTCGATTTTGTATTTTTTTAAAAAAACATCACTTGAATTGTATACTTGTTTCTAGGGCTACCTGGAAGAGTTGGTACGTTTGCGAGAAGCTCAACTTGCAGAGTCAGTCGCTCAAAACACACTTGTTCTACAGAGAATGGAGGAGACGGACCTGAACCACAAATTGGAGAAAGAGCAACTGGAGTTCATCATCCTGGAACTCCAGGATCAGCTGTAAGGAATATAATTGTGCACCAGTGCTCGAGTCCCATTTATTAAATGCACCTTGCATCGTCTTGTTTTAATGCAGCATTTATCAGAAGCATTGGAGACTATGCTGTCTTAGTTATGAAGATAGACTGGAGAGATTTGGAGCAGCCTGGAACACAGGCATTTGGGAGGAGGACTTGTAGAGGTATACAAGATAGTTAAGGAATGGAAAAGGTAAATCAAGAATATTATTTTAAATTAATTTGTGAGAGTGGGACAAGGGAACACAGTTTCAAAATAGTAAATGGTAGAGTTACGATTGATCTGGAAGTTCTTCAAAGAATGGACTTCCAGATAGACTATTGGAGGCAATAATCCTGGAATAATTTAAGAAACAATTAGATGTAGCAATTGGGGGGCTGGGGGACTCGACATGGACTGTAGCTTCTTGCTGTGCAGATTAATTTAGAGGGGTTGAATGGCCTTCCTCGTCTAGATCTCATGATTTTGTCAAAATAGAACATCTTGAAAGGATGTTTCTTTTTTTTTAAAACTCGTAGAATGATGAATACAATTTGCTTCACTAATTTAATCCTTTGAAGGCTAACAATAACTAATATTTGGCATTTGCACAAATGGAAATGGGGAGGGGGAGGTGTAGAGGAAAAGCAAGACCTTACTTGACAAGTAATGTGCCACTGAATAGTAAATGAGAAAAGGTAGTGATTTAAAAATGAGACAACCGGTTGATTCCATCAATTATTCAGGTATCTACAATTCCTTGCAACAGTCCATGAAAAGCCAGTTTTTGTTGTTTCCTGGCTTTATTTGGCAACTAATTAGTCAATAATACAATGCCATTTATTATGTCCAGGATTCTGTATTAGCATGAAGGCATTGCCCCTTTTTATCACCCCCAAAAGATGCAATAGTTAAAATTTTGTATATCATTGTTAATGTCTATTATTGCTTAATTATATATAGATGCCAGCTGTTGAACATGTGGTTAGCATTACAAATCTGTTCATTTTTTAATATTCTTATCCCCTACCTCTTTATTTCCTTTCTACCTCCTCTCCTGCAACAAGCCCTGTACGTATGGATCAAAGGTTGGCATCTAAGGCACTTCATTCAATTCTATCTGTGATCATCAAGGTTATTTATTTTTAAACATCTAGATAGAGAGAATGCAAGAGTAATGTTGTCCCACAAAATAAATACTTTCTAATTGGCTACAGAAATCACAATAATAAAATGGAATCCAGTCTAAACTGCTAATCGTTCTGTGGATTTGCCCAAAAACAGTTAGCTTTATATCAAACTAGGAAAAAAGACTTGGATTTATATAGTGTCTTCCATGACCACCAGACTTCTCAAAGTACTTTATAGCAAATTACGTACTTTTGGAGTGTAGTCACTGTTGTAATGTAGGAAATGCAGCAGCCAATTTGCACATGGCAAACTCCCACAAACAGCAATGTGATAATGACCAGATAATCTTTTTTTTTAATGTTGATTTAGGGATAAATATTGGCCAGGACACCGGGGATAACTCCCCTGCTCCTCTTCGAAATACTGTCATGGGATCTTTTATGTCCACTTGAGAGAGCAGACGTCTTATTCAAAAGACGGCCCCTCCGACAGAGCAGCACACCCTTGATACTACACTGGAGTGTCGGCCTAGATTTTTTTTTTGTGCTCCAGTCCCTGGAGTGGGACTTGCCTCCACAACCTTCTGACTCGGAGAGCTGACAGGAAGGCACAGCAATTGCACTTTCTGGCCTTAAAAGGACATAAAAGTGACTTTAGCATTAGAATAATGGTTTGTGCATCATTGATGAGACCTTAACTAGAGTATTGTGTCCAATTCTGGGCACCACACTTCAATGGATGTCAAGGCCTTGGAGAGAGTGCAGAGGAGATTTACCAGAATTATGCCAAAGATGAGGGACTTCAGTTATGTGGAGAGACTAGAGAAGCTGGGATTGTTCTCCTCAGAGCAGAGAAGGTTAAGAAGACATTTACAAGATGTTTTCACAATTATGAGGGGATAAGGAAGAACTGTTTCCACTGGTGGGTTAGTCAATAACTAGAAGACACAGATGCAAGATAATTGGCAAAAGAGCCAGAGGGGAGATGAGTTTTTTTTACGCAGTGACTTGTTATGATCGGGAATGCACTGCCTGAAGGGATGGTGGAAGCAGATTCACTAGTAACTGGATATATACTTGAAAAGGAAAAATTGCAGGGCTATGTGGAAAGTGCATGGGAGTGGGACTAGTTGGATAGCTCTGTCAAAGAACCATCACAGGCACGATGGGCTGAATGGCTTCCCTCTGTGCTGTAAAATTCTATGTGGTATAATGTTCCTGTGTTTATAAACTGCCGTATTCTCCATCTTACTGTGAGCAGTGCCACAGGAAGTCTGCTGGGTTTCACTGCAAGTTTTGCAGTGCCACAACCATCACTTTAATGATATATTTCAGAACTTTGTGCTGCCATAACTGATTCTGCCATTGTTGGGTCTTGTGAAGATGAGCATAACAATGGTACATAACGGGGGAAAAAAAGAATTGAAATGCAACCTACAGAGTTGCTTGTCATGCACAGTTCTCTAGTGATGTGACAGCTGGTGTCGAGTGCCACTGGAATGAAGTGATTATTTTTGGGAGGTGGGGAGGAGGCTGCAAGTTGCATTTTTCAATATATTCATAAGTTGAGTGAGTATTATATAAATAAAAATGCCAGAACATACTCATGATGCACAGACACTGAAAATTGCAGTGTGATATAATCATTGCTAAGGCAATTATTTTAAAATTCAACAACTCCTTTTAGTACCTAGGTTTTTAAAACTGTAATGTCCTTACACACTACTATAAATTCACACGAGGCACATTCTGCAGACAAGGTCACTCTGTGACCTGAACCTTTATTTACAGGACCAAGGAGTGATGACCCTGCGTGGGACCTCCCTTTATATACCTGGATGACCAGGTGAGGTGTGTCTCCCACAAGTTCACCCCCTGTGGTCAAGCTGTGCATTTCTTAGATGTATACAGTATGCAGTGTTGTTATGAGGGTTACAGTTACATGAAGGTTACATACATGACATCACCTCGCCCCCCCCCCCCCTCCCCAAACGTCTTATGGGGTCAAAGATTAAGTCTTTCAGGCGGTCGACGCTGTCTCGTGGAGCGCCACAGTTGAGGCTCTGGTTGTTGAGCCTTGGCATGTGTCTCTGTCACCTGTGGTGATTCCGGCTTGTCCGGGCTGGCCGCAGGGACTGTGCATGCTGCTGAGAGTTCTTGTTGCTCGTTCACTGGCGGTGGTGTGGGCAACATCTCATGATCTTCCTCAGTGTCCATGCTGAACCTTTTTTTTACTTGGTCCAGATGCTTGCGGCATATCTGTCCATTGTTAAGTCTGACCACTATGACCCTATTCCCCTCTTTGCCAATTACAGTACCCTCGAGCCACTTGGGCCCCAAAGCGTGATTAAGAACAAATACGGGTTCATCAATTTCTATACATCTCCCCTTTGAGTTACGGTCATGGCACTCATTTTGGGACTGGCGCTTGCCCTCAACAATGTCTGACGGACTGGATGAATGAGGGACAGCCGAGTTTTAAGTGTACGTTTCATGAATAGTTCCGTGGGTGGGACTCCCGTGAACGAATGCGGTCGGGACCTATAGGCCAGCAGGAGGCGCAATAGGCGGCATTGAAGGGAGGGTCCTTGAATACGGAGCATGCCTTGTTTTATGATTTGGACCGCACGTTCCACCTGGCCATTGGAAGCCGGCTTGAACGGTGCCATCCTGACATGTTTGATGCCATTACCCGACATGAACTCCCAGAATTCATAGCTAGTGAAACACGGGTCGTTGTCGTTAACCAGGATGTCCGGCAAGCCGTGGGTTGCAAAGAACGCACGCAGACTCTCCACAGTGGTGGATGTCGTGCACAAATTCAATATGATGTACTCGATCCATTTCGAGTACGCATCAACAACAATGAGGAACATTTTTCCCATGAATAGGCCTGCGTAGTCTACGTGAATACGTGACCATGGCCTGGTGGGCCAGGGCCACGGACTGAGTGGGGTCTCCCTGGGGGCATTGCCCAGCTGGACGCACGTCATGCACCTGCGAACACAGTGTTCCAGGTCTGAGTCAATTCCCGGCCACCATACTTCTTTAGCACGCTGCCTGGGTGCTCGTTGTGGAGTTCCCTGATGAAAGCTTCCCTTCCCTTCTGGGGCATGACTACCCGGCTACCCCATAGTAGGCAGTCGGCTTGGATGGAGAGCTCATCCATCCATCTGTGAAACGGTCTGACCTCCTCGGGGCATGCTCCGTGTGCGGGCGTCCAATCCCCAGTCAGGACACATTTCTTAATCAAGGATAGGAGGGGATCTCTGTTGGTCCAGATTTTGATCTGGCGGGCTGTGATGGGGGAGCCTGCGCTGTCAAAGGCTTCAACGGCCATGACCATCTCAGCGCTTTGCTCTGCTGCCCCCTCAGTGGTGGCCAGTGGAAGCCTGCTGAGCTCGTCAGCGCAATTTTTGGTGCCTGGCCGGTGCCGTATGGTGTTCTACGCAGCCAGCGTGAGAGCCCATCACTGTATGCGAGCTGACGCATTGGCATTGACAGCTTTGCTGTCTGACAACAGGGATGTTAACGGTTTGTGGTTCGTTTCTAACTCGAACCTTCTGCCAAAAAGGTACTGGTGCATCTTTTTCACCCCGTAGACACATGCGAGTGCTTCTTTTTCAACCATCCCATATCCCCGTTTTGCTTGGGAGAGCGACCTGGAGGCATAAGCCACAAGTTGGAGTTGCCCTCATCATTACTCTG
The DNA here is from genome assembly GCF_044704955.1 of Pristiophorus japonicus. NCBI lineage: Eukaryota > Metazoa > Chordata > Chondrichthyes > Pristiophoridae > Pristiophorus > Pristiophorus japonicus. Next base: position 223,866,568 of record NC_091981.1, read on the forward strand.
CTGCAACACGCACCCAACCCCATAGGATGATGCATCATATGTCAAAACCAATTTCTTACAGGGGTTGTACAGAGTCAACAGCTTATTAGAACAAAGCAGATTCCGCGTTCGATTGAAAGTCCGTTCCTGACAGTCCCCCCAAAACCAATCGCAACCCTTACGCAGGAGCACGTGTAGTGGCTCCAACAATGTGCTTAAGTTCGGCAGAAAGTTCCCGAAATAGTTCCAGAAATGAACGCAACTCCGACGTGTTGCCGGGCCTGGGTGCACGACGAATCGCCTCCGTTTTGGATTCGGTAGGCTGGATCCCATCTGCGGCAACCCTCCTGCCCAAAAACTCGACCTCTGGAGCCAAAAACACACACTTGGACTTCTTTATTCGCAGGCCTACCCCGTCCAGTCGGCATAGCACCTCTTCCAGGTTGTGGAGGTGTTCCTCGGTGTCTCGACCCATGATAAGGATGTCATCCTGAAATACGATTGTTCCAGGGATGGATTTGAGCAGGCTTTCCATGTTCCTTTGAAAGATAGCAGCCGCTGATCGAATGCCAAACGGACACCTGTTGTAGACAAACAGCCCTTTGTGCGTGGTGATGGTGGTCAGTAGCTTGGATTCTTCGGGCAGTTCCTGGGTCATGTAGGCTGAAGTGAGGTCCAACTTGGTGAACAGCTTGCCGCCTGCCAGCGTGGCAAAAAGATCCTCCGCTCTCAGAAGCGGGTATTGGTCTTGTAGTGCCACAGATCCTGACCGAGCCATCCGTTTTTAGAACAGGGACGATGGGGCTTGCCAAGTCGCTGAATTCAACAGGCGAAATTATGCCCTCTCTTACCAACTCACTCTCAATTTTCTCCCGCATCACATACGGTACAGCTCTGGCTTTGTAGTGCACTGGTCTGGCGTCCGGGGTGATGCATTGGTACCGTTGAATGTCCCGACACCAGGTTGAAATAGTGACTTCAATTTCTGTAGGACCTGTGAGCATGAACTTCGCTCCACAGATGAAATGGCGTGCACGTCCCCCCATTTCCAGTTCATCTCGGCTAGCCAGCTCCTCCCCAAAAGCGCGGGACCATTTCCCGGGACAATCCAGAGTGGCAGCCGGTTCTCTGATCCATTATGTGTGACCACCAACATTGCACTGCCTAGCACTGGGATGATCTCTTTGGTGTACGTCCGCAGTTGCATGTCAATGCGTTCTAGTTTGGGTCTGTTAGCTCTGAGTGGCCATAGTTTCTCGAATTGTTGGACACTCATAAGTGACTGGCTGGCTCCTGTGTCCAGCTCCATGCGTACCGGAATGCCGTTTAATAGGACTTTCATCATCATTGGTCGCGTTTTTGTGTATGAGCTGTGGATGTTTGCCACGTGAACCCGCTGAACTTCAGTGTCCATTGCTTTGTCCCAAGCATCAACCTGCCTTGCAGACCCCTCTTCTGGTTCATCTGCCTCGTAAATTAGCCTCGCTGCGGGCTTCCTGCACATTCTGGCTAAACGTCCACTGAAGTTACAATTTCTACAGATAAATTGTTGAAACCTACAGGTTTTTGCAGCATGTCTGTCCCTGCATCTCCAGCATGAGTTGAGATTGTTGTGAACAAAAGGGCTGTTACCAGGCATTCCTCTCTGATTGTCTCTTTGATTACTCTTGAGCACTCTGTTAATGGGTGCCAATGGCCCCATCCCGGGACGCATTGTCCACCGTGATGGCGTAAATGTACATTCAACCTGCCATTGTCTCTGTTGAGTACCCACTCTAGAGTCTGTTGCAGCCTGGGTGGTGTCGAATTGCCCTTGCCTGCCTGCAGGGTTCTGAGTCGCGTTTACAGTGTTAACTCCCTGATCCATCGCCACGTTGGAAGCAGAGTTGCGCGCATATATTATCTTGGTTTCCTCCTCCCCCGCCATGAAGGTCTGAGCCATCAAGGCCGCTGCTTCCAAGATCAAGTCCTTGGTCTCAATTAGCTTTCTGAAAATGCCCTCAATAAAAAAATCCCTTAACATCTCCCCCCTGCAGGCGTCTGTGAACTTAGAGGCTGGCCAAGCGCCGAAGGTCCGCAACGAAGTCCGGTATGCTCTGTCCTTCTCGACGTCTGTGTGTATAGAATCGGTGTCAGGCCATGTGTATACTGCTCGCTGGTTTGAGGTGCTCACCGATCAGTTTGCTGAGCTCTTCAAAGGTTTTGTCCGCCGGCTTCTCGGGTGCGAGCAGGTCTTTCACCAGCGCGTACGTCTTAGGTCCACAGCTGGTCAGTAGATGCGCCCTTCGCTTGTCAGCCGCTGCATCTCCCAGCCAGTCCTTCATGACAAAGCTCTGCTGGAGCCTCGCAACGAAATCGTCCCAGTCCTCACCAACACAGTACCGTTTCTCTGTGCTACCGGTGGCCATTCTCGTAAGTCGTTGATTCCCGTTTCTCGTCGCCAAGTGTAATGTCCTTACACACTACTATAAATTCACACGAGGCACATTCTGCAGACAAGGTCACTGTGACCCGAACCTTTATTTACAGGACCAAGAAGTGATGACCCTGCATGGGACCTCCCTTTAATAACCCGGATGACCAGGTGAGGTGTGTCTCCCACATGTTCACCCCCTGTGGTCAAGGTGTGCATTTCTTAGATGTATACAGTATGCAATGTTGTTATTGGGGACAGAGTGTAGTGTAACAAAATTTGCAGATCACACAAAGATTAGTGGGAAAACGGGTTGTGTAGAGGACACAGAGAGGCTGCAAAGAGATTTAGATAGGTTAAGCGAATGGGCTAAGGTTTGGCAGATGGAATACAATGTCGGAAAATGTGAGGTCATCCACCTTGGGGGGGGGGGGGAAAAACCAGTAAAAGGGAATATTATTTGAATGGAGAGAAATTACAACATGCTGATTTGCAGAGGGACCTGGGAGACCTTGTGCATGAATCCCAAAAAGTTAGTTTGCAGGTGCAGCAGGTAATCAGGAAGGCGAATGGAATGTTGGCCTTCATTGCGAGAGGGATGGAGTACAAAAGCAGGGAGGTCCTGCTGCAACTGTACAGGATATTGGTGAGGCCGCACCTGGAGTACTGAGTGCAGTTTTGGTCACCTTACTTAAGGAAGGATATACTGGCCTTGGAGGGGGTACAGAGATGATTCACTAGGCTGATTCCAGAGATGAGGGGGTTACCTTATGATGATAGATTGAGTAGACTGGGTCTTTACTCGTTGGAGTTCAGAAGGATGAGGGGTGATCTTATAGAAACATTTAAAATCATGAAAGGGATAGACAAGATAGAGGCAGAGAGGTTGTTTCCACTGGTCGGGGAGACTAGAACTAAGGGGCACAGCCTCAAAATACGGGGGAGCCAATTTAAAACCGAGTTGAGAAGGAATTTCTTCTCCCAGAGGGTTGTGAATCTGTGGAATTCTCTGCCCAAGGAAGCAGTTGAGGCTAGCTCATTGAATGTATTCAAATCACAGATAGATAGATTTTTAACCAATAAGGGAATTAAGGGTTACGGGGAGCGGGTGGGTAAGTGGAAGTGAGTCCATGGCCAGATCAGCCATGATCTTGTTGAATGGCCGAGCAGGCTCGAGGGGCTAGATGGCCTACTCCTATTCCTAATTCTTATGTTATGTTTATGAAGGTTATAGTTACATGAAGGTTACATACATGACAAAAACCATGTTCAATTAAGTATGATGTGAATGTATATATAGGAGGGAGTAACAGGTTGTTTTTTGAAATATAAAACTTCAATCTGTACCGACATAAAAACAGACGTATTCACACCTAATCTACTAAATTTCTGAATGTCTAGGTAAATAAAAAATAGGAGTAGGCCACTCGGCCACTCGAGCCTATAAGCAGAATTGCTATTCTTGAATTTACTGTGTAGTAGATGTACTCATACTCCCTTATTTGCAACTTACTTAATTGAAATTCTGGTTTTAACGCAACCATTTCTAAAGTCCCTGTATTGCCAAATATGAAAAGTTTGCTTTATTGCAATTTGCAAATGTGGCATGCAGAAATCCTGCTTTAATGAGACTTGTCACCTTTGAACCTGAGGCTTTCAGCTCTCCATCTAATTGGGTTCAGTGGTCAATGTGCTTGAGCACTGGCTTGCCCTGGCGCTCACTTGTTAGTGAGTGGTGGGGGGGAGGGGAGAGGTGTGTGGGTGGAGGGAGTTGATTTTTCCAGTGGCTAAACCAAAAATAAAGCGGTGGGGATTATCGCTGTGCGAGCAAGTGGATATTTTGAACCGTTTGTAGGAATTGAGGATTCAAAAGCTAGTCGCACAACAGTATGGCATTTCTGAATCTCTGGTCTGAAGAATACTCAAAAGAAAAGCGGTGCCTTGAAGGACTGGCATTGAAATGAGTACCAGATGGGAAATGGAAGTGTGAAAGTAAGATGGCAAGTGTTGAAGAGCTGCTTAATGACACAAGAGCTCAGAAAATACCACTTGACCGCTGTCTGTCGAAAACTAAAGGTAATGAGTTTGCCAAAGACGTTGAAAGCTTAGAAGCATCAAATGCATTCCTGTGCCGCTAGAAAGTGAGACACAACCTTGTTTATAAAAAGCTGTGTGGTTAAAAAAGCAGAATAATAAACCGCTATGCATGCACGGTCTGATTGGTTAGCAGAGTGTCCACCCTGCCTGATGAAGCCAATGCAAGAAAAGGAGAGAAGGTGAGCGCTGCCCTATTGAGAAAAGAACACTGTATATTGTTGTCATGTTTGATGAATTCTGTGCACTAGAAGGGAAAGTGCAAAGGTTGATTTCTTCTGTTCTCCGCCAAAATAAGGATCACAGAATTCTTGCGGCATAAAAAAGCTCCTGAGACATGAGTATTTTCTTTAATTTTTAAGATGTTATAAGATGTAACACTGTATTCACCCATGTTGTAAGATGTTTGAAATTTAGATAAATAAAGGTTGTTATGCACAAGCCTTGGTTTTGTTGCTCCCACTTTAAAGAATTTTATCACAATTTAGGAGTTTGTCCCCAGTGGATGCAATTGAGTGGGTTTCACTGTATTTTTAAACTAATTCGATTTAAATCAATAAAGCCTACCCCATGTACAACAACAACAACTTGTATTTATATAGCGCTTTTAACATAGAGAAACAGCCCAAGACGCTTCATACGAGTATTATGGGACAACAAATTTGACACCAAGTCGCATAAGGAGAAATTAGGGCAGGTGACCAAAAGCTTGGCCGGTTGTAAGGAGAATCTTGAAGGAGGAAAGAGAGGCAGTGAGGTTTAGGCAGGGAGTTCGAGCTTAGGGCCTAGGCAACAGAAGGTACAGCCACCAATGGTTGAATGATTATAATCAGGGATGCTTGAGGGCAGAATTAGAGGAGCGCAGACATCTGGGGGGGGGGGGGGGGGAAAGAGGAGGAGGTTGTGGGGTTGGGGGAGAATACAGAGATAGGGAGGGGCGAGGCAATGGAAGGATTTGAAAACCAGGATAAGAATTTTGAAATCGAGGCGTTGCTTAACCGGAAGCCAATGTAGGTCAGCGAGCACAGGGATGATGGGTGAGCGGGACTTGGTGTGAGTTAGGACACGGGCAAACGAGTTTTGGATCACCTCTAGTTTACATAGGGGAGAACGCGGGAGGCCAGCCAGGATTACATATTTGTGACTGGTGTCCCCTTTAATTAACAGAACCACTATAAATAGATGTAGTTTTATGATATACTGGGGCTTCCAGTGCTGTGCCATACCTTTACATTTAAACTGTGGGGCAGATTTTATAGCAGATACCAATGCACAGTCTTCCACATGCAGTCATTTCTGATCATGGTCCTTTCCTGATGGGGGAGGGGAGTTAGTGGAAGCCAGTAAGTGAAAATTACATCACTGGTCTACACAGGCAGTCCAATCACTCAGTCTCCATTGCCGGAAAAAATGGCATTTAGCACCACCAACTGGTAGTTTTTTTTATTTGCTACCAATGGTGTTACTGATTTTGGAGCAGCTCAGAAAGGTTGGTGCCTCTCTTCTCTGGAGGCAGCTGCATTGCTTCACACATTTTACAATGTCACCAAGATTGAGGCTGCTCCTGGTGGCAGTGGTGTAATTTAAAGGGGCCATGAGAGTCCCATTGTATATATTGCCTCTAACAATGCAAGAGTAATATTTGCTGTTTGTTTGGTTAAGATTGGTTGAAAATGAAACACATTATTTGAAGATATTGTCAGATATCTGAAACATGAATTCAAAATGATTAAAAATATTAGGTAACACAATTGCATTATTGGCAATGAATTGTTGTAGCAATGTTACTGGTTGTGTATTGCAACCATTAAAAAAAAAAAAATTTTTTTCCTCATCTAATTGCAAAAATAAGATCAAAAACAATCACACTTTGGAAGGTAAATAAATATTTACGGGTGAAAAGTAGCAGCACTAAATATAATACACTGCAGTCGTATGGTGGGTGTGAGCTACTAATGTGAGAAATTTGGGGCATTATTGGGAATTAGTTTACTTGCCAAAATCATATTGAACACCTTTTCTTACAGGGCAGTTTTAAAAAATAATGATTTGAGGTCAAGACAAGAATTAACCGCACACCTTACCAATCAGTGGCCCTCCCCAGGAGCCCTGGATGCAGATGCTGTTGCTTTGGATACACTTCTGTACAGAAAACAGTGTGGGCAATGGGATGAGTATGTTCACATTTCATCTTAACACTTCCATTTTTTTTTAAATTATGGTTATTCTAACTTGAAAATGATTTACCCATCAGCCTACCTTGCTGTGGTTAACTTGAGGTTTTTAGTTGCTCATATAAGGATGACTTTTTCTGATGAAAGATCATTGAACTGTAACATTAACCCGATTTCCCCTCTCCACCAATGTTGCCTGGTCTGCTGAGTATTTCTAGTATTTTCTGGTTTTATTTCAGATTTCCAGTTCTCTTGTGTGTGATTCGATTTAAAAGACCTTGTGGGCAGTTTTTCTTTTTTTTAATATCTAGGTCGTCATGGATTTTTTTTTAAAAGAGGATTTCTCCTATTAATTCTTTTTCCTATTTTTCTTCACCCTTCTGGTCTTTTCAGACCGCATACTACCTGTAGCTAAGAGAGCATATGACTTATTTCCAATGCTCTACCAATGCTGCTTTGAAGTAGCCACCAGAGACTAAGTGTGTCATACACACACGTCTTTCTTTTCATTTTTATCATTGGCTCTTTTGATATGAAGTTTATATATTTTCGTTAATTAGTAGTTGACAAAAAATATGGAGTCAAACAAAATATGAATCATTGGTGGAAACCAGAAATTTTTACGACCAATATTTTTTGCCATCGTCCAAGTTTGTGATTAATGCGTCGTTAATGTCTTGTTGTCGCAAACGGCCATTTCCTATCCACAACTGATCATTACTTTTATTCACCATTTTTTAGAATTTGTTGGTAATCTATGACTCTTCAATCTTGATGATTTCACAATGAATAAAGCATCTGCTGATATCACATTGCATAGTTTAGTCAATTAGTTACAGCAGAAAAATAAACTGATTTTTTTTACGACACAACTGTGGAAAAAAGAATCTGTGTTTGAGGCATAGCCAGCAAATGAAAATAAATCCAAACTAATACACACATTTTAGGAGGAGACTAACATTTTTAAAATGGGTATTTCTAAGTGCATCTTACCTAGTCATCTGCTATGTAATATTTGAAATCTAGAAATGTTTTTGTGTGAAATATTTTCTTCCAGTTTAGATGAGTGATCTGCAACGCTTGTAATTTAAAGACTTGACTATTTGTTTAACATTATTTTCACACAGTCTTGGCGAGCTTCCAAGGTGTTGCTGTGATTTGTCTTTGCAGGCACAGTTTTCAAAGTTTGGAGCAGCTCTCAGCAGAGATCAGTCTTTCTTCAACTTCACTAGATCCATTGCACCCACAGAAAGAGGGGGAGGGAAGGCATGGAAACTCAAAAAGTGACGGTAACATAAAAAACAAATTATCGCAGCATTGATGTCCTGACCTATGATCAGCAGTCGTCATATTGCGCCTTAAATACATTCGGGTGCAATATCTGTGCAGTCAAAAACCTGTTAGCATTCAGAGTGAACAGGATGTCATCTGTCCATAACGTATGTCCTAAGGTGCACAGTATAAAGTGTTGAATTTAGCGTAGCCCTAATAAGCCCAGCATAAACTGAAGCATAGGCATTTATAAATTACTGCAGCTAGACTAGCTGATTTACTGGGACCAGTGTATGACAATCCCAACACATTCCTGTATTCACCTCACCATTTCTTCCCCAATGACTGCAGTTACTGTTCCCATGGAGAGTAGATTCACTGTTACCATCCCATAGATATATTGGTGGACTGATGGCACAGTAAATTAGAATGGAAGAATAGAGTCATATCCACAATCCTGTATGTGTTCCCAATATCAGCCAAGAGCAAGTGCAGCATTTCCTCCCGGAGGAGGAATCTGAGCGAGAGCTATCTGGGCTGCTGTCGCGCAGTTCGAGAGGCCAGTTTTCAGCGAATGTCATCCACTAAACCTTGTGACCAGGGATCTTGAATGGCATGTAGGCCCCTTAGAAGAAAATCAAAAGTAATTATCTAAGTTTTTCCCACCTCTACTCCCAAAATCAAAATTAGTAGCTCAGCATGTATTTAAAAAAATTCATTCTCAGAATGTAGACATCACTGACAATGCTGATGTTTATTGAATTTTTGCCCAAGGAACATAAACATCCAATGTAAAGAAATGAGCAATAGTGCAATGTCAAGAAACCAAAAACAGCATAAAAAGAAGACTAATCTCATTATAAAGCCAGTCGGGATTGTTTTAAAAGTCCTTCCAATGGGCTATAGTTTGTTCTAACTTTAAAAGTATACAGTGCTGGTCTGGCTCCAAAGGTGCAGCTTATCAATGCTCCTGATGCAGCAAGGACATGGTCTAAATGAATGCTGCAGTGGGGCTTGTGCCATAGAGCAGCAGCAATTTCTTGTACCCCAGAAAACTTGGGGAAGGTGCAAACCAGGCACTCATCCTGATTTTTTTTTTCTCTCCCTCTGCAACCCGTTTGTGCCACTAGCACATGGGAGCAGAATTTCAGCCCTTTACGGTCTATGAAAATTTCTGTATTGCTACCCAAACATGTTTAACCTGAATTCAACCAGATGTTCTAATTGGAGTGTTACCGCATATATTTTAAACAGGTTGGTGTCGGCATTTAAAATAATGCCAGTTGTAAAATTGGAACCTAAAGGCAGCAGTTGGAAAAATCGTTTTCCTGACTGAAAAAAAAAAGGAGCGAGAGAGAAAACGGGTAACTATAGACCAGTTAGCCTGACATCAGTAATGGGGAAAATGTTGGAATCAATCATTAAGGATGAAATAGCTGTGCATTTGGAACGCAGTGACAGGATCGGTCCAAGTCATCATTGATATATGAAAGGGAAATCATGCTTGACGAATCTTCTGGAATTTTTTTAGGATGTAACTAGCAGAGTGGACAAGGAATGACCAGTGGATGTGGTGTATTTGGACTTTCAAAAGGCTTTTGACAAGGTCCCGCACAAGAGATTGGTGTGCAAATCTATTGGGGGTAATGTACTGATGTGGATAGAGAACTGGTTGGCAGACGGGAAGCAGAGAGTCGGGATAAACGGGTCCTTTTCAGAATGGCAGGCAGTGACAAGTGAACTGCCGCAGGGCTCAGTGCTGGGACCCCAGCTCTTTACAATATACATCAATGATTTGGATGAAGGAATTGAGTGTAATATCTCCAAGTTTGCAGATGACACTAAACTGGGTGGCGGTGTGAGCTGTGAGGGGGACGCTAAGAGGCTGCAGGGTGACTTGGACAGGTTAGGTGAGTGGGCAAATGCATGACAGATGCAGTATAATGTGGATAAATGTGAGGTTATCCATTTTGGTGGCAAAAACACGAAGGCAGAATATTATCTGAATGGCAGCAGATTAGGAAAAGGGGAGGTGCAACGAGACCTGGGTGTCATGGTTCATCAGTCACTGAAGGTTGGCATGCAGGTACAACAGGCGGTGAAGAAGGCAAATGGTATGTTGGCCTTCATAGCTAGGGGATTTGAGTATAGGAGCAGGGGGAGGTCTTACTGCAGTTGTACAGGGCCTTAGTGAGGCCTCACCTGGAATATTATGTTCAGTTTTGGTCTCCTAATCTGAGGAAGGACGTTCTTGCTATTGAGGGTGTGCAGCGAAGGTTCACCAGACTAATTCCAGGGATGGCTGGACTGTCATATGAGGAGAGACTGGATCAACTGGGCCTTTATTCACTGGAGTTTAGAAGGATGAGAGGGGATCTCATAGAAACGTATAAGATTATGTCGGGACTGGACAGGTTAGATGCGGGAAGAATATTCCCGATGTTGGGGAAGTCCAGAACCAGGTGACATAGTCTTAGGATAAGGGATAGGCCATTTAGGACTGAGATAAGGAGAAATTTCTTCTCTGAGAGTTGTTAACCTGTGGAATTCCCTGCCGCAGAGAGTTGTTGATGCCAGTTCATTGGATATATTCAAGAGGGAGTTAGATATGGCCCTTACGGCTGAGGGGATAAAGAGGGGAAGGGGTACTGAGGTTGACTTATCAGCCACGATCTTATTGAATGGCGGTGCAGGTTTGAAGGGCCGAATGGCTACTCCTGCACCTATTTTCTATGTTTCTATGAACACTAACCATTTTAATCTGTGCATGTGTTAAATAATGCTTTGGGTGATAAAATAATTAGGAGGAAATGAAACCGGAATAAAAGTTTTGAAATTACTTGGTTGTATTTGATAACTTTGTAGTTGTTTTCCTTTAATTGTAGATGGGCTGTGTACGTTCAAGTTTACAAGAGAGTTGGTCAGATGAATTCCTCAAATTCTTGAATTATTTCCAATAACTTGCGTTAATTTATGAAATGCAGAGTAACTTTGTTTATAGGAATTAATTTTAAGCAATAGAGGCTTTGTGCTTACAGACTATATTGGGTACTACAGAATAACATGAATCTAGGTACTGTAGTACCTTCAACACGGGGAATATCCCCCAAGACCTAGAATCGTGAGGCTATCAGTAGATTAAAAGAACAAAAGACAGACCCCAAACTATGATGTGAAAATTCGGCAAGCTAATTAAAGCTTGGTCGGAAAGATACATTTTGAGAAGGCATTTAAAGGTCAAGTAGAGTGGCAGAGAGGTTTATGCAGAGTGTAGAGACCACTAAAGACTCTGCCTCTAATAATAGGATGAAGTCAGACGATTGAAGGCTGGGTTGGGGATGTAATGCTGGAGGATATTTCCAAGATGGAGTGGGTGCCAGATTTGAAGACAAGTGTAGGAATTTAAATGTCAATACATTGAGAGATAGAGAGGCAATGCAGGTCGGTGAGGATGGGTTGGCAGAAAACGTAGGGACGTCCCATCTGTGCCTGCATACAGGATTTAGTGCCATCAATCCTTTAATAAATTAGTGAGTTAATTACATAGAAACATAGAAACTAGGTGCAGGAGAAGGCCATTTGGCCCTTTGAGCCTGCACCACCATTCAATAAGATCAAGGCTGATCATTCACCTCAGTTCCCCTTTCCTGCTTTCTCTCCATACCCCTTGATCCCTTTAGCCGTAAGGGCCATATCTAACTCCCTCTTAAATTATATCCAATGAACTGATATCAACAACTCTCTGCGGTAGGGAATTTCACAGGTTAACAACTCTCTGAGTGAAGCAGTTTCTCCTCATCTCAGTCCTAAATGGCTTACCCCTTATCCTGGACTTCCCCAACATCAGCAACATTCTTCCTGCATCTAACCTGTCCAGTCCTGTCAGAATTTTATATGTTTCTATGAGATCCCCTCTCATTCTTCTAAACTCCAGTGAATACAGGCCCAGTTGATCCAGTCTCTCCTCATATGTTAGTCCTGCCATCCCGGGAATCAGTCTGGTGAACCTTCGCTGCACTCCCTCAATAGCAAGAACGTCCTTCCTCAGATTAGGAGACTAAAACTGAACACACTATTCCAAATGAGGCCTCACTAAGGCCCTGTACAACTGCAGTAAGACCTCCCTGCTCCTATACTCAAATCCCCTAGCTATGAACGCCAACATAACATTTGCCGCCTTTACCACCTACTGTACCTGCATGCCAACTTTCAATGACTGATGTACCTTGACACCCAGGTCTCGTTGCATCTCCCCTTTTCCTAATCTGTCACCATTCAGATTATATTCTGCCTTCCTGTTTTTGCCACCAAAGTGGATAACCTTACATTTATCCACATTATACTGCATATGCCACTCGTTTGCCCACTCACCTAACCTGTCCAAGTCACCCTGCAGCCTTTTAGCGTCCTCCTCACAGCTCACACCGCCACCCAGCTTAGTGTCATCTGCAAACTTGGAGATATTACACTCAATTCCTTCATCCAAATCATTAATCTATCTTCTAAATAGCTGGGGTCCCAGCACTGAGCACTGCGGCACCCCAATAGTCACTGCCTGCCATTCTGAAAAGGACCCGTTTATCCCGACTCTCTGCTTCCCGTCTGCCAACCAGTTCTCTATCCACGTCAATACATTACCCCCAATACCATGTGCTTTAATTTTGCACACCAATCTCTTGTGTGGGACCTTGTCAAAAGCCTTTTGAAAGTCCAAATACACCACATCCACTGGTTCTCCCTTGTCCACTCTACTAATTACATCCTCAAAAAATTCCAGAAGATTTGCCAAGCATGATTTGCCTTTCATAAATCCATGCTGACTTGGACCGATCCTGTCACTGCTTTCCAAATGTGCTGCTATTTCATCTTTAATAATTGATTCCAACATTTTCCCACTACAGATGTCACGCTAACCGGTCTATAATTACACGCCTTCTCTCCCTCCCTTCTTAAAAAGTGGTGTTACATTAGCTACCCTCCACTCCATAGGAACAGATCCAGAGTCGATAGACTGTTAGAAAATGATCACCAATGCATCCACTATTTATAGGGCTACTTCCTTAAGTACTCTGGGATGCAGACTATCAGGCCCTGGGGATTTATCGGTCTTCAATCCCATCAATTTCCCTAATACATTTTCCCGCCTAATGAGGTTTTCCTTCAGTTCCTCCTTCTCACTAGACCCTCGGTCCCCTAGTATTTCCGGAAGTTATTTGTGTCTTCCTTCGTGAAGACAGAACCAAAGTATTTGTTTAACTGGTCTGCCATTTCATTGTTCCCCATTATAAATTCGGCTGAATCTGACTGCAAGAGATCTACGTTTGTCTTCACTAATCTTTTTCTTTGCAAAAGCTTCGATAGATATGTGAAATCAGTTTTTATATTCCCCACAAGCTTCCTCTCATACTCTATTTTCCCCCTACTAATTAAACTCTTTGTCCTCCTCTGCTGTGTTATAAAATTCTCCTAATCTCAGGTTTGCTGCTTTTTCTGGCCAATTTATATGCCTCTTCCTTGGATTTAACACTATCCTTACTTTCCTTTGTTAGCCACAGTTGAGCCACCTTCCCCGTTTTATTTTTACTCCAGACAGAGATGTACAATTGTTGAAGTTCATCCATGTGATCTTTAAATGTTTGCCATTGCCTATCCACCGTCAACCCTTTAAGTATCACTCGCCAGTCTATTCTAGCCAATTCACGTCTCATACCATCGAAGTTACCTTTCCTTAAGTTCAGGACCCTAGTCTCTGAATTAACGGTGTCACTCTCCATCTTAATAAAGAATTCTACCATATTATGGTCACTCTTCCCCAAGGGGCCTCGCAGAACAAGATTGCTAATTAGTCCTTTCTCATTACACATCACCCAGTCTAGGATGGCCAGCCCTCTAGTTGGCTCCTCGACATATTGGTCTAGAAAACCATCTCTAATACACTCCAGGAAATCCTCCTCCACCGCATTGCTACCAGTTTGGTTAGTCCAATCAATATGTAGATTAAAGTCGCCCATGATAACTGCTGTACCTTTATTGCACGCATCCCTAATTTCTTGTTTGATGCTGTCCCCAACCTCACTACTACTGTTTGGTGGTCTGTAGACAACTCCCACTAGCGTTTTCTGCCCTTTGGTATTCCGTAGCTCCACCCATACAGATTCCACATCATCCAAGCTTAATATCCTTCCTTACTATTGCATTAATTTCCTCTTGAACCAGCAACGCCACCCCACCTCCTTTTCCTTTCTGTCTGTCCTTCCTAAATGTTGAATACCTCTGGATCTTGAGTTCCCAGCCTTGGTCACCCTGGAGCCATGTCTCCGTGATGCCAATTACATCATAATCGTTAACTGCTATCTGCGCAGTTAATTTGTCCACCTTATTACGAATACTCCTCGCATTGAAGCACAGAGCCTTCAGGCTTGTCTTTTTAGCACCCTTTGCCCCTTTAGAATTTTGCTGTAATATGGCCCTTTTTGCTTTTTGCCTTGGGTTTCTCTGCACTCCACTTTCTATCTTTTGTTTCTGCCCCTATTTTACTTCCCTCTGTCTCCCTGCATAAGTTCCCATCCCCCTGCCATATTAGTTTAACCCCCACCCCCCAACAGCACTAACAAACACTCCCCTAATATCATTGTAATATTTCATTGTATTATTTAGTTATGATTTGTCTATTTTACACATAAGGAAAGTAGCTAATCAAAATTATGTGCTTGAGTTTTATACCAAATTGAAAGTAAAGATTGTGTTTTATTTACAATAATTTTTTATTTATGTAGTGCCTTTAATGTAGCAGAACATCCCAAGGCGCTTCACAACACATTAGATGTTGACCATTGAGGGAAAGAGAAAAAAACGTGAGAAGGAAGTGTACAAAGAGGTTACAGGCCCGGGTCTGAAGCGGCAGCCAAAATGTGCACGCAGATAGGCACAGGCGGAAAAAATACATTCAAATTACATTGTAAATAATACAATAAGGAGTATACAATAGTAAAATCAGTATAATGAAGATTAATTATAATTAAATGAAATTAAATAATATATACCATAATTATAAATTAAGATACAATTAGAAAATCAGGAATTGAATCAAATTAAATCAATTATTCTTCAGGAAATTGTGTTAGGGAAATTGATGGGATTGAAGGCCGATAAATCCCCAGGGCCTGCTAGTCTGCATCCCAGAGTACTTAAGGAAATGGCCCTAGAAATAGTAGATGCATTGGTGATCATTTTCCAACAGTCTTATCGACTCTGGATCAGTTCCTATGGACTGGAGGGTAGCTAATGTAACACCACTTTTTAAAAAAGGAGGGAGAGAGGAAACGGGGAATTATAGACCGGTTAGCTTGACATCAGTAGTGGGGAAAATGTTGGAATCAAACATTAAGGATGAAATAGCAGTGCATTTGGAAAGCAGTGACAGGATCGGTCCAAGTCAACATGGATTTATGAAAGGGAAATCATGCGTGAGAAATCTTCGAGAATTTTTTGAGGATGTAACTAGTCGAGTGGACAAGGGAGAACCAGTGGATGTGGTGTATTTGGACTTTCAAAAGGCATTTGACAACGTCCCACACAAGAGATTAGTGTGCAAAATTAAAGCACATGGTATTGGGGGTAAAGTATTGATGTGGATAGAGAACTGGTTGGCAGACAGGAAGCAGAAAGTCGGGATAAACGGGTCTTTTCAGAATGGCAGGCAGTGACTATTGGGGTGCTGCAGGGCTCTGCTGGGACCCCAACTATTTACAATATACATCAATGATTTAAATGAAGGAATTGAGTATAATAGCTCCAAGTTTGCAGATGGCACTAAGCTGGGTGGCAGTGTGAGCTGGATGCTAAGAGGCTGCAGGGTGACTTGGACAGGTTAGGTAAGTGGGCAAATGTATAGCAGATGCAGTACAATGTGGATAAATGTGACGTTATCCATTTTGGTGGCCAAATCAGAAAGGCAGAATATTATCTGAATTACAACAGATTAGGAGAAGGGGAGGTGCAGCGAGACCTGGGTGTCATGGTGCATCAGTCATTGAAAGTTGTCATGCAGATACAGCAGGCGATGAAGAAGGCAAATGGTATGTTGGCCTTCATAGCTAGGGGATTTGAGTATAGGAGCAGGGAGGTCTTACTGCAGTTGTACAGGGCTTTAGTGAGGCCTCACCTGGAATATTGTGTACAGTTTTGGTCTCCTAATCTGAGGAAGGATGTTCTTGCTATTGAGGGGGTGCAGCGAAGGTTCACCAGACTGATTCCTGGAATGGTAGGACTGACATATGAGGAGAGACTAGATCGACTGAGCCTGTATTCACTGGAGTTTAGAAGAATGAGAGGGGATCTCATAGAAACATATAAAATTCTGACGGGACTGGACAAGTTAGATGCAGGAAGAATGTTCCCGATGTTGGGGAAGTCCAGAACCAGGGGTCACAGTCTAAGGATAAGGGGTAAGCCATTTAGGACCGAGATGAGGAGAAACTTCTTCACTCAGAGAGTTGTTAACCTGTGGAATTCTCTACTGCAGAGAGTTGTTGATGCAAGTTCGTTAGATGTATTCAAGAGGGAGTTAGATATGGCCCTTACGGCTAAAGGGATCAAGAGGTATGGAGAGAAAGCAGGAAAGGGGTACTGAGGTGAATGATCAGCCATGATCGTATTGAATGGTGGTGCAGGCTCGAAGAGCCAAATGGCGTACTCCTGCACCTATTTTCTATGTTGCTATTCGTTTTCTTTAAGATTGATTCCCTGTCCAGTGATTCAATTAATCTTGAAGAACCAATCACTGTCCTCAATCCTTGTGATGTCATTTTATTACTTTTTATTTCTCATTTTATTTATAGGGAAGGAGGATACTCCCTCATTACTTGGCCTATGTGGATCACTGACCTCCATGACGAGCTACAAATCTCTTACAAGCCTCAAGTCAAGTGAATGTCTTGCAAGTCCTAATGCTGAGATTACAAGTCCAGGGCTCACCCCATCTTAGGAAAGATGTAATTAGCAAAGTCGGGACGAAGCTGGCATCTTGTGTGCACTAAAGTGACATTCCAAACATTCGCCAAATCCTGAACTATGGAAACTTGAATAGGTCCAACTTGATTTTATTTAAGCAGAAAATCAACTGAAAATGCACTTGTTTACTGTGCTTTGCCGTACCTTCAGCATCTGCAGAAGGCTTTGGCCATTTATGCAGGGTGCTTTACTTGAATGGGTTTGCTTTGGAAATGATTCCAGATATGCAAAGCGTCAGCGTGACAGCTTGTGTTGAGATTTTTTTCTCTCTCTCTATAAATGTCTGCTTTAAGAGGTCTTTCCTCTTGTTTTAAAAAAAAAGCATTATAATTCTCTTTGCTTGTTTGCTGCTCGAGTTACTTTGCAGAAGCCTGAAACACTGAGTTTGTGAATTTATGGATCAAAGAGGTTGTCCAAATGTGCAATTGATTTTATTGCTTGCTTAAAAAGAAAAGCTGCTACTTCTACTAGAGATTTTAAAGTGAAAGTGTTCTCTGTTCCTTGTTCTAATTAAGGTTGCAGACTTCTAGATGTATTTCATTCGCTATTGTATTTACTTTTTGGGAGAATTTCCATCTAGCTTTTTACATTCTGACTGCTTGGATCAAAGCCATTTTCCACAGACCTGCCAGCAAAGGTGATGTCTAGTTTTTGTTGTTTTGAATTATTTGACTAACTTGATACAAGAAGCCTTTAACAGTCTGACGGGGCTTAGGTATGTGGGCTGGATTTATTTGTAAGTTTTAAGTACCCATTTATTCGAAGAGAATGTAAATGACAGTAAGCACATTTGGTGGTGGTACCAATTTTATGCAATTGCCAGGAGGCTGTGTGTGCTCGTCCATTGATCCCAATCAGGAACAAGTACTGGTAATTCAGGCAGTCCTGCACCTATTCCACTGCTGTGCTTAATAGTGTAATTGTTTTGTTCCAGTGTACCTACATCAGCAAAATGATATAATTTCAAACATAGTTTCTTGCTCTTATGAAGAAAAATGATCCAAAATTTGACCACCTCAGTAATGACTGTTTTGCAACAAATGATAACAAATCACTGATTAAATATATTAAGGAACGGTGGGTGCCAATTTTGTTAAAGATGCATTTAAATATGTTGCAAAGAGAACATTGCCACATGTATAAGGTGCACTTTTCAAATCGTGAAAATAATTGAATAGTTCATTGTAATTAACAAGGAATGAACTTTTCCAAGACTTTCAATTTTAAATTGAAAGTTACATCTCAGTCTTTGTCCTGGTACATGTATGTTCATCACTTTGTCAATTTCTGTGCGATGTTTTACTATAAATGCCCTAAAGTCACAGCGATTCCTCACTATTTAACTTGCTGTTACTTTGAACTGTTTATACACAAGACTAATTAATCACAAGGGGTCTTTTATGACATCTTTTATTTTTTAGTGTTGGCATAATTGTGTAACCCTACTTTTAATGTTTACTTTTAAATACAATCCCACTGTATCAGTAAGCATTTTATTCTGTATTGAACTAGTGTTTAAACTGCTGGTACTATGTACATAATGCATGATGAGTCTGTTTTCTTTCAGCACCAGTATGTGTTCACAGGGTAAAAAGATAAAACTGAACAATGTCAAACTTAACGTGTTTTAATTTTTGTCTTGATAATTTATCATGAGTGACTTAATAAATGCATGTATAATAAAGTGAAACCAATAGCTTCTGCAGTTCGGTCATTTATATATAACTTTTAAACCTTTAGGCTTCAGCTGGAACACGATTATGCATCTCTCACTGATTTTATTATCAAGTACTGCATGATGTGCATGGACTGAATGTCCCAGATTTTGCGATCAGCGGTGAAGGAACAGCACTGGCGTTCACTGCGCTCACAGCTCGCCGGGCTTTTGAGCGGCAACCTATGGCAACAAGATCCACTTCAGCGACGTGCTCTGCTGGGAATCTGGGACTGTATGAGCAGGTTAAGCAATAGCTTGCCTCTTCAACCAATCGAACTGAAGAATCTTCACTGACATGCAGAGTCTAAACCAGGAATTATAAATTAGAATATTAAATTAAAATATTAAATTAAATGTAAAATAAAGTGAGGGAAAGAGACAAAGAAAAATTTATTTTTTTATTTTTTTAAACTCAATTCAAATCTGAAGGAATGAGACTCTACACTTGTATAAAGTTAATTTTCAGTGCCAGAATTGTCTTATCACGCCTTTAAAAGTTCACTTGCACCTGAATGCACAAGCCATAACTTTTTTTCTGGCATGTTTATTGGGCAAGTACAGCAACTTCATGCCCTTACATTGAGAGACTCAGCATTGAAATCAGTGAGATACTGGTGTAATGCAGCTTGTAGAGGAGTAGAGCAAATTACATAACCTATAAGAAATTGGAGCAGGAGTAGGCCATATGGCCCCTTGCACCTGCTCTACCATTTAATACAATCATGGCCGAAGCGATCATGGACTTGGGTCCACTTCCCTGCCTGCTTTCCATAACCCTTTATTCCCTTGTCATTTAAGAAATTGTCTATTTCTGTTTTAAATTTATTCAATGTCCCAGCTTCCACAGATCCACAACCCTCAGAAGAAATTTCTCATCTCAGTTTTAAATGGGCAGCCCCTTATTCTAAGATTATGCCCTCTAGTTCTAGTCTCCATCAGTGGAAGCATACTCTCTGCATCCACCCTGTCAAGCCCCCTCATAATCTTATATGTTTCAATAAGATCACCTCTCATTCTTCTGAATTCCAATGAGGCTCAACCTTTCCTCATAAGTCAACCCCCTCATCTCTGGAATCAACCTTGTGAAGCTTCTCTGAACTGCCTCCAAAGAAAGGATATACTTTCATAAAAAATATGGAAACCAAAACTGCACACAGTATTCCAGGTATAGCCTCACCAATACCCTATAGGACTGTAGCAAGACTTCCCTGCTTTTATACTCCATCCTCTTTGCAATAAAAGCCAAGATTCCATTGGCCTCCTTGATCACTTGCTGTACTTGCATACTATCCTTTTGTGTTTCATGCACAAGTACCCCCAGGTCCTGCTGTACTGCAGCACTTTGCAATCTTTCTCCATTTAAATAATAACTTGCTCTTTGATTTTTTTTCCTGTCAAAGTGCATAACCTCACACTTGCCAACATTATACTCAATCTACCAAATTTTTGCCCACTCACTTAGCCTGTCTATGTCCTTTTGCAGATTGTTTGTGTCCTCCTCACACGTTGCTTTTCCTCCCATCTTTGTATCAGCAGCAAACTTACGTTACACTCGGTCCCTTCCTCCAAGTCGTTAATAAAGATTGTAAATAGTTGGGGTCCCAGCCCTGATCTCTGTGACAGCCCACTTGTTACTGATTGCCAACCCGACAATGAACCATTTATCCTTTGTTTTCTGTTCGTTAGCCAATCCTCTATCCATGCTAATATATTACCCCAACCCCGTGAACTTTTATCTTGTGCAGTAACCTTTTATGTGGCACCTTGTCAAATGCCTTCTGGAAGTCCAAATACACCACATCCACTGGTTCCCCTTTATCCATCCTGTTCATTACATTCTCAAAGAATTCTAGCAAATTTGTCAAACATGACTTCCCCTTCATAAATCCATGCTGACTCTGCCTGACCGAATTTTGCTTTTCTAAATGTCCTGCTACAGCTTGGACAGTAACTTCAGGATTTCCACATTTAAATGCACACATGTGGACGCTAGAAGTTGCTGTCCAATTTACTCCACAATAACGGCGAGCACTGATAGAAACATAGAAAATAGGTGCAGGAGTAGGCCATTGTCTCACCGTTATTCCTAACTGAAAATCCAGGCTACTGAATGAGTTTGTTGGACGATGTTGAGTAGTCTATACATGCAGCTTAAATTTAAAGAGCGGAGTTACAGCACCTGCTTTGCAGAGACTGCTGGCAGTTCAAAGAAGGAATGTAGCTATTGCTTTTTTTAATAACAAATGAGCAAGAGGAATGTTTTTTTAAATAAAGCACAATTACAAATAATTTCGTGATGCAGCAATTCCCCTTCAATTGACACTACATTCCAATTATGTTAATCCACACAGTTCAAATCAAACAGTACGACAATTTATATAGTGCTTCTTGTTTAAAAGAACATCTCTGGGGAAAGGGCCATTTTACCAATGGTATGTAACCTTGGTGTTTCTTTCAACTCTAAGCTGAGATTGCTACTCCACTTCTAATCAGTCAAGATTCCCTTCTGTCACCTCCAGAACACTGCTCACTCAGCCCATCTGGTGCTGAAACCACCGTGCACTGCTTCAAAATCTTCGTCCTCAATTTCAAATCTCACATTCCGACATAGGTAATATTCTTCCGCCAAATATTCCAGCCCGCCCCCCCATGTCCCTCCGACCATTACTTATTGCCTTCCATCCTCTTCATTCCATCATCAGACTCATCTTTATACCATCAAGAATCTGCCCTATAAAAGCTTCTGAAAACCCATCTCTTGGACAATGTCATTAGTCTTTAACCTCATCCCAAATACATTGCTTTGTTCATTTGCTCATGCCCCTCCACTGTAAATGTATTGAATACTCACTTATTACCAACATTTAAATTCTGATCTCATGTATACTATGGTGGGTTAACATGGCAAAATTAGCAGTGACAATCATGAACTGGACTTGTCCCTGCCAGTCATAGCCAGCAGCTTTCAGATCTTAGAGCCTATAATAACCTCCCTAACAAAAGATGCAATACTTTTCATGTCCTAAATTCCCCTCAAGATCATGTTGAATTCCATTGCACTTCAAATTTATTATGGGATCGAAACTTTTCTCTTACAAACTAACCGTTTATGACCACAGGATATGTAAAAAAAAAGGGAGAGTGGTAGGAGGGGGAATAACTACTAACCAAGCAATTTTAAAATTGAACTTTGGTATATTTGTATATCCTTTGCATCCTTGTGTCTTCACTATTTCACATCAAGAACCTGCTCATTTAGGAATATAGGGCTGGAAATTCATCAGCCTCCCACCGTGTTTTTTGGTGGAAAACATTGGGGTGGGTAATTCATTGAAGTCTTCCGCAGGCGGTTTTGAAATATCGCTGGGGAGCAGACCGCTGGCATGTAAGACTGGAAAAAGCACATCTGCCAGAGTTTGGTCACAACGGTGACCTGTAAATGGGGGGAAAAAAAAACAAGGAAAAACCTGTCGTCGCAGTCCTAGGAACAGTGATAGGTATGAAACCCTGCAAAAAGGTGTGGAAGTTTTTAATTTTTAAATTCTTTTGCAGTGATTCACTCAAAGGTCTGGTGAATATTTTGTGATTTTTAAAACATTTTTGGAAAGTGTTTTCCCCCCTCCCTATGCCCAACTCACAGCGGTAATCGGCCTCGGACTGAAGTTGACGAGGATCGTGGTTTCCGCCACAACAACTCATGCAACACCGATTTTTCCCGCCGGATGGATTTTCCCCCATTTTTTCATGAATCTTCCGCCTCTCAGTCATAGAATTTTTTTGGGAATGAATTTCCAGCCCGCAGAGTAGTGTTCTCAAGTATCGACAGTGCCTTGATAAAAACAGTGATGGCCATTCTTAAATTCAGGATGCAGTGAGAAACCAATGATTCTATAGTTTCTTTTGATCGCGATCTGTGCTTAGCTAGCTTATTTCAGCAGGGTGGTGGCAGTTGAGACATTCTACAATTGGCCTTGGTGCCCTGGGAGAAAATAAAGAGTCAGTTCTCAATTTACCAGTCAGCAACCTCTGCTCAAAGTGTATATCTGCAGAGGTTAGTGTTAGTCTTGGCTGTGATGGCCCCATGCAATTGAATAATGTGCCATACAGACGGTTGGGGCTCACAAATGAAAGCCACTTAGCTGAAGTAGTGAAAGGTGATGGAGGTTCGTGGAACTTTAACGCAATAATTCTTTTCCTTTCCTCTTAAAATATTATCAAGAAAAAATTTAATGTATCCTGGATGCACGCTGCTAATATTAGTATGTTGTGCCCAAACTGCACCCCAGACATATCTCATTCCTTCGCAACCAGGTATTTAGATGCTAACACAAGGGGCTCAAGTTTCCACATGATTCGCGCCTGATTTTTAGGAGCAACTGGTGGAGAACGGACTATTTTAGAAATCGCAATTCTCCACATTTTTTTTTCTGCAGTTCTAGTCAGGTAGAACAGTTCTAGTTTAGAACAGAATTTTTTCTTCAAAAGGGGGCTTGTCCAGCCACTGATGCCTGATTTGAAAGTTTCCACAGTGAAAATGTACTCCAAACTAAAGTAGAATGGAGCCAGTGAAGATTTTTGTAGAACTGAAAAAACCTGTTCTACACATTAAAAAATCAGGCGCAGGTTACAAATTAGGCGTCCAGAACGAGGTGGGGGGGAGGGAACTCATTAAATTCGACAATAAATCCTTATTTATACTTTTACAAATATTATATAAATAAATACAACCTGAATAAACATTTATAAGCCAAGAAAAGATTAAATAAACCATCTTCCTACCTGTGTGAAAGTGCTTCAGCCAGGGAGAATTCTGCAGCTGTTTGTGCCGCTGAGCAGGGGGGGGGGGGGGGGGGGGGGGGAGAAAGCCGTTCGTGTCGCTGAGTGGGAGGGGGAGAGAGAGAGGGAGGGAGAGAGAGGGGAGGGAGGGAAAGGGGGGGGAAGAGAGGGAGGGATGGAGGGAGAGAGAGAGCGGGGGGGGGAAGAAGAGAGTGGGGGGGGGGGGGGAGAGAGAGAGAGAGAGAGAGAGCGAGCGCGGGGGGGGGGGGGGGGGGGAGGGAGAGGTCAGGTCGGATCGGATTCAGTCCGGGAGTCGGGTCCAGTGGGGGGGGGGGCGGCGGGGCGGGTCAGTTGGGGGGGGGGGGGGGGGGGAAGAGAGCGGGTGTCTGGTCGGCGGGGGGGGGAGCGGGTGTCGGGTCGGGTCTGGTCGGCGGGGGCAGGGGGGAGGGGAGCGGGTGTCGGGTCGGGGGCGGGGAGCAGGAGCTGGCCGTGGGAGGAGCCTTATTCACGCAGCCCCAGTGAGGCCATTCAGCCAGGGCTAGGGGCTGCGTGCTTCGGGCCCCTCCCACACAGTTCGGCGCCTGGAGCTACTTGCACTGTTTTCAGCGCCGGGACCTGGCTCCGCCCCCCCCACAGCTCGTGCTGGCTGCGCCGGGGGCCAGAGGACCTGTAAGTAGGTGGAGAATACCGAGGATTTTTTTTAGGCGCCGTTTTAGGCGTGAAAAACGGGCGCCCAGCTCGGAGGGGCGCCCGTTTTTTTTCTTGTGGAAACTTGGGCCCAAGATATCTAAACATGAGGAGGGAAAGTGTCAGGGCTTTTATGTACTGGCTACCTCAAAGTGGGTTTGCTCCACATTGTGGAGTTGTTCACAACTATTGGCTTACATCCTTGACAGCAATTCTGGATACCCTGCTGTGAGACTACTAAGCAGACAAAATTAGGATAGAGTACTTAAGAATTCAGAGAAGTTTTTAAACAGCTTCTCAACATGTCAGTCTTGCTACTTTCTACAGTGCTTCAGCATGCTTGTCACCAATATGAAATAAAATGCTGCTTTCAGTATATGAAGAAATGTTTCCTTTTAATATGCTAGTTTGCACTAGGATAGTGCCTTTTGCCTACCATCCTCCATAAGACTAAAACACACCTTCCAAGACTTTGCTTCAGACATTCAAATTGCTCCGTCCTTAAAAACTGCAGGTTATGAAAATCATCACTTCAGGCTGACTTCTGCTTCTAATGCTTGCTGGCTGAAAGTAGGCAGCCACACAAGTTACAAGAGCACTATTATCCTTTCCCCACTCCTCACTGACTACTCAGTTAAAGCAAGATCACTATATGCTATAGTCTAAATTCTAGGAAGAGAGAAAATGCCACGCACCAATAATTGTTCTGTTAGCTAGAAGCTACAAGAGGTTACTGCACAAGACAAAAGCTCATGGGTTAGGGGGGTAATATATTAGCATTGGATAGAGGATTGGCTAACGAACAGAAAACAGAGAGTCGGGATAAATGGGTCATTTTCCGATTGGCAAACAGTGACTAGTGGGGTGCTGCAGGGATCGGTGCTGGGGCCTCAACTATTTACAATCTATATTAATGACTTGGATGAAGGGACCGAGTGTAATGTAGCCAAGGTTGCTGATGATACAAAGTTGGCTGGGAAAGCAAACTATGAGCAAGACACAAAAAATCTGCAAAGGGATATAGACAGGCTAAGTGAGTGGGCAAAAATTTGGCAGATGGAGTATAATTTGGGAAAATGTAAGGTTATCTACGTTGGCATAAATAATAGAAAAGCAAATTATAATTTAAATGGAGAAAAATTGCAAAGTGCTGCAGTACAGCAGGACCTGGGGGTACTTGTGCATGAAACACAAAAGGATAGTATGCAGGTACAGCACGTGATCAAGAAGGCCAATGGAATGTTGGCCTTTATTGCAAGGGGGAATAGAGTATAAAAACAGAGATTCCTGCTACAACTGTACAGCGTATTGGTGAGGCCACACCTGGAGTACTGCATCCAGTTTTGGTCTCTGTATTTAAGAAAGGATATACTTGGATTGGAGGATGTTCAGAGAAAGTTCACTAGGTTGATTCCAGAGATGAGGACGTTGACTTACGAGAATAGGTTGAGTAGGTTGGACCTATACTCAATGGAATTCAGAAGAATGAGAGGTGATCTTATTGAAACACATAAGATAATGAAGGGGCTCAACAAGGTGGATGCAGAGAGGATATTTCCACTCATAGGGGAAACTAAAACTAGGGGACATAGTCTTAGAATAAGAACACGTCCATTTAAAACTGAGATGAGGAGAAATTTCTTCTCGGGGTTATAAATCTATGGAATTCTCTGCCGCAGAGAGCTGTGGAGGCTGAGTCATTGAACATATTTAAGGCGGAGATAGACAGATTTTTGAGCAATAAGGGAGTAAAGGGTTATGGGGAGCGGGCAGGGAAGTGAAGCTGAGCCATGATCTTACTGAATGGTAGAGCAGGCTCGAGAGGCCAAATGGCCTACCCCTGCTCCTATTTCTTATGTTCTTATGTAACTGCTTTGGGGAGAGGGGAAAAGAAAAATTACTTATGGGAAAAGGAAGGATAAAAATTATCACCCTCGGATAAATACAATCAGAGCACCACAGTAAATCAATAGAACCAAAAAGGCCGTTAATAAAATGTGCAGTGTTTATTTAAAAAAAAATAAAGACATTTATCTGACATCAACAAAAAAAACAAAATTCCACCAATTAAGATTTACTGAATTCTGTTTTCAGGAAATAACCTTCATTACAATAAATTGACTGTTCAGCTAAACAAACCACAACAATCTGACCAGCCCATTTTTGTTCATCGTCTGCACTGGCAGCAGATTTCATTTTCTATATATATATATATTATATATATATATATATATATATATATATGTTAGTAGGATAGGTAATTTTGTATGTTAGTATTGCACTTTAAATTTCTACAGCTGCATTTTAAACATCTAATTATGATACGATACAACTTCAACATCCATTTCTTGTGTCCTTAGGTTTTTAACCTTTGTTGGTGTAGTCCCAACTGTACAATACTAAATAGGTAAAGTGTTCCTATTATTCATTATTTCTATACCTTTCACATCATTATGACTGGACCTTGGAATTTGAGGCACAATAGCAAACACATTTTTACAGTGAGTAAAAGCACTAGAAAGAGAGTTTGGAAAGGTATCCTAGTAGTAATATGTGCCCGTTCAAAAGACGTTTGATGTTCCAAGGTCTTTCCTTTATGTAATAATGGATAGGCCATGTCTGAAGTTTTTGTCTATACGTTAGGAAAAAAATTTGGCAAGAGAAGAGTCTCCACATTTAGTTTCTTCTTCAATTCAGACTGTGTGGATTTTCTCAGTCGATGTCTGACTTTCAGCTTTTTTTTAGCTCCCGCTCGTTGTTTATTTTACGAAAAAAGGATTTGCCATATTCATAGGAAGAGATCATAATAGCACAAGCTGGTGCTACCTTCATTAATCGAGGCAACAAACCTGGGGGATAAGGCAGGAACAGAATTTAGATCCAGTCGACAGATACTCTCACTTATCTACTATTTTATGCACACTCTAAGAAACAAATCTCTACCAATTTAGTTTGAAATTGCAGCAGCATATAATTGTATTATTTAATCAGGCTAATAAAAGTTCCAAAAATAAAATAACAGAAAATGCTGGAAATACTCGACAGTCCAGGCAGTATCTGGAGAGAGAAACAGTTAATGTAAAAGGCCATCGACCCTTTGTCAGAACTGGAAAAAGTTAGAGATTAAACAGGTTTTTAAGCAAGTGTAGGGGTAGGGAAAGGGGGAGGGGAGTAAAGAACAAAAGGGAAGGTCTGTGATAGGGTGGAAGACAGACGAGATTAAGAGACAAAAGGAATGATGGTGCAAGGAAAAAGGAGATGGTAAAGGGGCAAGTTAAGAAACAAAAGATGAGTCCAGGTAGGGTTAAACTGGCAGAATCAGCAACAGCTGTCATGGGAAAGAGAAAAAATCTGGAAAAAAAGAACAAAATAGCAGGGTTTTTTTTCCTTAGAGCAACTATCATGAACATTTTTGTGTCCTTCTGCACAAGTGCGCCGTGGACCCGCCCCTTTCTGCACATGCGACTCGATCCGGTCGCGCATGCGCAGTACGATATATGAGGTGGCTGGAAGTGATTTTAAACCACGTTGCCAAGCGTGGAGCTGGTGCCACTCGAGCCTGCTACTGAGGCTTTTGGCTTATCTATTGAAACTCAATGACTATACTAAAAGGAGCTTCGAGAATTTTTGCCTAGAATACTGCCGTGATTATCCACGCAAACATTTTCGCAGACTTTGGAGAGAGGGAATCGGAGATGGGCGAGTGGGGAAGAGAGAGAGAGGGGGACTGGGGGAGGGGAGGAGAGAGAGAGACTGGAGACAGAGAGAGAGAGAGAGAGAGAGAGAGAGAGAAAGACTGGGGGCAGAGAGAGAGAGAAAGAAAGACTGGGGGCAGAGAGAGAGAGGCTGGGGGCAGAGAGAGAGAGAGAGAGACACTGGGGCAGAGAGAGAGAAAGAGAGAGACACTGGGGGCAGAGAGAGAGAGAGAGAGAGAGAGACACTGGGGGCAGAGAGAGAGAGATACTGGGGGCAGAGAGAGAGAGATACTGGGGGCAGAGAGAGAGAGAGAGAGAGAGAAATTGGGGGCAGAGAGAGAGAGACTGGGGGCAGAGAGAGAGAGAGAGAGAGACTGGGGGCAGAGAGAGAGAGACTGGGGACAGAGAGCGAGGGAGAGAGAGAGAGAGAGACTGGGGACAGCGAGAGAGAGAGAGACTGGGGACAGAGAGCGAGAGAGAGAGAGAGAGCGAGAGAGAGACTGGGGACAGAGAGCGAGAGAGAGAGAGAGACTGGGGAAAGAGAGCGCGAGAGAGAGAGACTGGGGACAGAGAGCGAGAGAGAGAGAGAGAGAGACTGGGGACAGAGAGAGTGGGAGTAAGAGAGAGACTGGCGGAAAGGGAGTAAGAGAGAGACTGGCGGAAAGGGAGTAAGAGAGAGACTGGCGGAAAGGGAGTAAGAGAGAGACTGGCGGAAAGGGAGTAAGAGAGAGACTGGCGGAAAGGGAGCAGAGAGAGAGAATGGGATAAGGCAGATAGAGGGAAGGCAAAGGTAAACTCGCCAAGGGGGTTAAAGGCCATGGAGTCCACAGTGGGGATGGGGAAGAAGGTGATCCAGGTCTTTGGGGGGGGGGGTTAAGAGCGAGAACGTGATCCCGATGGCAAGACAGATCATGTTCTTCCAACCCGTATCACGCTCTCCCTCTCTTCCCCATACACCTGGGCTGGACTGGACAAAATCTGCAAGTCACGACACTGTCACTACTCACTTCATACCTGATAAACCTGTTAACAATCTGAGACCCACATACTTTCTCCCCCCCTCCCCCCCAACCATAGGGGCATTGAGAGAGAGGAGAGAAAGGACAGGAACTTGAGCGGTGGGTGATGGGGGTAGGAACTTGTTTGGGGTTAATGGGAGAAGGTCTTAACCTGTGAGTGAGCCCTGTCTGTTCCAAGTGACCTCTGTTCTGGAATAAAAACACAAAATGCTGGAAATTTCAGGTCAGGCAGCATCTGTGGAGAGGAAGTAGAGTTAACGTTTCGGGTCGATGACCCTTCGTCAGAACTGTTTGCTCTGTCTTTTTTCTCTCTTTCCCATGGCAGCTGTTGGGTGATTCTGCCATTTCCATTTACACCCTATTTAGGCTCATCTTTTGTTTCTTAACATGCCCCATTACCATCTCCTTCTGCCTTGCAAAATCATTCCTTTTGTCTCTTAATCACTCCTGCGTTCCACCTCATCACAGACCTTTCCTCATCCTTTCCCTGCCCCTACACTTGCTTAAAAACCTGTTACATCGCTAACATTTTCCAGTTCTGACGAAGGGTCATCGACCTGAAACGTTAACTCTGTTTCTCTCTCCATAGATGCTGCCTGACCTGCTGAGTATTTCCAGCATTTTCTGTTATTTCAGATTTCCAGCATCCACTGTATTTTGCTATTCTAAAAATAAAAAGTTCAAATTTATAACTCTTCGCAACAAGAGAATTTTGAAGGTATTGATGATTAACCACTGACTCCATCCCTCTCCCCAACTTCTGTCTGAGGCTGAACCAGACTGTTCACAACCTTAGTGTCATATTTGACAAAACGCAATCATCCCTTTGTCTCTTAATCACTCCTGCCTTCCACCTCATCACAGACCTTCCCTTTGTTCTTTCCCCCCCCCTCACCCTTTCCCTGCCCCTACACTTGCTTAAAAACCTGTTACACCTCTAACATTTTCCAGTTTTGACGAAGGGTCATCGACCTGAAACATTAACTCTGTTTCTCTCTCCATAGATGTTGGATGTGTCATATTTGACCCTGAAATGAGCTTTCGACTACATATCCACAGCATAATTAAGACTGCCTATTTCCACCTCTGTAACATCGTTGGTCTCCACCCTTGTCTCAGCTCATCCGCTGCTGAAGCCCTCATCAGTCCTTTGTTACCTCAAGACTTGTCTATTCCAACACACTCCTGGCTGGGGTCCTACATTCTACCCTTCGTAAACTAGAGGTGATCCTAAACTCGACTGCCCACGTCCTAACTCGCACCAAGTCCGACTCACCCATCACCCCTGTGTTCGCTGACCTACACTGGCTTCTGGTTAAGCAACGCCTCAATTTCAACATTCTTATCCTTATTTTCAAATCCCTCCATGTCCTCGACACTCCCTATCTCTGTAATCTCCTCCAGCCCCACAACCCACCAAGATGTCTGTGCTCCTCTAATTCTGCCCTCTTGAGCATCCCTGATTATAATCGCTCAACCATTGGTGGCCATGCCTTCTGTTGCCTAGGCCCTAAGCTCTGGAACTCCCTGCCTAAACCTCTCTATCCACCTTCAAGATGCCCCTTAAAACCTCTCTCTTTGACCAAGATTTTGGCCATCTACGCTAATTTCTACTTATGCAGCTCGGTGTCAATTTTTTAAATCTCAACAGTCCTGTGAAGCGATTTGGGACATTTCATTACAAAAAAGGCAATATATAAATACAAGTGGTTGTAGCTTCAATTGATTATTCTCATTAGTACGCTGGGCTAGAGTGGATGCCAGTTTTAGCTGCGATAGTCTTTTGGGACTGTGCTAAGAAACAACAAAAGGGACTAGGGGTAAAAATTCGGTCCCTCCCTATTTGGGGCAGTAGTGTCGGGAGCGGGGCGCACGGTTGAGCAGCACTATGCACTGGGCTGCATAGCGCTACCACATAGGAGGGGCTCTTCCCTGAATTAAAGGGAAGGGTCCAAGCTGCATACTCTGCAGGAAGAAAAGGGTCCTACCTGGACCACTGGGGAGCAGGTGTGTTGTGCCAACGGCACTCAAGCAGAGTGCTGGGCTGACCAATTGCGGCACGGACTCAGTGTCCGAAGCAACAACGGGGCGCACAATTAAATCGCTCATTTTTTTTTTTTGAACAGCAGCATACCTCCCCTTTAACTTTCACTTCACTAGTGGCTGGCCACCTGGGACACGTTCCCTGAAGCTATCATCACCCTGCGCAGCTTCAGGGGACGATATCCAATTTAGGGTCCGGGGCGCTGCGCACGGTGATGACAGCAGTATCGTCGCTGCAGCAGAGCGGGGGTGCTACATGTTACTGCCACTGCTAAACTCCCACCGAATTTAACAGGACTTGTTAGCGGTGCCACGTCCGGTTGCAAAGTCCTTCGGGAGGCGCAAATGACCCAAATTTCTCCTCCCATGTTCTTTTGTATCTCAAGACGTGCTGAAGCAGGTTATACTTGCTGCATATAAGGCACATGTCCAAGCAGTCCTCCTTCATGGTTTGGAACTGCTATACATGTAATATAGGCCTTCCTTCAGCTCATGTATAAAATATAATATAGGACCAAGTCGTGGAGTTAATCTGTGGCAAAAAAAAAAAGGTATGCTGCTGCAAGGAGGGAAGGCTCCAGCCTAGTCTAACCTGTTGATTCGCACCCTGGAGGAGCAGCCAGCTTCATGGTGGGTATGTCTGTTAGTGATGAGGAAGCCTAGTATGTGGCAATTGAACTTGAATGCTTAGAACATCAAGTCGGCTGACACATTGCAAACTATATATGCTTTTCCACTATGCTGGCAGATGTCCATTCTATAGCTGATGAGGGCACTGAGGTTTAGGGAAACTGTTGCTGGAAAATTTTACCGAGAGGTCAGATATGCAAACATCGAGAGTTTTGTGCCTATTTTGTTTGGGTTGCAGAGAGGCAGGCAGAAGCTGTTGGATTCTACTTTATATTAGAAATTGCATAAATGTCATTAAATAAGACTAGTTGAGAAATTGACCAGAAACAGACTAAACAGTCATCTTTAATTTTTTTGTAAAGAAAAAACAATACTGAGAATTAGAAGTCACTTTCCTGCAATAGCCAAAAATAAAATAAACAACATGAATTTATCTCCCAATGCTGAAATGTGCTACATAGTCACTGCAAGCTCATAAGTCATTGACACAAAATTCTAGCTTGTTGTGTGCTTGGTTCATAGGTGGTCTTACTTACCAACAAATAAACCTTCAAATCCAGATTCATTCACAACACTCTGCATTATTTTCCATGTGGAGGAGAGGTGTCTTTGTGACTCTGGAAAAGGTAATCACAGAAGCTCTTATGATTGTACTGCATCAATTTTACAATTATTTCCTCCTGTTGCAGATTTTCTATTCTGTACATAGGAAAATAAATATGTTCAGTTATAAGACAATAGAAACCTCACAATATTGGGTTCTTTGAAAGCCAATGTAGTGGTACTGGTAGTGGAGTCTCCATGTTTGGGGTTAAAGGGTCCCGCCAATAAGCACACCAGCTGTCTCAGTTGATAGCAGCCTTCAGGTTAGACAGCTGAGATTTCAAACCTCTCTATATCTTGCCCCGCCCAGGCTGTCGTGGTGGCGGTGTGGCTCTTATAGAAACATAGAAAATAGGTGCAGGAGTAGGCCATTTGGCCCTTCCAGTCTGCACCACCATTCAATAAGATCATGGCTGATCATTCACCTCAGTACCCCTTTCCTGCTTTCTCTCCATATCCCTTGATCCCTTTAGCCGTAAGGGCCATATCTAACTCCCTCTTGAATATATCCAATGAACTGGCATCAACAACTCTCTGCGGCAGGGAATTCCACAGGTTAACAACTCTCTGAGTGAAGAAGTTTCTCCTCATCTCAGTCCTAAATGGCCTACCCCATATCCTAAGACTGTGGCCCCTGGTTCTGGACTTCCCCAACATCGGGAACATTCTTCCCGCATCTAACCTCCCGTCCCATCAGAATCTTATACGTTTCTATGAGATCCCCTCTCATCCTTCTAAACTCCAGTGTATAAAGTCCCAGTTGATCCAGTCTCTCCTCATATGTCAGTCCAGCCATCCCTGGAATCAGTCTGGTGAACCTTCACTGCACTCCCACAATAGCAAGAACGTCCTTCCTCAGATTAGGAGACCAAAACTGAACACAATATTCCAGGTGAGGCCTCACTAAGGCCCTGTACAATTGCAGTAAGACCTCCCGGCTCCTATACTCAAATCCCCTAGCTATGAAGACCAACATGCCATTTGCCTTCTTCACCGCCTGCTGTACCTGCATGCCAACTTTGAATGACTGATGAACCATGACACCCAGGTCCTGTTGTACCTCCTCTTATCACCAAATCACAGCCTGGTCTGTCCCCCTACTCCTCTGGAATGTTCTCCTCCTTTGAGTATCTCACCTTGTTGAACCCCTCATTTAAAATCATCGTTCTCTTCTGCTCACCCAAGTACCATAAAAATTCTCATATCTTCACTGTTTTCTTCTCAGCCTCTGAACCGAGCGGCTTCCCATCCTCGGTGATTTCAGCCTCCCTCTCAATTAATTATGCTCGCTCTCCTGAGTTCACTGCCCTCCTATCCTCTCTTAATATCTCCCTCCAGATAAACTCCCCAAACCATAATCACAACTAATGTTCCCCCTCTAAGCTGGTTGGCCTTACAGTTCTCTGCCAGTCCCATGGCACCCCGGACTGGCTTTTTCAATGTTAAATTTTGCGCATGTGCGAAACTGTGAATGGGCCATGTATCCAAAAAATATTTCGGGGGAACATTCTTCCCGGCCACCCTCTTGACCTTGCCATCTCACGCGGCCTCTCTACTCCCATTTTGTCAATTACAGACAAGGCCATCTCTGATCACTTCCCTGTATCGCTCTCCACCCACATTCCCCTTCCAAACCCATCTCGGAAAAAACTCTCCCACTTCACTTACAAAATTTCAACTGTCTGGCCTTGGCACTCCATTCATCACAACATTTCTACAGCTAGCGATCTGCTCAACCACACCCTCACCTCCACCTTTGATGCCCTAGTCCCTATTAAAACCATTACTCTCTCTCAGTCTGGCTGTTCCCTCAGTCCAGCCCGCATACCCGTGGCTATCCCCTCTGGTATGGCTCTTATTTTCATTCCCTTAAGTCCAAGGGACGCAGACTTGAACGGATATAGCGAGCAACTGGATTAACCATTCACCAACAGATTTGGCTGAACCACATAAAACACTATCGGGTCTTGCTCACATCTGTCAAAACTGCTCATTATTCCAGGATCATCCTGGAATGCAAAGATAATCCCTGGCTTCTTTTCTCTATGCAAACTGTCTTCTTAAATCCCTCACCCGTCTCCTCCAGCAACAAGTGCGAGGAACTCATGGACCTCTTTGTCACCAAAATGGATACCATCCGATCAGCTGCCTCCCTTCCCCTAGCCCACCAGGCCAAACTTCCTCTAAGGTTCCCCCCTGCCCCTGCCCTGAACTCGCATCTTTCTCTAGTTTCTCTCCTATCTCCTCTCATGGGCCCCAAGTTTCCACATGATTTGCTCCTGATTTTTAGGAGCAACTGGTGGAGAATGGAGTATCTTAGAAATCGCAATTCTCCACATTTAAGTTTTCTGCAGTTCTAGTCAGTTAGAACAGTTTCACTTTTGAACAGAATTTTTTTTTCCCAAAAGGGGGCGTGTCCGGCCACTGACGCCTGATTTGAAAGTTTCCACAGTGAAAACGTACTCCAAACTAACTTAGAATGGAGCAAGTGAAGATTTTTGTAGGCTTAAAAAAACCTTGTCTACACATTAAAAAATCAGGCGCAGGTTACAAATCAGGCGTCCGGAACGAGGTGGGGGGGGGGGGGGTGGAAGGGAAGTCATTACATTCTACAATAAATCCTTAGTTATACTTATACAAATAATTCCAACCTGAATAAAAATTTATAAGCAAAGAAAAGTTTAAATAAACCATGTTCTTACCTGTGTGAAAGTGCTTCAGGCAGGGAGAAGGCTGCAGGAAGCCTCACAAGTTGAACCACATAAAACACTATCGGGTCCTGCTCACGTCTGTCAAAACTGCTCATTATTGGGGGGGGGGGGGGGGGGGGGGGAGGGGCCAGTGAGGGCCCGACCGACCGCAGCGGGGGGCAGGCAGGGAGGCTGCAGGAAGCCTCAGAAGTTGAGGCAGCCATTCCCGACGGCAGGACATGGAGGCCCCCCTGCCGTCGGTCGGGCCCGTCGGGAAACAGCTGCCTCAACTTGAGGCTTCCTGCAGCGTTCTCACTACTGCAAGAAGCCTCAGTGCTGATCATGGAAGGGCAATGTGCTTTTACTAAAAAATGATAAAAAATGAACAGCTGCAAAGAATTACAAAAATGGCCGAGTGCCAATGTTTCCTTCACACTGCGCGTGCGTGAACGCTCCAACGCGCACGCGCAGTTGCCGGCACGAAAAAAACTCATTTAAATGGTACCCGCCCCCTCCTACTTACAAAATCGGCGCGAGTGGTAGGCTCCGCGCCAAGCTGACATCGAGCTGCAAAGCGTTCGAGAATAGCGTGTTTTTTTTCAGGCGCGTTTTCAGCGCGAAAAACGGGCGCCCAGCTCGGAGGAGCGCCTGTTTTGCTGCGTGTGGAAACTTGGGGCCATGATGTCTCCCAGCACAGCTTGTCCACGAGCCCCACCTCCTGCTCCCATTACCCTATTCTCATCAAAGTGCTGACCAGCCAACATTCTTTCTGGTTCCCATGTTAGCTGATATTGTTAATCGTGTTCTCTCTCCTCAGGTACTGTCCCCCTTTCCTTCAAATCTGCCGTCATCACCCCTCTCTTTTAAAAAAAAACAACTCTTAACCCCTCTGTTCTTGCTACCACCCCATCTCCAACTTCCCTTTCCTCTCCAAAGTCCTTGAATGTGTTGTCGCCTCCCAAATCTGTTCCCATATTTCCTGAACTCCATGTTTGAATCCCTCCACTCAGATTTCCGTCTCTACCACAGTACCGAAACCGCTCTTATCAAAGTCACAAATTACATTTTATGTGACTGTGACAAAGGTAAACTATCCCTCCTCGTCCTTCTGACCAGTCTGGAGCCTTTGACATAGTTGACCACTTCATCCTCCTCCAATGCCTCTCCACCATGGTTTTCATTCTTATCTATCCAGTTATAGCTAGAGAATCACCTGCAATAGCTTCTCTTCCTGCTCCCTGACCGTTACCTCTGGTGTCCCCCAAGGAGATATCCGTGGCCTCCTCCTATTTCCAATTTACATGCTGCCCCTCAGCGACATCATCCAAAAACAAAGTGGCAGTTTCCACATGGACGCTGACAAGACCCAGCTCTACTTCACCATCTTCCGAGACCCCTCCCCTTTCTCTAAATTGTCAGACTACTTGTCCGAAATCCAGCACTGGATGAGCAGAAATTTCCTCCAACTAAATATTGGGAAGCCATTGTCTTCAGTCCCTGCCACAAACTCCATCACCTCGCCACTGACTCCATCCCTCTCCCTGGCGACTGTCGTAAACCTTGGTGTCATATATGACCCCGAGATGAGTTTCCGACCATCATGAAGACTGCCTATTTCCACCTCTGGTACATCGCCCGACTCCGCTCTTGCCTCAGCTCATCTGCTGCTGAAACCCTAACCCCTGCCTTTGTTACCTCTAGACTGGACTACTCCAATGCACTCCTGGCCAGCCTCCCACATTCCAAGCTCTGTAAACTTGAGGTCATTCAAAACTCTGCTGCCTGTGTTCTAACTCACACCAAGTCCCGTTCACCAATCACCTGTGCTCGCTGATTTACATTTGTTCTTGGTTCCCAGATAAGCAATGCTTAGATTTTAAAATTCTCATCCTGGTTTTCAAATCTGTCCATGGCCTCGCCGCTCCCTATCTCTGTAATCTCCTCCAGCCCTACAACCCTCCGAAATATCTGTGCTCCTCCAAATCTGGCCGCTTGAGCATCCCCAATTTTAATCGCACCACCATTGACGGCCCTGCCTTCAGCTGCATAGGCTCCAAGCTCTGGAATTCCCTTCCTAAATGGCTCAGTTGATAGCAACCTTGCCTGTTGTGTCAGAAAGTTTTGGGTTCAAATCCCACTTGAGCACAAAAATCTAGGCTGACATTCCAATGCAGTACTGGGGGAGTGCTGGCTTTTGGATGAGAAGAGCCCCATCTGCTCTTTTAGGTGGACGTAAAAGATCCCATAGCACTATTTCAAAGAAGCGCAGGCGATTGATCCACAGTGTCCTGGCAAATATATTTATTCCTCAATCAATGAGTGAAAGGAAAAACTAAAGGCAAAAATAAAAGCAACAAAAAAGCAGAAAAAGCAATACCAAAAACATAAATCCAAGAATATAAACTAGTTACAAATAATCTAGTACAGGCTCTGACTGCGTAGAATGTGGCTCCTGCAAATTCATTCTAGAGGTCTCTGCACTCAAAACATTTCCCTGGCTAGAAAGTACCAGGAAGCACAATCACGCAAGAACAGGCCGAAGGGCTTATTGCCCAATATTCTGATCCATTTACACAATTCTCAACTTCATTAGATAGCTCTTTCAAAGTAATGGCACAGGGCCAAATGGCCTCCTTCTGTGCTGTATCATTCTATGATTTCATGATTCATAACTGGTGAAGATTGTCAGAAAGTCTACCATTAGATGTAAAGTGCAGGTGAGCACTTACCACATTATATTCATAAATTTGGATCAGTGCATAGTTGCAAACAAAAATCTAAAAATTACATACTCGACATGGCCAGCTCTCCAAGTTCAATCTGTCTGCGAGTTTTCACCACATCAAATGGCAAAGTCAATACAGCTGCAATCTGAAAAAGATAATAACATAAGAAATATAGCAGTAGGAGGCCATTTGGCTCTTCGAGCCTGCTCCGCTATTCAATAAGATCATGGCTGATCTGATCATGGACTCAGCTCCACTTCC
Organism: Pristiophorus japonicus; assembly: GCF_044704955.1. Lineage (NCBI taxonomy): Eukaryota > Metazoa > Chordata > Chondrichthyes > Pristiophoridae > Pristiophorus > Pristiophorus japonicus. Next base: position 223,904,359 of record NC_091981.1, read on the forward strand.
CTGCCCGCTCCCCATAACCCTTTACTCCCTTATCGCTTAAAAATGTGTCTATCTCTGCCTTAAATATATTCAATGACCCAGCTTCCACAGCTCTCTGGGGCAGAGAATTCCATAGATTTACAACCCTCAAAAGAAATTTCTCCTCATCTCAGTTTTAAATGGGTGGCCCCTTATTCTAAGACTATGTCCCCTAGTTTTAGTTTCCCCTACGAGTGGAAATATCCTCTCTGCATCCACCTTGTCGAGCCCCTTCATTATCTTATATGTTTCGATATGATCACCTCTCATTCTTCTGAACTCCAATGAGTATAGGCCCAACCTCCTCAACCAATCTTCATGTCAACCCCCTCATCTCCAGACTCAACCCAGTGAACCTTCTCTGAACTGCTTCCAATGCAAGTATATCTTTTCTTAAATAAGGAGACCAAAACTGTACGCAGTACTCCAGGTGTGGCCTCACCAATACCCAGTACAGTTGTAGGACTTCTCTGCTTTTATGCTCTATCTCCCTTGCAATAAAGACCAACATTCCATTTGCCTTCCTGATTATTGCTGTACCTGCATAATAACTTTTTGTGATTCATGCACAAGATGGTAACATACAATTGCACTCATTTCTATTTTCATACTTTCAACAAGCAATGTTTAAATTATTTTGAAGAGAAAAAGACACATCAGGTTGTGATTGGCTGCCTCTCATTATTCTTACTCATTAGATGATAAATGAAAATGTGCTGAGTTATGCACCTCCTGCTACTAGGAGCTTACTCCCATTCCTCCACATACACCACTCTTGAGCTAGCTGCTAGGAAATGCACCAACAGGCCCAGTAATGTCTTTCCTCTGGTCTTTTCTGTCCTTCATGAGGCAGGCTTTGTATAGCAGAGATTAGAAACTAAGTGGCATGGGACCTAACTTGTATCTCACTACCATTGTGAAGCAGTGTGTTGTTGTTCTGCCATTTTCCAACATGTGTTTTAGATCTTTCACTTCCTTGTGCCTGGAGAACGCCTAGTTCCCAGGTGTCTTTCCCACTACTACTACAGAATTTCCTTGGCATCCCCAGATGGGTAGAGTTAGACTAGTGCCTGTAGTAGATCAAGACCCAGCATAATCATTAAAATACAAAAGCAGCAAGCAGAAGGTCTTGATGCTGGTGACCAGGAGTATAGCTGTAGTCTGTCAAAGGGGTCCTGGCCAGAAAATACAAAGGAACCTTTCCTCACATGTGTATCCCATCTCAGATATGCTATGCCCCAAAGGAAAATCTACCGTATCTTCTTTAGTATTATAGATACCATACAGCATAGATTCTATACCAAACTATACAGGCAGACCAATCTTTAATTGCTTTACCTCCCACCCTTCCTATTTATGAAAATTTCATAACTTGCTGCTTTACTGCGAAAGTTATATCAGACTTGAGATTTATACCACCTTTGTAATGCACCAAGAGATGCAATGTCAGGTCTGTTTTTATAGAATCATAGAATGGTTACAGCACAAAAGGAAACCATTTGGCCTATTGAGCCTGTGCCGGCTCTCTGCAAGAGCATTTCAGATAGTCCCACCTCTTTGGCCTTTCCCCGTAGCCCTGCAATTCTTTTCCTTCAGGTACTTATCCAATTCCCTCCTGAATCAGTCTTTACGGTAGAGGACACTAACAATATTCCAACAGTGGATAGTCAAGGGGCTATGGGGGGGGGGGGGGGGGGGGGGAGAGAAAATTAACACAATCACAATGGAGGTGGTACTCAGTAAGATAATGGGACTAAAGACAGATAAATCCCCTGGACATGATGGCTTGCATCCTAGAGTCTTAAGAGAAGTAACGGCAGGAATTTTGGATGCATTGGTTGTAATTTACCAAAATTCCCTGGATTCTGGAGAGGTCCTAGCAGATTGGAAAACTGCAAATGCAACCCCCCATTTAAAAAAGGAGGCAGACAAAAAGCAGGAAACTATAGACCAGTTAGCCTAATATCTGTGGTTGGGAAAATGTTGGAGTCCATTATTAAAGAAGCAGTAGCAGGATATTTGGAAACACAAAATTCAGTCAGGCAGAGTCAGAAGGGGAAGTCACGTTTGACAAATTTGCTGGAATTCTTTTGAGGATATAATGAACAGGGTGGATAAATGGGAATCAGTGGATGTGGTGTATTTGGACTTCTAAAAGGCATTTGACAAGGTGCCACATAAAAGGTTACTGCACAAGATAAAAGTTCACAGGTTGGGGGTAATATATTAGCATGGATAGTGGCTAACTAACAGAGAGTCGGGATAAATGGTTCATTCTCTGGTTGGCAACCAGTAACTAGTGGGGTGCCGCAGGGATCAGTGCTGGGACCCCAACTATTTACAATCTGTATTAATGACTTGGAAGAAGGAACTGGGTGTAACGTAGCCAAGTTTGCTGACGATACAAAGATGGGAGGAAAAGAAATGCGTGAGGACACAAAAAATCTGCAAAAGGACATAGACAGGCTAAGTGAGTGGGCAAAAATTTGGCAGATGGAGTATAATGTTGGAAAATGTGAGATCATGCACTTGGGAAGAAAAAAAATCAAAGAGCAAGTTATTAGTTAAATGGAGAAAGATTGCAAAGTGCCGCAGTACAGAGGGACCTGGGGGCACTTGTGCATGAAACACAAAAGGATAGTATGCAGGTACAGCAAGTGATCAGGAAGGCCAATGGAATATTGGCCTTTATTGCAAAGGGGATGGAGTATAAAAGCAGGGAAGTCTTGCTACAGCTAATACAAGTTATTGGTGAGGCCACACCTGGAAAACTGCGTGCAGTTTTCGTTTCCATATTTACGAAAGGATATACTTGCTTTGGAGGCAGTTCAGAGAAGGTTCACTAGGTTGATTCCGGGGATGAGGGGGTTGACTTATGGAGGAAAGGTTGAGTAGGTTGGGCCTCTACTCATTGGAATTCAGAAGAATGAGAGGTGATCTTATCCAAACATAAGATTATGAGGGGGCTTGACAAGGTGGATGCAGAGAGGATGTTTCCACTGATGGGGCAGCCTAGAACTAGAGGGCATAATCTTAGAATAGAGGCCACCCATTTAAAACAGAGAGGAGGAGAAATTTCTTCCCTGAGAGGGTTGTAAATCTGTGGAATTCGCTGCCTCAGAGAGCTGTGGAAGCTGGGACATTGAATAAATTTAAGACAGAAATAAACAGTTTCTTAAACGATAAGGGGTTATGGGCTGCGGGCAGGGAAACAGCGTATTAGAATTAAGAGAGAGCGGGAGTGTCCGAGTTCGGGAGAGTCCAAGAGCGAGAGTCGGGAGGCCGGAGGACGCGAGTCGGGAGGCCGGAGGACGCGAGTCGGGAGGCCGGAGGACGCGAGTCGGGAGGCCGGAGGACGCGAGTCGGGAGGCCGGAGGACGCGAGTCGGGAGGCCGGAGGACGCGAGTCGGGAGGCCGGAGGACGCGAGTCGGGAGGCCGGAGGACGCGAGTCGGGAGGCCGGAGGACGCGAGTCGGGAGGCCGGAGGACGCGAGTCGGGAGGCCGGAGGACGCGAGTCGGGAGGCCGGAGGACGCGAGTCGGAGGACGCGAGTCGGGAGGCCGGAGGACGCGAGTCGGGAGGCCGGAGGACGCGAGTCGGGAGGCCGGAGGACGCGAGTCGGGAGGCCGGAGGACGCGAGTCGGGAGGCCGGAGGACGCGAGTCGGGAGGCCGGAGGACGCGAGTCGGGAGGCCGGAGGACGCGAGTCGGGAGGCCTCGGAGGTCGGTGAGGTGAGTTGGTAAGTAGCTCTCTTTTCTCTATTTCTTTTTAAAGTAGATTTTAAACTAGATAAGGTTAACTAGAGGGATGGCAGTGCAGCTCAGTCCCGTGGGGTGCACATCCTGCGGCATGTGGGAAGTCCTGGGCGCGTTGCGCAGCCGAGACAACCATATGTGCAGGAGGTGTCTCCAGCTTCAACTGCTCGAGCTCCACGTTTGGGAGCTGGAGGAGCGGGTGGAGTCAATAAGGTGCATCCGCGAGGCTGAGAACTACGTGGATAGCACGTTTCAGGAGGTGGTCACCCCGCAGCTTAAAGGCGTGCAGGTAGAGGGGAAGTGGGTGACCACCAGACGTCGTAAGTGTGCTAGGCAGTTAGCGCAGGAGTTCCCCCGTGAGTCCACCTCGTTTTCAAACCAATATTCACTTCTGAGTATCGGTAAGGACGATAGTGCCTCTGGGGAGTGCAACCAGAGTCAATTCCAAGGCACCACGGGTGGCTCAGCTGCACAGAGGGGAGGGACGAAGAACAAAAGAGCCCCAGTGATAGGGGATTCTATAGTTACGGGAACAGACAGGCATTTCTGCAGCCGTAGACGTGATTCCCAAATGGCTTTGTGCCTCCCTGGTGCCAGGGTCAAGTATGTCACAGAGCGGACGCAGGGCATCCTGGAGGGGGTGAGGGGTGGGGGTAAACAGCTAGAGGTCGTGGTCCATATCGGGACCAACGACATAGGTAAAATAAGGGATAAGGTCCTACAGGAAGAATTCAGGGAGCTAGAAAGAAAATTAAAGGGTAGGACCTCAAAAGATAGTAATCTCCGGGTTACTACCGGTGCCACGTGCTAATGAGTATAAGAACAGATGGGATAGAGAGGATGAACACGTGGCTGGAAAGTTGGTGTAGGAGGGAGGGCTTTAAATTCTTGAGGAATTGGGACCGCTTCTGGGGGGAGATGGGATCTGTACAAACCGGACGGGCTGCACCTTAACAGCGCTGGGACCGATATCCTCGCGGGGAGTTTTGCTAGTGCTGTTGGGGAGAGTTTAAACTAGCTTGGCAGGGGATGGGAATCTGAGAACGAATTCAAAAGTAAAGAAAGTAAAGATGAAATTGGATAGCAAGAATCTAGAAAGTGAATCTGTACGACAGAGGAAACAGGGTTTAGTATGTAGAAAGCAAGGAGGTCTTCCTGTGCTGAATGGTATATACTTTAATGCAAAGAGTATAGCGAATAAGGCGGATGAGCTAAGAGCACAGGTAGGCACTTGGGACATGACATTATAGCCATTATAGAAACGTGGCTGAAAGAGGGGCAGGTTTGGCAGATCAATATTCCTGGCTACAGGATTTTTAGACAAGATAGAGAGGGGGATAAAAAGTGTGTGGGGGAGGGGGGGGGGGGGGGGTTGCAGTACAGATTAAAGAAAATATTACAGCGGTGAGGAGGGATGATATGTTAGAGGGATCATCAAATGAGGCCATATGGGTTGAATTGAAAAATAAAAAAGGGGCGATCACACTGCTGGGCATGTATTATAGACCCCCAAATAGTGGGAGGGAGATAGAGGAGCAAATATGTAGGCAAATTGCTGTGAAGTCCAAAAACCATAGGGTAGTAATAGTAGGGGATTTTAACTATCCAAATATTGATTGGGACAAATTTAGTGTGAAGGATATAGAGGGTGCAGAATTTTTGAAATATATTCAAGAGAACTTTAGTCATTATGTAGCAAGCCCAACACGAGAGGGGGCGGTCTTGGATTTAGTTTTGGGGAATGAAGCTGGGCAGGTTGAAGGGGTATTAGTGGGAGAGCACTTGTGTGCCAGTGACCATAATTCAGTCAGATTCAAGTTGGTTATGGATAAGGACAAGAATAGGCCTGGAATAAAAGTTCCGAATTGGGGAAAAGCTAAATTTGCTAAGTTAAGGAGTGATTTGGCCATGGTGGACTGGAAATAGCTACTTGTGGTAAATCAGTGTCGGAACAGTGGGAGGCATTTAAGGAGGAGATCCGGAAGGCTCAGGCCAAACATGTGCCCTTAAAGAAAAAGGTTGGGAAAAATAATTCTAAAGCCCCTTGGATGTCTAGGGACATACAGGGGAGGATTAAGAAAAAAAGGGATGCTTATGTCATATATCAACGGCTAAAATACTATAGAATCTTTAGAGGAATATAGAAAGTTAAGAGGCAAAATTAAAAAAGGATATTAGGAATACTAAGAGAAAGCACGAGAAATTCTTGGCCAGTAAAATTACGGAAAACCCGAAGATGTTCTTTAAATATATTAAGAGTAAGAGGGTAACTAAAGGGTAGGGCCCATTAGAGACCATGAGGATAATCTTTGTGTGGAGGCGGAAGATGTTGGGAGGGTTCTTAATGAATACTTTGCATCTGTTTTCACAAAGGAAAGGGGTAATGCAGATACTGCTATCGAGGAAGAGTGTGATATTCTGGATGAAATACGTATAGTGAGAGAGGAAGTATTAAGGGGTTTAGCAGCTTTGAAAGTAGATAAGTCCCCAGGCCCAGATGAAATGCATCCCAGGCTGTTAAGCGAAGTAAAAGAGTAAATAGCAGAGGCCTTCACCATCATTTTCCAGTCCTCTTTGGATCTGGGCCTGTTGCCAGAGGATTGGAGGACTGCTAATCTAGTGCTCTTGTTTAAGAAAGGAGAAAGGGATAGTCCAAGTAATTACAGGCCTGTCAGCCTAACCTCAGTGGTGGGAAAATTATTGGAAAAAATTCTGAAAGACAGGATATATCTGCATTTGGAAAGGCAAGAATTAATTAGGGACAGTCAGCATGGATTTGTTATGAGAAGATCGTGTCTGACTAACCTGATTGAATTTTTTGAGGAGGTAACCAAGAGGGTATGGACTTTAGCAAAGCTTTTGATAAGGTCCCACATGGTCAACTGGTCATGAAGGTTAAAGTCCATGGAATACAGGGCAAAGTGTCAAGTTGGATCCAAATTAGGCTTGGAAGTAGGAAGCAAAGGATAATGATTGATGGATGTTTTTGTGACTGGAAGGTTGTTTCCAGTGGGGTTCCGCAAGGCTCAGTACTGGGTCCCTTGCTTTTTGTGATATATATCAACGATTTAGATTTGAATATAGGGAGTATGATCAAGAAGTTTGCAGACAACACTAAAATTGGCTGCGTGGTTAATAATGAAGAGGAAAGTCATGGGCTGCAGGAGAATATCAACCTACTGGTCAGGTGGGCAGAGCAGTGGCAAATGGAATCTAATTCAGAGAAGTGTGAGGTGATGGACTTCGGGAGGGCTAATAAGGAAAGGTATACACATTAAGCGGTAGGCCACTTAATAGTGTAGATGAACAAAGAGACCTTGGAGTGCTTGTCCACAGATCCCTGAAAGTAGCAGGCCAGGTGGATAAGGTGGTTAAGAAGGCATACTGAATGCTTGCTTTTATTGGCCGAGGCATTGAATATAAGAGTAGGGAGATTATGCTTAACTTGTATAATACTTTGGTTAGGCCACAGCTGGAGTATTGCGTGCCGTTCTGGTCGCCATATTATAGGAATCACGTGATTGCACTAGAGAGGGTGCAGAGAAGATTTACTAGGATGCTGCCTGGAATGGAGAATCTTAGTTTATGAGGACAGATTGGATAATCTGGGTTTGTTCTCATTGGAACAGAGGAGGTTGCGAGACCTCATTGAGGTGCACAAAATATTGAGGGACCTGGACATAGTGTATAGTAAGGATCTATTTCCATTGGTGGAGGGGTCTATTACGAGGGGGCATAGTTTTAAGGTGGCTGGTGGAAGGTTTAAGAGGGGCTTCTTTACGCAGAGGGTTGTAGGGATCTGGAGCTCGCTGCCTGGATGAATGGTGGATGCAGAAACCCTCACCACTTTTAAGAGATGGTTGGATGGGCACTTAAAGTGCAGTAACCTGCAGGGTTATGGACCTAGAGCTGGTAATTGGGATTAGACTGGATGACCTTTTGTTGGATGGAGCAGACATAATGGTAAGTACTGCAGGGAATAGAATACGGCCAGGGTGATCTCCTGGACTAGTTTTGATCACCTGGATGGGTCGGAGAAGAATTTTCCCAGATTTTTTCTCCCTAAATTGGCCTAGGTTTTTATCTGGTTTTTTGCCTCTCCCAGGAGATCACATGGCTCCGGTTGGGGTGGAGTGTAGAATGTTTTAGTATAAGGGGTGTCGCAGTTGTGGTGAGGCAGATTGGTTGGGCTGGGTGCATTTTGCCTTTCTATCATTGTTCATAGGTTTATATGTAACCTTTAGGGCTGCTGACCAAGGGCCGTGTTGCTCTTTGTCAGCCGGCGCAGACATGATGGGCCGGAATGGCCTCCTTCTGCGCTGTAAATTTCTGTTCGAGTCCATGATCAGATCAGCCACGATCTTATTGAATGGCGGAGCAGCCTCGAGGGGTCGGATGGCCTACTCCTGACCCCATTTCTTACGTTCTATGTTATGAAACAAGACATACAAAACCAAAACATTTTCACCGGAGCTAAGATCGAGCTGAAATATGACCCAGGTCTTTGAAATACTGAGATGCTTAGATGATGTAAACTTATGCAGGGCATTTAATTTGACTGTGAATGCACAACACAAATACAAAGTTAAGATAAAGAAGCTAGAGAAATGACTGTTTTGAATAGGATTGAAGGTAGTAATGTTATTTACACAAACATGAGTACTCAATTGAACACTAAGGTGATGGCACAACAGCAATTTTATCTGTGGAAAGCTGCCAGCTATGACTGAATAATGGATATTGTGGAGATAAAGCACCTTCGGGGGTCAGAGAGAAATTTTGCTTAACTTTCCTTCAGGACATCGCAGGTTTTCAAGTCATGGACAACATGCAAAGTTAATGAAACTCCGAAGTATTTTAATAATAAACCAAACTGATAACAAGTCTATCAAGTGCTAATCATAATAAAGACATGTAATGTTTTAAAGGCCCAGTTATAATTTGTTGTAGTTATTTATGACTTGTACATAAACATTTGAGCGAAACCAAGATTACTAAATTAAGGTTAACCACTTACTGTAATACATCATAACTACTATTCAACACTTTTTTCCTAAAACTAAATCTGGATTCACAAAAACATCACATTTATCGTGAAAAACTTTTGGTATCAATGTGCTATCACCTATTATACCCAGCAGAAATGTTTACATAACTAGAGTCAGACTTACAGCGCCTGATGATGCTCCTGAGGAAAAACTAATCTTTAACGTAGGTTCACTGACACTGAACCTCTTGCATAACTGTTTCTTCATCAGTTCATAGTTAAACCAGTAAATTGCTGTGGGGACAGATAGTTGAATTAAAACTCTGTTACAAAACTCCCCAGTCCCTGACAAACCAATTATGCCTCTAAACAAAGAAAAGAGCATATTTTACCTTTGATTCAGCAACTGTGTTTCTCTGTATCGAAAGATTTCAGGCAACTACTCAATATGATTTAATTGCTGAGGAGAAACTAAAATATTTGTGCACTTTTTTGATAAATGGCTAACATTTAATTACTGTGGTTAATAATGAAGAAGAAAGCTGCACACTGCAGGAAGTCATCATCAACTGGTCAGGTGGGCAGAACAGAGGCAAATGGAATTTAATCCAGAGAAGTGTGAGGTAATGCATTTGGGGAGGGCGAATAAGGAAAGGGAATACACATTAAATGGTAGGACACTGAGAAGTGTAGAGGAACAATGGGACCTTGGAGTGCATGTCCATAGATCCCTGAAGGTAGCAGGCCAGGTGGATAAGATATCATTATAAAATCATGAAAGGGATAGACAAGATAGAGGCAGAGAAGTTGTTTCCACTGGTCGGGGAGACTAGAACTAGGGGGCACAGCCTCAAAATACGGAGGAGCCAATTTAAAACCGAGTTGAGAAAGAATTTCTTCTCCCAGAGGGTTGTGAATCTGTGGAATTCTCTGCCCAGGGAAGCAGTTGAGGCTAGCTCATTGAATGTTTTCAAGTCAAAGATAGATAGATTTTTAACCAATAAGGGAATTAAGGGTTACGGGGAGAGGGCGAGTAAGTGGAGCTGAGTCCACGACCAGATCAGCCATGATCTTATTGAATGGCGGAGCAGGATCGAGGGGCTAGATGGCCTACTCCTGTTCCTAATTCTTATGTTCTTAAAGTAGTTAAGAAGGCATAAGGAATACTTGCCTTTCTTAGCTGAGGCATAGAATACAAGGGCAGGTGGGTTATGCTTGAACTGTATAAAACACTGGTTGGGCCACAATTGAACTACTGCGTGCAGTTCTGGTCACCGCATTACAGGAAGCGATTGCACTGGAGAGGGTACAAGGAGATTTACGAGGATGTTGCTGGGAGTGGAGAATCTTAGGTATGAGGACAGATTGGATAGGCTGGGTTTGTTTTCCTTGGAACAGAGTAGGCTTAGGGGCGACTTCATTGAGGTGTATAAAATTATGAGGGGCCTAGATATAGTGGTTGAAAGGGCCTATTTCTCTTAGCAGAGGGGTCAACCACCAGGGGGCATACATTTAAAGTAATTGGTAAAAGGGTTAGAGGGGATTTGAGGGGAAATTTCTTCACGCAGAGGGTTGTGGGGGTATGGAACTCACTGCCTGAAAGGGCGGTAGAGGCAGAAACCCTCACCACATTTAAAAAGTACCTGGATGTGCACCTGAAATGTCATAACCTGCAGGGTTACGGACCTAGAGCTGGAAAGTGGGATTAGGTTGGATAGCCTCTTGTTGGCTGACGCGGACACGATGGGCTGCAATGGCCTCCTTCCGTACTGTAAACTTCTATGATGCACCATATTACTGGTCTAATCCACAGCTGTAACCTACAGTGAGCAGCTCCTCAGGGAATGCAACCAATGCTGTAATTTCTCTTAGCAGAAATCAGGCTCACTCTAATCTGATGCATTCAGGTAATTTTTCTTTATAAGAAGGATTTAAGAGGCCTTTAGTGGTATTGTAGATGAATCAAATTTAGAGCAATTCGAGATAATACACAAAATTGAGATTCGAAGCTCCTACGCAGAGGAAAATAATGGCCCTGAATTTGCGCTCAACAGCAAGACGAAGGCATTCGCTGCAAGCCCCAAAGTACGCTCCGCACAAGGATCTTGCAGTCCCGGTGGCGAGAACTTCAGGTTTTCTGACCTTGAATTCAATTCAATGGGGATCCCCTTGTTCGAACTGCTGTGACATCAACAGGCTGTCTAAGCAGCCAATCAAAAGGCAGAATTCTCAGACAGCAAACAAGGAAGTGAGTAAACCCTTAAATTCTAATTAAAAAAAAGTTAAGAGAGAGCAAAAGAAAGATTGGGGTTATTCGTGGTACAGATCTGGTTAGTGGTGAGGGACAGTAGGGTGTGACTGCAACTCAGGCAGGTAAGGGGAACTCGGGTGGAGTGCTGGAGGAGCCTCGGCCTTTTCTCTTATCCAACAGATATGAGGTTCTTAATGCCTGTGTGGATGAGGGGCAGATGAGCAAACTGACCACGGCACCGTGGTACAGTAAGCCATTCACCACACCCTCACTACCACCTTTGATGCCCTAGCACCTATTAAAAAGATTACTCTCTCCCACCCTGGCCATTCCCCCTGGTACAGCCCTCATCTTCGCTCCCTCAAATCAAAAGGGCGCAGACTTGAACGGATGTGGCGGACAACTAGTTTAGCCATTCACCGATAGATCTGGGTGGTACACATAAAACACTATCGGTTCCTACTCTTGTCTATAATAACTGTTCACTATTCCAGGATCATTCTGGATTGCAAAAATAACCCCGGCTATTATTCTCTGCTGCTGTCTCCTTAAACAAACCCCTCTCCCGTCTCCAGCACACTCGCCTCCAACAAGTGTAAGGAGCTCATGGACTTCTTTGTCTCAAAGATTGAGACCATCAGTTAAGCTACCTCTGCGAGATCCTTTCCGTCAACTATCGCACAGGGCCAATCATCTGACACTCTCACCTGCCCGAGTCCTAAACTCATATCTTTCTCTAGTTTCTCTTTGATCTCCCTTCTTAATCTCGACAAACTCAGCTTGTCCATGAGACCCACTTCCTGCTCTCTTGATCCTATTCCCACTAAACTGCTGACCACCCAACTTCCTTTTTTAGCTCCCATGTTAGCCAACATTCTCTCTCCTCAGGTACTGTTCCCTTCTCCTTCAAATCTGCTGTCATCACTCCAGTCCTCAAAAAAACAACCCTCGACCCCACTTTGCTTGCTAGCTATCACCCCATCTGCAAGCTCCCTTTCCTGTCCAAAGTACTTGAACGTGTTGTTGCATCCCAAATCCATGACCATCTTTCCATGCATTCAATGTTTGAATCCCTTCAATCTGGTTTTCGCCCCTGCCACAGTACCAAAACTACTCTCAACAAAGTCACAAATGAAATCCTTTGTGACTGTGACGAAGGTAAATTATTCCTCCTCGTCCTTCTGGACCTGTCTGCAGCTTTTGACACAGTTGACCACTCCATCATCCTCCCCCAACGCCTCTCCACCAATGTCCGGCTAGATGGGACTGCACTACCCTGGTTCTATTCTTAGCTATCTAATCGTAGCCAGAAAATCTCCTGCAATGGCTTCTCTTCCCGCTCCTGCATCGTTACCTCTGATGTCCCCCAAGGATCTGTCCTTAGTTCCCTCTTATTTCTCATCTATATGCTGCCCTTTGGCGATATCATCTGAAAACACGGGGTCAGTTTCCACATGTGTGCTGACGACACCAAGCTCAACCTCTCCATAGATCGATCTATGGATAGTAGGAGCATGTGCGCGCACTAGGCCCGTGCAGCAGAGCTTGGTCTCCAGTCGTCTTGGTTAACCCTTGCCACTGGATCAAGACCTAGCTCTGTCAAGCCCGTGTGGTGGCTGGTGTGCAACGGCCATCCCACGTTAAAAGAATCCATGCACATGCATCTTCCACCCTTCAGTATGTATTTGGGACCTAGAATATCAGGGTCCTAGAATATCAGGGTCCCTCAGTGAAACACCTGTGAACTAATCCCTTTTTGGTATGGAAGCTGGTCATCCTCAATAGGAGGGACTGCCTAATACTATACAACCTCTCCACCACTTCTCTCGACCCCAACTTGGTATCTAAATTGTCAGATTGCTTGTCCGACATCCAGTACTGGATGAGCAGAAATTTTTGAGTATGGGGCAGGGAGGTGTTACTACAGTTGTACAGGGCCTTGGTGAGGCCACACCTGGAGTATTGTGTACAGTTTTGGTCTCCTAACTTGAGGAAGGACATTATTGCTATTGAGGGAGTGCAGCGAAGGTTCACCAGACTGATTCACGGGATGGCAGGACTGACATATCAAGAAAGACTGGATCAACTGGGCTTGTATTCACTGGAGTTCAGAAGAATGAGAGGGGATTTCATAGAAACGTTTAAAATTCTGACGGGTTTAGACAGGTTAGATGCAGGAAGAATGTTCCCAATGTTGGGGAAGTCCAGAACCAGGGGTCACAGTCTAAGGATAAGGGGTAAGCCATTTAGGACCGAGATGAGAAGAAACCTCTTCACCCAGAGAGTGGTGAACCTGTGGAATTCTCTACCACAGAAAGTTGTTGAGGCCAATTCACTAAATATATTCAAAAAGGAGTTAGATGTAGTCCTTACTACTAGGGGGATCAAGGGGTATGGCGAAAAAGGAATGGGGTACTGAAGTTGCATGTTCAGCCATGAACTCATTGAATGGTGGTGCAGGCTCGAAGGGCCGAATGGCCTACTCCTGCACCTATTTTCTATGTTTCCCTAGGCCCAATCGCAGCCTCGGACTAAATTAAAAATTTTTTTAAATTTTAAAAAAAAAGAACCACCCGTTTTACTTAGTTTCCCCTTTAACCGCCGAGAATAATGGTGCAAGATCTATTTTCTCGCTGGGTGATTATTTTTAACTTAATAATGGAAATAATTGCCAGCGTTACTTGCAAAACATTAGCGTTTTTTCTGGGCAGACAATTTGAGGGGCTCTCGGGAAAGTTTAGCCCATAGAATGGTGTGGGAGTAAGGGATTTCAATTCATAGGGCACTGGCACCAGTATTGGGTAGAGGGAGCTGTTCCGTTGAGACGGTCTTCACTTAGACAGGGCTGGGATCATTGTCTTGGCAAATCGAATAACTAGGGCTGTAGATAGGGATTTAAACTAAAGGGGGAGGGGGGGGCCCCGAAGGGGAAAGGTCAGATGAGGGAAAATTTTTAAATCTTAAGAGAAAAGTCAAGGCAATGGAGCAGTGCAGCAATTTGGGTGAAGATACTCATTGGAATTCAAATGAATGAGGTGTGATCTTATCGAAACGTATAAGATTATGAGTGCGCTTGACAAGATGGATGCAGAGAGGATGTTTCCACTGATAGGGGAGACTAGAACTAGGGAGCATAATCTTAGAATAAGGGGCCGCTCATTTAAAACTGTGATTAGGAGGAATTTCTTCTCTCAAGAGGGTTGTAGATCTGTGGAATTCGCTGCCTCAGAGAGCTGTGGAAGCTGGGTCATTGAATAAATTTGAGAGAGATAGACAGTTTTTAAACTGCTAAGGGACTAAGGGGCTATGGGGAGCGGATAGGGAAGTGGACCTGAGTCAATGATCAGATCAGCTACGATTGTATTAAATGGCGGAGTAGGCTAGAGGGGCCACATGGACTACTCCTGCTCCTATTTCTTATGTTCTTATGTTCTTATAAGCAGAGTGCGACAGGAAGGAAAAGAGAGTTTAACGGTAGTAATACATCAGCAAATAAATTGAAAGCAGGGAATAATGGTAAAAAATTAAAATTAAAGGCTCCTTATCTGAATGCACAAAGCATTTGTAACAAGATTGACAAATTAGTGGTACTAATAGAGATAAATGGCTTTGATGTAACAGCCATTACAGCAACCTGGTTACAAGGTGACCAAGGTTGGGAACTAAATATTCCAGGGTGCTTAACGTTTCGAAAAGACAGGCAAAATGGAAAGAGGGGGATAGCCTTGATAATAAAAGATGCCATAAGGACAGTAGTGAGAAAGGATCTTGGCTTGGAAAATCAGGAAATAGAATCAGTATTAATGGAGATAAAAAATAATAAGGAACAGAGTATTAATCAATAAATAATAGGAGCTTATAGCAAAGGTAATACAATAATCATGGGGGACTTGAATTTTCATATAGACTGGGCAAATCAAATTGGCAAAGGTAGTCTGGAAGATGAGTTCATGGAATGCATTCAAGACAGTTTCCTAGAACCAGAGGTCATGGAACCAACCAGGGAAAAGACTATTTCAGATCTTGTAATGTGTAATGAGACAGGGTTAATTAGTAATCTCATAGTAAAGGATCCTCTGGGGAAGAGTGATCATAATATGATAAAATTTCACATTGAGTTGGAGAGTGAAATACTTCAGTCCGAAACAAGAGTCTTAAACTAAAATAAAGACAATTACAGAGGTATGAGGGGCGAGTTGGCCAAGATAGATTGGGAAAATAGATTAAAAGGTATGACGGTAGGTAAGTAGTGGCAAACATTTAAATAAATATTCCAAAATTTTCAACAAAATACATTGCAGAGAAATAAAAGCTCTACGGGAAAAGTGATCTATCCGTGGCTAACTAAAGAAAGTTAAGGATAGTATTAGATTAAGAGAGGCTTATAATGGTGTGAAGAATAATAGTAAGCCTGAGGATTGGGAGAGCTTTACAAACCAGCAAAGGATGACCAAGAAATTGTTAAAGAGAGAAAAAAGAATGAGAGTAAACTAGCAAGAAATATAAAAACAGATTTTTAAGAGCTTCTACAAGTAAAGAAAGAAAGACATGCATTTATAGTGTCTTTACAGCTAATGAAGTACTTTTGGAGTGTAGTCACTGTTGTAATGTGGGAAATGCGGCAGCTAACTTGCGCACAGCAAACTCCCACAGGTAGAAATGTGATAATGACCAGATCATCTGTTTTTGTTATGTTGGTTGTGGGCTAAATATTGGCCAGAACACTGGGGATAACTCCCCTGCTCTTCTTCGAAATAGGCCCTCAGCACTGCACTGGAGTGTCAGCCTAGATTTAGGTACTCAAGTTCCTGGAGTGGGACTTGAACCCACAACCTGCAGACTCAGAGGCGAGCCATACTCAGACTTAGCCACTGCTGATACTGTATGTAAAAAGTACATAAAAAGGAAGAGTAGCAAAAAAAGTAAGCGTTGGTCCTTTAGAGGTTGAAACAGGTGTAACTATAATGGGGAATAAGGAAATGGCAGAGACTTTAAACAAATATTTTGTATCTGTCTTCACAGTAGAAGACACAAAAAGCATACCAAAAATAGAAGGGAACCAAGGGGCTAATAAAGCGAGAAACTTAAAGTACTTGAGAAACTAATGGGACTAAAAGCTGACAAATCCCCTGGACCTGATGGCCTATATCCTAGGATGCATTGGTTGTGATCTTCCAAAATTCCCTAGTTTCTAGAACGGTCCCAACAGAATGGAAGGTAGCAGATGCAACCTTGCTATTCAAGAAAGGAAGGAGAGAGAAAACAGGGAATCACAGGCCAGTTTGCCTGACATCTGTCGTCAGGAAAATGCTGGAATCCATTAGTAAGGAAGTGGTAACAGGGCACTTAGAAACTCAAAACCATGTTGACTCTGCCTAACATATTATGAAAGGAAAATCACGTTTAACAAATTCATCAGAAATGTAACTAGCAGGGTAGAAAAAGGGAACGAGTGGATGTAGTATATTTGGATTACCAAACGGCATGTGATAAGGTGCCATATAAAAGGTTGCTACGCAAGATAAGGTCTTATGGGGTTGAGGGAAGTATATTAGCATGGATAGAGGATTGGTCAACGAACAGAAAAACAGAGAGTAGGGATAAACGGGCTATTTTCAGGTTGCCAGGCTGAAAATAGTGGGGTGCCGCAAGGATTAGTGTTTGGGCCTCAGCTATTTACAATCTATATTAATGACTTAGATGAAGGGACCGAGTGGAAGGTATCCAAGTTTGCTGATGATACAAAGCTAGGTGATAAGTAAGCAGTGAGGAGGACAAAGAGCCTGCAAAGGGATATTGACAGGTTAAGTAACTTGGCAATAAGGTGGCAGATAGAGTATGTGGGGAAATATGAGGTTATTCACTTTGGTAGGAAAAATAGAACAGATTATTTTTTTAAATGGTGAGAAACTATTAAATGTTGGTGTTCAGAGAGATTTAGGTGTCCTCGCACAGAAAGTTAGCATGCAGGTATAGCAAACAATTAGGAAGGTAAATAGCACGTTGGCCTTTATTGCAAGGGGTTTGGAGTACAAGAGTAAGGAAGTCTTACTGCAATTGTACAGGACTTAAGAGATCACACCTGGAGTACTGTGCACAGTTTTTGTCTCCTTATTGGAAAAAGGACATACATGCCTTAGAGGGGGTGCAACAAAGGTTCACTAGATTGCTCCCTGGGTTGTCCTATGTGCCTATACTCTCTGGCTTTCGAATAAGAGGTGATCTCATTGAAACATACAAGATTCTGAGGGGTACTGACAGGGTAGATACTGAGAGGTTGTTTCCCCAGACTGGAGAGTTCAGAACTAAAGGGCATAGTCTGAAGCTAAGGGGTCAACCATTTAAGACTAAGATGAAGAAGAATTTCTTCACTCAGAGGGTTGTGCATCTTTGGAATTCTCTACCCAAAGGGCTATGGATGCTGAGTCATTTATAGTCAAGGCTGAGATAGACTGATTTTTGGGCTCTTGGGACTCGAGGGCTATGGAGATTGGGCAGGAAAGTAGAGTTGAGATTGAAGATCAGCCATGATCTTATTGAATGGCGAAGCAGGCTCGAAGGGTTGTATGGCATATTCCTGCTCCTAATTCGTACATTCTTATGCTAATTAAAGATGATTCAGATATATTTAAGGAACGACGGGTCTACATAATTTAATAGCTTAAACTGATACAACTTTGACCTTGCCTTTGGTCTCAACTTTAATTGGAAAAGATTTATTGCACAAATCCCTTTTGTATTTAAACAAGTGTTACTGGAGCAAAGAAATGAGCAGAAAAATTGGATTACTAAAGATTCAGCTGCCAACACAAGGCAACTACTATGGATTTGGAATTTAACAATAGACAAATCATGCTCGTTTTTCTTTTGACAATTTTCTCTCCCTCTTCCTGCTCACCTGCAGTTGACACTTGCTGGGCAGCAACTCCATAAGCACCAACTGCCCTCAAGTATCTTCCTAGTCTTTAATCTACCATTAGATTAGCCAATGTAAGTATCAGTTATCGTTTAATTCAATTTTAATCTGTTTATTCGGCTGAGACATTAAATCAAGGTTCTGTCTACTGGTTCAGGTGGATGTAAAAGATTCCATGGCACTATTCAAAAAATAAGAGTTTTCCTGGTGATCTACTCAACCAACATCACCAAAAACAGATTTTCTGATCATTTATATAATTTGCTGTTTGTGGGATCTTGCTGTATGTTAATTACTACTGTTTGAGAAACTAGCTTGGAGCCAGGAAAGGAAGCAAGGTTCTAAATGCAGAGTCTTTGTTTTACATATATTTTATTAGAGTGAATGATACTTATAGATAGCTCACACAATGTGAAGGCTGTGGGAGGTCTCACGTCACAGTTGCTGAGCTCTCCACCTAGTCTTCACTAAATTCCTTATAATGGCCTTGCTTTTTGTCCTCAGCTAAAAGGCATTACCTCACCTCTTCCATGCCTGTTAATCTTGGTTTTATAGGTAACTTACATCATTAACTCAGCATTTCAGAGAGTGGGGCCTAGAAATCATATCGCACCTGAAAACGAGTGCGTGGGGGAAAAAGAGCGATTACCATCAACGCAGGCAGCATGCAATATCCGTGCTGCCTGCTAATTACAATCATTTGTGTGTGCAGCCAGCACTACCCATGGTATTCAATGACTGCATGCCTATTGGTGCGGGTCCAGGACACTACTTAAGGCCGCCAATATCTTTTGAAGGAGATGTGCATTCTGGCTGCAAAGACTGAAACATGTTGAAGAAAAAAATGGCTGAACGAGGGAGCGAGCAAGAGGACACCAAGGTTCTCTGATGCTGTACTGGAGGTCTTGGGGCAGGCAGTGGAGAGGAGAGGACATCCTTTTTCCACCAGAGGGCAGGATAACCTCTAGGTATCTACTCAGGAGGCAGTGGAGATAGATTGCTGAGTAAGTCAGTGTCAAGAGCACCAAGAAAATGGCTGCAATGCAGGGGGAAAAAAAATTATTTAACTTTACTCCTTTATTACACAGATTTCCCCAGAAACAGTAATGCTACGAACGCTTTATTGTTTTGTTAAAAATATACATGCCTTTCATCAGACTAACCTGAGAATGGCACATCTCGAAGCACTGTGGGACCCCAGCCCCTCCAGAGGGACAGCCAGCCATCCTGTGCTACTGCAGTCCGAACAACAGTACCCAGCTCTCTATATGTCAGCCTACGAGATTGACTCTTCGTTCTGATTAGTTCCAAGGGGCTTATGACAGTAACTGCACCCACTGAAACACAAAAAACAACGAAACGTAAGAAAATGAAATCTGCATGGCATACAAAATCAGTAGTACCTCAGAAAGTCCATTTCAAATCTTTGTCAATTCCCAAGGACTTATTTTGATTGCATTACAATTACTGTAAATATTAAATATTGACTCTAAATTGTTTGTGAAGAGTTAAATCATATCCTATTACTTCCCAAACCATAAACAAACTATCATATCATGCAGCATTTCTATATAGATACACTCAATTCTTGTTACAATAAAAAAAACATGCGCCCATTTTCATCAGTTCCGCAGAGTGTCCCAATGTTAGTCACAGAAAGAGCAAATAGAAGTAATTGAATGAGACCGTAAAATTATTATACTAGCAAAGTTGCACACCTGTAAAAATTACAGTATTAAAAAAATACTATTCACTACTGAAATGAATATAGATCAAGTTACTACAGGTACCAGAATTCTCTTGTACACTCCTCACTGAACCAGGGTTGGTCGCCTGGCTTGATGGTAATGGTAGAGTGAGGTTACAGATTGTGGTGGAATACAATTTTGATACTGCTGATGGCCAACTGCGCCTCATGGATGCCCAGTTTTGAGCTGCTAGATCTGTTCTGAATCTAATTCCATTTAGCATGGTGGTAGTGCCACACACGATGGAGGGCGTCCTCAGTGTGAAGATGGGTCTTCATTGCGACAAGGACTGAGAGCTGGTCACTCCGACCAATACAGTCATGGACAGATGCATCAGCAACAGGTAGATTGTGAGGAAGTAGTCAAGTAGGTTTTTCGCTCGTCACCTGCCGCAGGTCCAGTCTGGCAGCTATGTCCTCAGGACTCGACCAGTTCAGTCAGTAGTGGTGTTACCGAGCCACTCTTGGTAATGGACATTGAAGTCCCCTACCCAGAGTACATTCTGTGCCCTTGCTACCCCTCAGTGCCTTTTCTAAGTGGTGTTCAACATGATGGAGTACCAATTCATTAGCTGAGAGCGGCAGCTGCTAATCAGCAGGTGGTTTCCTGGCCCATGCTTGAACTGAAGCCACGAGACTTCATGGGGTCTAGAGTCAATGTTGAGGACTCCCAGGGCCACTCCTTCCTGTATATCATTGCGTCACCTCTTCTGGTGGGTCTGTCCTGCTGGTGGCACAGGACATACTCAGGGATGGTGATGGGAGGAGTCTGGGACATTGCTGGAAAGGTATGATTCTGTTAGTATGACTATGTCAGGCAGTTGCTCGACTAGTTTGTGGGACATCTCACAATTTTGGCACAAGTCCCCAGATGTTAGTGACGAGGACTTTGTAGGGTCGGCTGGGCTGGGTGTGCATTTGTCGTGTCCGAAGCCAGTGCCAAGGTTGATGCTGGGTGGTCCGTCCGATATTTTTATTTTTTGTTGCGGTTTGGCTCAATCGAATGGCTTGCTAGGCCATTTCAGAGGGCAGTTAAGAGACAACCACACTGCTGTGGGTCTGGAGTCACGTATAGGCCGGACCAGGTAAGGATGGCAGATTTCCTTCCATAAAGGGCAATAGTGAACCAGATGGGTTTTTAACAACAATCAAGTGGCACTTGAGTTCCATGGTCACCATTGCTGATACTAGCTTTTCATTCAAGATTTATTTAATGAACTGAATTTAAATTCCCCAACTGCTGTGGTGGGATTTGAACACACATCTGTGGATCACTAGTCCAGGCCTCTGGATTATTAGTCCAGTAACATAACCACTATACTACTGTACCCCTGTTAATTATTAATTGCCTGCCAACTGTCCATTCCAAGTTATCATACACTATGGTACGAGTCGTAATTATCCATTCTGACAAAATGCCAAACTACTATTGGGTAGATTCTAACTATCAGTGGGCTGACTGGCAGAACGTACCTTTTGGTCGTCTGATAGTGGCAGCGAGAGGCAGAGTCCATATAGAGGGCCAGGCTTCAATATGTATGTGCGAAAGTTATACGGCAAACAAGTGTCCCGTTATAGCTCGTCGACTTTAGGTCTTAAAAATGTAGGCCTGGAGTGGCACTCCTACTCCTCCTGGGCTCAAGAATAATTTTAACTTTTATCTGTTTGAGTTTCTTCTGTTGTACCACTAGGTATTACTGAGTGAAGCATCACAGTATCATCATCATCATAGGTGGTCCCTCGTATCGAGGATGATTTGCTTCCACGCCAAAAAGGGACGAGTTCACAGGTGTTTCAATGAAGGACCTAATATTCCAGGTCCCGAACTACATATTAAAGGGTGGAAGATGACTGTACGAGGATTTTTTTTAATGTGTGGTGGCCGTTGCACACCAACCACCACACAGGCTTGACAGAGTTAGGTCTTGGTCCAGTGGCAAGGATTACCCAAGACAACTGGAGACCAGCTCTGCTGCACAGACCTAGTGCGCACACATACTGCAATGTAGGTTGGCCCGTGCTGCCCCTGGGCCTTCGCCTCTTCTGGGCCCCAAACTCACACCTGTCCTGGGCCCCGTAGCTCATCCATAGCAGGCGCTCTGTTCAGTAGACAGTTAAATTGGTATTGGGATCTTATGTACATCATAGCGTGGAGGCCCTGACCTGCGAGAGACCATCAGTGGCAAGTCGGGGCCATAAAAGGAGCGGCGGCCTGGGAGCAGCGTGGTGGCCCTGACCTGCGAGAGACTATGAGCGGCAGGTTTGAGCCATAAAAGGAGCGGCGAGCGCGGCCTGGGAGCAGCGTGGAGGCATGCCACTACAAGGTACAGCGCGAGCTGGTGCAGGAGAGCAACGGCAGCGAAGAGTGATGTCAGCAAGGCCCAGGTCGGTGATTGGCACATGGGCAGGTGCAGCAGGAGCGACGTGATTGGGCGAAGGAGCTGTGAGAGACTGTGGAGGGATGTGATCAGGGCCCAGGGGAGGCGTGAGTTCGGGGCCAAGGACAGCACGGGCCAGCCCACACAGTGATATGTGTGTACACTGGGGCCATGCAGCAGAGCAGGTCTCCAGTTGTCTTGGGTAATCCTTGCCACTGGACCAAGACCTAACTCTGTCAAGCCCGTGTGGTGGCTGGTGCGCACTCTGCACAAGGGACTGTCTGACACATGGATTTGTCAGTTACAGTTGAACCACTAGGCCAGGCATCATACTAAGAGTGGAAATACGTAACTTTGCTTTGCCCAATAGAAGTAATCCTACTGCCATCTGATCCATAGAGCAACATAGATGCTGGAAACAATGCTAGAGTCAGACCTATGCCAGTCATTGCCCTGTTATCTTAGGTAAAAAAAATGATAGAGGTTAACAAAAGTTCAGTAACATTCACATTCAATGCAAACTTACTTCGAGCTGAGGCTCCGGCTATCAATGGAATATAGATGCCATCGTATCCTAGCTGGTACTTCAATAAGGCCCGTAATTGATCATAACAAGTGAAATAAATAACTGTCGCAGGCACTGCCATTATTCTGCAAGATAATTATATATTGTAAGAAAAGAATTAATCAGATTGACTTGAAGTGTGCTAATGAAATACTGCTACAGATTTTTCTTTATGTTGTGGTAACATTATATTTTGACCTTTGTTAAATAGAGAAGTATGATTCATAAATTGTAGTATCTTAAAATAGCTATTAAGTGTACAACAATTCCAAGGTTGTGACCACTGGCATACAGCACTGGCAGATTCAAATATGAAGTAACCACCTGCATAATGAGAGAAGTTAATATGAGACAATGGGTAGAAAGCGTTAAAAGTCAGCACACAGTGCATCATAGGCAGAAAGGGTCTCTCTCAACCAAAGCACTAAAGAGAGACATTTGGGCTCCGGCCTCGTGAGAACTTAACTGGTGATCTTGAAGTGGAAAGCAGGTAGAATGTGTCTACTTTAGTCAAGTTAAGGGCATTAGAAACAAAGATGTTTGAAGAATGAGTTATTTTCACTCATGTTAATCATCCTATCGTGGATCTGTAGCTGCAAAAACAGAATGTCTGTGTAAAACATTACTTTTTTAATTAGAGTTTGAAATCAAACCAGTGAATGATAGATAATCAAAGACAAACTTAAATTAAATGTAACAGGAAATTATGCAACAGGAAATGAATGTGGATAAACTAACATAAATAGGGATTGTTCCTTTGATAGTGGGAATACTATTGCTAACTGGTGCTGGTAAACTGCTGAAGTATTTAAAGTCGAATCAATAGACTTGACTGAAAATTACATACGCAAGGATATTAATTAAAGGGATTAAAGCAAAAAATACTGGAAATACTCAGCAGGTCAGGCAGCATCTGTGGAGAGAGAAACAGAGTTAACCTTTCAGGTCGATGATCTTTCATCAGAACTAAAAAAAAGTTAGAGATATAACAGATTGTAAGCAAGTGCAGAGGCAGGGAAAGGGGGAAGGGGATGAAAGAACAAAAGGGAATAGGATGCGAGAGATTAAAATACAAAAGGGATAATGGTGCAAGGCAAAAGGAGATGGTAATGGGACAAGTAAAGAAATAAAAGGCGAGTCTAGAAGAGGTGTAAATGGGAAAGGCAGAATTATCAACAGCTGCCATGTGAAAAAATAGGGGCAGAAGTTATGGGGTCTGAAATTGTTGAACTCGACATTGAGTCCAAAAATCTGTCAAGTGCCCCAAACACGCCTTGCAGGTGAAACAGCGATTTACTTGTACTTCTTGCAATTTAGTATACAGTATTCGGTGCTCACAATACAGTCTCCTCTAGATTGGGGGGAACAAATGCAGATTGGGTGACCTCTTCAGTCTGTATGCGTGACCCCCAAGCTTCCGGTCACTTGTCACTTTAATTCTCCGCTCCACTCCCACCTCTCCATCCTCGGCCTCCTACACTATTGCAACAAAGCTCAAGGAACAGCACCTCATCTTTTGTTGACTCTGTTTCTCTCTCCACAGATGCTGCCTGACCGGAGAATTTCCAGCATTTTTTGCTTTTATTTCAAATTTCCAGCATCCGCAGTATTTTGGTTTTATACTAGTGAGAGGGAATGAGGGAGTCTGGATTGCATCAGATACCTATTGCTGTTCCAGGATAAGTGGTACCTGCTGGCTATGATGTGCTGGAGAGTTCATTGTGAGAAAGTGGCTCCCCCTGGATGAAGAATTTCTTAACTGCACCATATAGGTTGATTGATAGAATCAATGGCCCCAAGTTTCGACATGATTTGCTCCTGATTTTTTTTTTAGGAGCAACTGGTGTAGAACGGAGTATCTTAGAAATCGGAATTCTCGCCATTTAGTTTGCTCCAGTTCTAGTCAGTTAGAACAGTTTCACTTTGGAACAGAATTTTTTTTTCAAAAGGGGGCGTGTCTGGCCACTTATGCCTGTTTTCAAAGTTTCGTCAGTGAAAACTTACTCCAAACTAACTTAGAATGGAGTAAGTGAAGATTTTTGTACGCTCGAAAAAACCTTGTCTACACTTTAGAAAATCAGGCATAGGTTACAAATCAGGCGTAGGAAATGGGGGGGGGGGGGGTTTAAAGGGAAGTTTACAAACATTAAACACTTCAATTTTACAAATAAAGAGCCATCATCAATAATAAATGATAAAAACATCAATAAATCAATCAAAAAAAATTATTTAAGAAATAATTTTTTTTTAAATCAATAAATAAAACATTTTCTACTTACCGACTGCAGCACCGGGATGCCCCCCCCAGTGTGTCTCTGTCAGTGTCTCTATCTGTCTCTGTGTGTCTCTCTCATTCTGTGTCAGTGTCTGTTTCTGACAGCGAGGGGAGGGGGTAGAGGGAGGGAGCAGAGGGAGGGAAGGGGGGGAGCAGAGGGAGGGAAGGGGGGGAGCAGAGGGAGGGAAGGGGGAGGGGAGAAAGGAGATGGGGGGGGGGAAGAAGGAGATGGGGGGGGGGAAGAAGGAGATGGGGGTGGGGGGAAGAAGGAGATGGGGGGGGGGGAAGAAGGAGATGGGGGGGGAAGAAGGAGATGGGGGGGGGGGGAAGAAGGAGATGGGGGGGGGGAAGAAGGAGATGGGGGGGGGGAAGAAGGAGATGGGGGGGGGAAGAAGGAGATGGGGGGGGGAAGAAGGAGATGGGGGGGGGAAGAAGGAGATGGGGGGGGGGGAAGAAGGAGATGGGGGGGGAAGAAGGAGATGGGGGGGGGAAGAAGGAGATGGGGGGGGAAGAAGAGAAGAAGGAGATGGGGGGGGGGAAGAAGGAGATGGGGGGGGGAGAGAAGGAGATGGGGAGGGGGGAGAAGGAGATGGGGGGGGGGGGGGAAGAAGGAGATGGGGGGGGGGGGAAGAAGGAGATGGGGGGGGGGAAGAAGGAGATGGGGGGGTGGGAAGAAGGAGATGGGGGGGTGGGAAGAAGGAGATGGGGGGGGAGAAGGAGATGGGGGGGAGGAGAAGGAGATGGGGGGGAGAAGAAGGAGATGGGGGGGAGAAGAAGGAGATGGGGGGGAGAAGAAGGAGATGGGGGGGAGAAGAAGGAGATGGGGGGGGAAGAAGGAGATGGGGGGGGGGAAGAAGGAGATGGGGGGGGGGAAGAAGGAGATGGGGGGGGGGAAGAAGGAGATGGGGGGGGGGGAAGAAGGAGATGGGGGGGGGGAAGAAGGAGATGGGGGGGGGGGGAAGAAGGAGCTGGGGGGGGGGAAGAAGGAGATGGGGGGGGGGGAAAGAAGGAGATGGGGGGGGGGGAAGAAGGAGATGGGGGGGGGGAAGAAGGAGATGGGGGGGAAGGAGGAGATGGGGGGGGAAGGAGGAGATGGGGGGGAAGGAGGAGATGGGGGGGAAGGAGGAGATGGGGGGGGGAAGGAGGAGATGGGGGGGGGGAGGAGGAGATGGGGGGGGGAAGGAGGAGATGGGGGGGGGAAGGAGGAGATGGGGGGGGGAAGGAGGAGTGGGGGGGGGAGGAGATGGGGGGGAAGGAGGAGATGGGGGGGGGGGAAGGAGGAGATGGGGGGGGGGAAGGAGGAGATGGGGGGGGAAGGAGGAGATGGGGGGGGGGAAGGAGAAGATGGGGGGGGAAGGAGAAGATGGGGGGGAGGAAGGAGGAGATGGGGGGGGAAGGAGGAGATGGGGGGGGGAAGGAGGAGATGGGGGAGGAAGGAGGAGATGGGGGGGGGAGGAAGGAGGAGATGGGGGGGGGAAGGAGGAGATGGGGGGGGAGGAAGGAGGAGATGGGGGGGGAGGAAGGAGGAGATGGGGGGGGAGGAAGGAGGAGATGGGGGGGGAGGAAGGGAGGAGATGGGGGGGAGGAAGGAGGAGATGGGGGGGAGGAGGAGGAGATGGGGGGAGGAAGGAGGAGATGGGGGGGAGGAAGGAGGAGATGGGGGGGAGGAAGGAGGAGATGGGGGGGGAGGAAGGAGGAGATGGGGGGGGGGAAGGAGGAGATGGGGGGGGAGGAAGGAGGAGATGGGGGGGGAGGAAGGAGAGATGGGGGGGGAGGAAGGAGGAGATGGGGGGGGAGGAAGGAGGAGATGGGGGGGGAGGAAGGAGGAGATGGGGGGGGGGAAGGAGGAGATGGGGGGGGGAGGAGATGGGGGGAGGGAAGGAGGAGAATGGGGGGAGGGGAAGGAGGAGATGGGGGGAGGGGAAGGAGGAGATGGGGGGAGGGGAAGGAGGAGATGGGGGGGGGAAGAAGGAGATGGGGGGGGGAAGAAGGAGATGGGGGGGGGGAAGAAGGAGATGGGGGGGGGGGGAAGAAGGAGATGGGGGGGGGGGGGAAGAAGGAGATGGGGGGGGGGGGGGAAGAAGGGAGGGGGGGAGGCAGAACGGGCCAGGCCCGAGACTTCAGGCAGGGCCCAAGACTTTGGGCAGGGCCCGTCCCCAGCATCAGATTTACAGGTTGGTGGCGTTGGGTCAGGTCGGGGGGAGCGCGGGTCGGGGGGGTGGTGGGAGGGAGGTAGGTTCGGTTCGGTCAGGTCGGGGGGAGGGAGGTCAGGTCGGGTCGGGTCCAGTCCGGGGGCGGGGGGGAAGCGGGAGTCGGGTCGGTGTCGGGCCCGAGGGAAGCGGGAGTCGGGTCGGGGTCGGGTCCGGTTCAGGGGCGGGAAGCGGGAGTCGAGTCGGGTCGGGAGGAAGCAGGAGCTGGCCGTGGGAGGAGCCTTATTCACGCAGCCCCAGTGAGGCCATTCGTCTGCGTGCTTCGGCCCCTCCCACACAGTTTTGGGCGCCTGGAGCTACTGCATATGTGTGCCCACTGTAACGCATGTGCAGAGGTCCCGGCACTGTTTTCAGCGCAGGGACCTGGCTCCGTCCCCTACAGCTCCCGCTGCGCTGCGCCTGGCTGCAAACAACCTGTAGGGAGCTGGAGAATCTGGAAGTTTTTTTTAGGCGCACTTTGTGGCGTGAAAAACGGGCGTCCAGGTCGGGACTGCGCCGTTCTAGGCGCGGCTCGAAACTTGGGCCCATTGTTTGGAGCGAGGAAGATATTGCTTTACAAACCATTTTGCCTTACACCAACAAAAACAAAAGCAAGAATGAATAAATTTGGGGACAATATATTGGTGCGTGTTAGGATTCAAAATTAAAAGGTCTAGAAAGAAGCCTTATGGGTGTCTGTAAATGTTGTCCGTAAAAAAATTCAGTGTACTTAATGGTTAATGTAGTAAGTAAAAAGAAAGCATATTACTTAGAACTTGGTAAATTGATTACAAATTACATAGAGGGATACGAGAGTGTGCTGGTGACAAAAGCCTCCCCAAAGCGAGGTATCGAGCTTCTTGCATGTTGTTAGAGCTGCACTCATCCAGGCAAGTGGAGAGTATTCCATCACACTCCTGACTTGTGCCTTGTAGATGGTGGAAAGGCTTTGGGGAGGCTTTTGTCACCAGCACACTCTCGTATCCCTCTATGTAATTTGTAATCAATTTACCAAGTTCGAAGTAATATGCTTTCTTTTTTACTTACTACATTAACCATTAAGTACACTGAATTTGTTTACGGACAACATTTACAGACACCCATAAGGCTTCTTTCTAGACCTTTTAATTTTGAATCCTAACACCATCCAGGTCAAAGTAGGCTGCTTGATTGGCACTCCCTTCACCACCGGCACACCATAAGCTGCAAGATGCACTGTAGCAACTCGCCAAGGCTTCTTTGCCAGCACCTCACAAAACTGCAACCTCTACCACCTAGGACAAGAGCAGCAGGTGCATAAGAACACAATCACCTGCAATTTACCCTCCAAGTTACACACCATCCAGACTGGAAAGTATATTGCCGTTCCTTCATCGTCGCTGGGTCAAAATCCTAGAGCTTTCTACCCGACAGCACTGTGGGAGTACCTTCACCACACGAACTGCACCACCAACTTCTCAAAAGCAATTAGGGATGGGCAATAAATGCTGGACTTACCAGTGACACCCACATCCCAGGAAATAATTTTTTTTTAAAGTGTACAACACCTTAGATGAGGCTGTTGTCACGTGTTCTTGATTGTCCAGATGATAGCAATTATAGCCTTGTTGATTTGTGTTTGGTGGGTTCGTAGGTTAGTGATAAGCTTAAAACTCAAGTATGAACAATTAAAAATGGTGGGGTTGTTAAATCATAAGTGAGGGATCAGAAAGTGATTTCTTCACCCTCAAAGAAGGGAACTGCAAGATACCCTATTCGTGTAAACATTAACATAGGATTAGGATTCTGTTTAAACTTATACGATTAAGGTTTTTGCTTTATTTTACTTAGATAGCTTATAGATTTGTACTGCAGTTAGAATAGCTATGCTGTTTATTCTCTGCTGAGGTGCAGGATGTGAGATTTGTGCCTGTTGAGTTCTCATCAACAACAACTTGTATTTATATAGTGCCTTTAACACAGTGAACCATACTAAGGCGCTTCACAAGAGTATTATGAGATAAAAAATTTGACACTGAGCCGCATAAGTAGAAATTCACACAGCTGACCAAAAGCTTGGTCAAAGAGACAGGTTTTAAGGTGCGTCATGAAGGAGGACAGAGGTAGAGAGGTGGAGAGGTTTAGGCAGGGAGTTCCAGAGCTTGGGGCCGAAGCAACAGAAGGCACGGCCACCAATGGTTAAGCGATTATAATCAGGGATGCTCAAGAGGGCAGAATTAGAGAAGCGCGGACATCTGGGGTTGTGGAGCTGGAGAATATTAGAGAGATAGGGAAGGGGGAGACCACGAAGGGATTTGAAAATAATAATTTATTTATATAGCGCCTTTAACGTAGCAAAACATCCCAAGACACTTCACAGCAGTGTTAGACAAAACAGATAAATGTAACACCGAGTCACAAAAGAAGAAATTAAGGCAGATGATCAAAAGCTTGGTTAGAGAGGCTGGCTTTAAGGAGCGTTTTAAAGGATGAAAGAGAGGTAGAGAGGTTTAGGCAGGGAGTTCCAGAGCTTAGGGGCCAAGCAGCTGAAGGCACCGCCACTGATTGTTAGCAGTTATAATGAGGCATGTTCAAGAGGGCAGAATTTGAGAAATGCAAACATCTTGTGGGGTTGTGAGGCTGAAAACAATTACAGAGATAGGGAGGGGCAAGGCCATAGAGTGATTTGTAAACGAGGATGAGAATTTTGAAATCAAAGCGTTGTTTGGAAAGCCAATGTAGGTCAGAAAGCACAAAGGTGATGGGTGATCGTGACTTGGTGCGAGTTAGGACACGGGCTGCTGAGTTTTGGATGACCCCAAGTTTACGTAGTACAGAATGTGGGAGGCCAGCCATGAGTAGGGAGGAACTTAATACAATCACTATCACTAATGAAGTAGTACTAGGTAAAATAATGGGACTAAAGGCGGACAAGTCCCCTGGACCTGATGGCTTACATCCTAGGGTCTTAAAAGAGGTGGCTGCAGAGATAGTGGATGCATTGGTTGTAATCTACCAAAATTCCCTGGAATCTGGGGCGGTTCCAGCAGATTGGAAAACCACAAATGTAACGCCGCTATTTAAAAAAGGAGGCAGGCAAAAAGCAGTAAATTATAGACCAGTTAGCCTAACATCTGTCATTGGGAAAATGCTGGAGTCTATTATTAAGGAAGCAGTAGCGGAACATTTGGAAAAGCATGATTCAAAGCATGATTTTATGAAAGGGAAATCATGTTTGACAAATTTACTGGAGTTCTTTGAGGATGTAACGAGCAGGGTGGATAAGGGGCAACCAGTGGATATGGTGTTTTTGGATTTCCAGAAGGCATTCGATAAGGTGCCACAAAAGAGTTTAACGCACAAGATAAAAATTCACGGGGTTGAGGGTAATATATTAGCATGGATAGAGGATTGGCTAACTAACAGAAAACAGAAAGTCGGGATAAATGGGTCATTTTCCGATTGGCAAACAGTGACTAGTGGGGTGCCGCAGGGATCGGTGCTGGGGCCTCAACTATTTACAATCTATATTAATGACTTATATGAAAGGACAGAGTGTAATGTTGCCAAGTTTGCTGATGATACAAAGATGGGTGGGAAAGCAAATTATGAGGTCACAAGAAATCTGCAAAGGGATATAGACAGGCTAAGTGAGTGGGCAAAAATTTATCAAATGGAGTATAATGTGGGAAAATGTGAGGTTATCCACTTTGACAGAAATAATAGAAAAGCAAATTATAATTTAAATGGAGAAAAATTGCAAAGTGCTGCAGTACAGAGAGACCTGGGGGTCCTTGTGCATGAAAACACAAAAAGTTAGTCTGCAGGTACAGCAAGTAATCAGGAAGGCAAATGGAATGTTGGCCTTTATTGCAAGGAGGAGAGAGTATAAAAGCAGAGAAGTCCTGCTACAACTGTACAGGGTATTGGTGAGGCCACACCTGGAGTATTGTGTACAGTTTTGGTTTCCGTATTTAAAGGAAGGATATACTTGCATTGGCAGTTCAGAGAAGGTTCACTAGGTTGATTCCGGAGATGAGAGATGAGGGGGTTGACTGATGAAGGCAGGTTGAGCCTATATACATTGGAGCTCAGAAGAATGAGAGGTGATCTTATTGAAACTTATGATAATGAGGGGGCTGAACAAGGTGTATGCAGAGAGGATATTTCCACTCACTCATAGAGGAAACTAAAACTAGGGGACATAGTCTTAGAATAAGGGGCCGCCTATTTAACACTGAGATGAGGAGGAATTTTTTCTCTGAGGGTTGTAAATCTATGGAATTCTCTGCCCGAGAGCTGTGGAGGCTGGATCATTGAATAAATTTAAGGCGGTGATAGACAGAACTTTGAGTGATAAGGGAGGAAAGGGTTCTGGTGAGGGGGCAGGGGAGCTGAGTCCATGATCAGATCAGCCATAAAAACATAAGAAATAGGAACAGGAGTAGGCCATACGGCCCCTCGAGCCTGCTCCGCCATTCAATAAGACCATGGCTGATCTGATCATGGACTCACTGAATGGCGGAGCAGACTGGAGGGGCAAAATGGCCTACTCCTGCTCCTATTTCTTATGTTCTTATGTTTCTTTTGCTGTATGTCTACTGCATAGAGACATAGGCCGCGATTTCCCCTACCTCGGTGGGCGAAGTTGGTGGCGGGTCCCGACCCCACTGCTGCCTCCAGCCCGCTGTCCAAAATGATTTTACGTTGATTGGGCTTATTAAGCCCATCCAGCATGTTTCCCAACTAATTGAAGGAAGGGGGTCTGATGACATCATTTGATGACTCGTCATCAGCCGGTTTCCTTGACAGTTATGTTGTCAGTGTTCGACAGCACGGAGATGCTGCAAACATTGACAGAGATGCATGGCTGCACCCAGGCTCTCCCATGACTCCCTCTATATGCTTATGGAGCACGCAGAGAGGTTCTCTTCCCATCCCATGGAGAGAAGAGACCTCCCCAGGAGACCAACGCCGCCTGGTTGCACATTGCACAGAAGGGCACAAGCAGGGATTTCGTCAGGATGACCAGGCTGCAGTAGCGCAAACCTCTCAAATGATCTCAGATCACATCACGAAATGTTACTGCCAAGCCACATTCAACCTCATCCTGCTGTGCCACTCATCGCATCCTCATTGCTCTGCCTTCCTTACGCTACTCCTGCACAGCCATATTCACACCAACTTACTTTCCATCTCCACCCATCCCTCTCTATCTACATCATCACTTCCCCATCTCATTAGCCATCCAAGTCCAATCATACCAACTAACAACACACAAGGGTAGGCACTTGGGTGTTTTTTTTTGCAATGTTCATGTAAAGTTTCTGTTAATGTGGTGTCAAACACTGAAACCTTTATTTTCAACACTGCGTTCTTGGACAGATCTTGTGAAGAAATGGCTTAGTGAGTTGCAGTGACTGGTGAAATATAACGGTACCCTCCGCAATCATGATGCGT
Organism: Pristiophorus japonicus; assembly: GCF_044704955.1. Taxonomy (NCBI): domain Eukaryota; kingdom Metazoa; phylum Chordata; class Chondrichthyes; family Pristiophoridae; genus Pristiophorus; species Pristiophorus japonicus. The sequence goes on from NC_091981.1 coordinate 223,936,879, forward strand.
GAAAGGAATGGCCTTGGGATTGTAGGGATGCTTTATGGTATTGATGTGGGGTGGTGCCAACTTGGCGCATCATGTAGCAGCCAGGGTGTACAACGTCAAATGAAGTAATTCTGGCATGGTGAGGCCATCCCTGGCCTTCTGGGCAGCAATGTGGTCAGGTGCTGATGCCGTGTCCTGTGCAGCATCAATTGATTGCCGTGAAGATTGGTGTTGTTGTTTGTGCTGCTGGTGTGCCTTGTGAAGCTGGTGTTGGGGTTCATCGTAGTCAGATTCTGAGGGCCAAGGTGACAGAGTGTAAATGGTTTCCATCCTGATGGAGTAAATACCAGCTGAAGGTGAGATGACAAAAGAACTCTGTCAAAGGTGAGAGAGCTGCAATGAGGTAGCCTGGCTGGAGAGTTTGCTACAAAGAAGTGCAGCCTGCATAAAGCACAATCTGTCTTCCAAGGTGAGAAACCAAAGAATCGCTGGGTTTACAAAGTGTACAGGTATAAATTGTGAGGTTTTATAAAAGTTATAACACTGTTGCTAATCATTTGCTTCAATGGCCACTCAACCTCTGCCTCAGATGAACAGACAGGGTCCAGGAGCAGCGTGAAATCCGTGGGCGACCTGGTAAAGTTAAAAGGTGAGTAAAATATCACTGTTAAGGTCTTCTAAACAAGCCAATAATTGGCTCAATTGCTTTCCCTGCCGCTGCGTGTCAGGTCTGTTAAGTGCTGACAGACCCGATATTTGGGAAAGGCGATGACAGTGGGTTGACAGGGTCTTGACCCTGTGTCACAAAAAAACATTTTCCCAACCTACCCGCGACCAAATGCGCCCGCTGACTCCCTGAAAAATTCCCCCGATTGTGTGTCAAAAACTTGGTTGAGCACTATAAATGGGATTAAGTTGCAAACTAGATTTGGTGTCAGATTTGAATTCTCTTACAAGGTGATTAATTACTCCTTATATGGAATTATTACCTTTTGATGCCATAATGTAATGCCATATGGAGACATGCTGATGGACATGTAGTAGAGGTAAGAGAAAGTATAAAAGTGGAAAATAGCAATAGTAAATTGGGATTCGAAGAGTTTGATTAACCTGAATAGCTTAGAACTATAACGCATTTGAGCCTCCAACCATCAGGTGTAGTTGTAGGTACTATATTTGAAATGTTTGCCAAGGTACTATTGCATGGACTGTATGTTTAGTAAAATTATGGACATTTAAACCTCAACGTTTCAAGAACCATATTGATTTTGAGGAATAGACAGAACATTTAATCATAAATAAAAACCATCCTCCAACAGTGTAAATATATTTTTTTTAATTATTCAAGAAACACAGTAAATATATTAAAACAGCAAAAGAATTCTTCTAAGGCTTAAATTTTCAGGGCCCAGAATTTGCGGTCACTGGCGTTTACCACTGGCCCCAAAGAAAGCTGCCCGCCTTTTTCGATGTTCAAGTGATTTCGGCCCCTCTGTAGTAGGAATTCCTTAGTGCGACGCTGCTGTGACTTTAACAAGCTGTCGAAGCAGCCAATCACATTGCAGAATTCTCAGATAGAGAACCAGGAAATGAGAAGCTGCTTTTATCCAGACTTTTTAAAAAGCATTAGCGAGAGCGAAATAAAGACTAGGGCTCTCACATGGGGATAAGGTAGAACCTGAAATATCATGAACAAACTTCACGAACACAGACAGTGTCATAGCAGTGAATGACTGACTGCAACTTCAGGATTTCCACATTTAAATGCGCATGCACTACATTCTGAAGTTGCGGTCAGTTTCAAAGGGGTAATAATGGCAACTGCTGTTAGTTAGCTGCTATTACCCACCGCAAATTCCGGTCCATTACTTTTCAGGATTGGAAATGCATCAACTGCATATGCCATGCACATTCTATACCATACATTAGTAAATTATAGTTGCCTTTAAAAATCCCCTTTATTAAATGACGCTTTTTACTCTAAACATCAAATTATTAGTCATTAATACTGCAGGTATTAAATTAATTTTTACAATTTTAAAGTAGATAACAAAAGATTTTTAAAACTGAAACTGTTAAGAATTGTCAATGATTTATATTGGTTGTAAAGGACCCCCAAAAAAACTCAGAATAAGATTTACAAAAATCTCACTGTAGAAAGTGTTTTCAAAGATAGGGAGTTGTTGAAGTCATTAGAATAACGATAAAAAGAAAAACACATACAGACAAGCAATAAATCCTTTTCAGTTTAAAATCTGAGTTTGAATTGCTGAAAATGTTGATTGATTTTTTTTAAAGAATGCACAGTAAATAAAACAATTTGTCTATCAGGCTGATGGCCAAAAAAATGTAAAGGACTTAAATGAGAGTCATCTGAGTTGGAGTTTGTTACCAAGGTCATGCAGAGACCAAGCTATCTGGAAGATAGTGGAACTTACCCAAGTAATAGAGGGTGGAGGCTGCACAACAGTTGGGAGGAAGCAAGGGGTGGTGGGGCCTGGGATTGTTGTGTGGAATGAGGGTTGGATGAAGAAATGACAAGTGGCGTGGAAGAAGCTGGGGTACAAGTTCAGGCCACTACTATGTAAGAAGGTGATGCTGATGTTGAGGGGCATGGGGAAAGTGGTGGACTAGGACATGGGAGAACTATTGTGAAGGTGGGTGAAAGAGGAACGTTTGAGAATACTGGGAGTGTCTTGGGTTTGGCAGCAGTTAGAGGTTGACACCACCAGCTGAGGAGCTCTGGGATGAGCTAGCAGTAATTGAGCCACCTGGAAGCAGAAAAGTGACCAAAGCCATTCTAGACACACACAGTAAATACAGCTGGAGCAGCTACAGTGAGAGTAATCATAGTAGCTGTACAGGACAAATAACAGTTGTACCACAAACACTGACAACTATGATCCTTCTATAGGAGGATCAGAGTGGGTTACAGAACAGGGACAGAGGGGTCTCTGAACAATGTGCCAGGAAAGTAGCAAACGTTTGACGGCAAAATTTATTGGATGGATTTCTAATAGAATTTAATTAATTTAAAAGTTTTAAGTGTGTTTGTTAATAAACTGTGATTTAAAAAAACCTAAATATAGCTGGCGAGCTGAGCAAACAATATGGTGACCAAAAAAAATCTTTAAAAAAAAAATGGAAAAATGGATTGGTTGGTTTTGCTGCTTTCTGATTTGTAGAAAAGGGAAAATAAACTTGATTAGTTGGTTCTGCGAGTTGGTGGTTTGTGACCAACAGATCACCAGGGAGCGTGCGTGTGGGGCAGATTTTAACTACCTATTTATATTTAAGCAACAGCATAGAGAGGGAGGTGCGTCACCTAGTAGACTTTCTGGAGACTTCGGTTCAGAAATTCGGCCGTGTCTTTCAGCACGCGGTGGAGAACAGGGTACAATCCCTGCACCAGAATGGTGAGGTCCAAGGAGACCCCAATATTGGGCCTCGGGCGTCATTATCATCAAGAAGTGTGGTGGAAGGAGCAATCCGGCGAATGGGAATGGCGTGAGGAAATAGCGGGCCGATGGGGGAAAGCGGGGAATGGATAGCATACAATTTCAAAGCCTTAGAGTTGTTGAGGGAGAAGGAGTGATTAGAATGAAAGAAATGTTTCTTAGGATATTTGAGAGTACTATTTGAGTTCAGGGAAAATTGACAAGAATATTAATAGATGAAGAGTCGAAAGATAAGAGCCATAAGGTGGCAGGTGTTGGTTAAGGCTTGAGACACATGAAGAACCTGTTCTTGAAGAACTACAAGAAAAAGAAAAAGAAAAAGACTTGCATTTATATAGCACCTTTCATGACCTACAGCCAATGAAGTACTTTTGAAGTGCAATCACTGTGGTGATGTAGGAAATGTAATTTTCCCAAAAAGCATGGAGATCAGGATGTAGCAATTCAGCCATTACACTGTCATGTTTCGAGGTTGGATGCATTGACAGTGTGAAACCTGAAAGAAGTCGATAAATGAAGAGTGGAATAAGTATCAAGTGTGGATAGAGTTAGATGACGAGTGGAGGTCATTGATATGTGGCGGGGAGAGCATGGGGAAGGCGGCAGATTCATTGGGAACTCTCAAGTTAAATGGGACAAAGAATCAGGACGATTCATTAATTACAGCCCAGATGGACCTACTTGTGAGGAAACTATTTAGCCATTATTACAGCTTTCAAGGGAAACAATATAATAGTTTGTTTAGAACTCGATCAAAGTTTCAGACCTTGGCAAACTGCAACTAGTGGGGTGCCACAGGGATCAGTGCTGGGGCCTCAACTATTTACAATTTATATTAATGACTTGGATGAAGGGTCCGAGTGTAATGTAGCCAAATTTGCTAATACAAAGATAGGTGGGAAAGCAAGTTGTGAGGAGGACACAATCTACAAAGGGATATCGACAGGCTAAGTGAGTGGGCAAACATTTGGCAGATGGAGTATAATGTAGGAAAATGTGAAGTTATCCACTTTGGTAGCAAAAATAAAAGCGCTAATTATTATTTAAATGGTGAGAGATTACAAAATGCAGTGGTACAGAGGGATATGGGGGTCCTTGTACATGAAACACAAAAGGTTAGTATGCAGGTACAGCAAGTAATTAGGAAGGCAAATGCAATGTTGGCCTTTATTGCAAGGGGGATGGAGTATAAAAGTCAGGAAGTCCTGCTACAACTGTACAGGGCGTTGGTAAGACCACACCTAGAGTACTGCATACAGTTTTGGTCTCCTTATTTAAGGAAGGATATACTTGCACTGGAGGCTGTTCAGGGAAGGTTCACGAGGTTGACATCTGTATAGTTTAACACCTGGAGTACTGCGTGCAGTTTTGGTCACCTTACTAAAGGAAGGATATACTAGCCTTGGAGGGGGTACAGAGACGATTCACTAGGCTGATTCAGGAGATGAGGGGGTTACCTTATGATGATAGATTGAGTAGACTGGGTCGTTACTCGTTGGAGTTCAGAAGGATGAGGGGTGATCTTATAGAAACATTTAAAATAATGAAAGGGATAGACAAGATAGAGGCAGAGGGTTTTTTTTCACTGGTCGGGGAGACTCGAACTAGGGGGCACAGCCTCAAAATATGGGGGAGCCAATTTAAAACCGTGTTGAGAAGGAATTTCTTCTCCCAGAGGGTTGTGAATCTGTGGAATTCTCTGCCCAAGGAAGCAGTTGAGGCTAGCTCATTGAATGTATTCAAATCACAGATAGATAAATTTTTAACCAATAAGGGAATTAAGGGTTATGGGGAGCGGGCGGGTAAGTGGAGCTGAATCCACGGCCAGATCAGCCATGATCTTTTTGAATGGCAGAGCAGGCTCGAGGGGCTAGATGGCCTACTCCTGTTCCTAATTCTTATGTTCTTATGTTGATTACTGAGATGAAGTAGTTGTCATATGAAGAAAAGTTGAGCAGGTTGGGTCTATACTCATTGGAGTTTAGAAGACTTAGAGGTGATCTTATTGAAATATAAGATTCTGAGGGGGTTTGACAAGTAGATGCAGAGAGGATGTTTCCCCTCGTGGGGGAATCTAGAACTAGGGGGCATAGTTTCAGAAAAGGGGTTGCCCATTTAAAACGGAAAAGAGGAAGAATTTCTTCTCTCAGAGGGTCGTGAATCTTTGGAACTCTCTGCCTCAGAGAGCTGTGGAGGCTGGGTCATTGAATGTATTTATGGTGGCTATAAGACAGATTTTTGAAAGATAAGGAAGTCAAGGGTTATGGGGAGCGGGCGTGGAAGTGGAGTTGAGGCCAGGATCAGATCAGCCATGATCTTATTGAATGGTGGAGCAGGCTCGAGGGGGCAAATGGCCTTCTGCTGCTCCTATTTCTTATTTTCTAAAGGTTTTAGAGATGTGCAAGGCAATGATAAATAATTCAACAAATGTTCAACAGTGGAGTTTCTGAAGTGCATAATGAAGGCAACAAGATTGCCAGTGAAAAGATATCAGAAACTGCACTGGTGATCATGGATTAAGCAGAACTTTCAAGGTGTTATCAGCAGCTTCCAAAACTTTAGAAAAATACATAAATATCCAATTTAAGAGGCAAGAGAGTTCAACTTTCTTAGAGATAGGATGAAGAAAGGTAATAAGAGAACAGGAGAGATTAAGAGAGACAACATAGGTGAAGTGTAAATTTGGTGACATCTTGAGGATGATGGTAAGAATATCAATTAGGACAAGAAGTCTTACTGGAGTCCAGAGAATTAAGTATCTAACAGACATGGCAGGGATAAAAATGGCTGAATAGAAAGAAGCAACAGGAACAGGTTCTTTATTAAGATCACTGAGATTAGAATTGGAAGAGAAACACCATCCAAAAATATAACTTTTGTGTTTCGGATAACTGGCAATTGTACCATCAGGTTAAATAAGGTTGGATAGGTGGAAGTTAAGAGAGACAGTTTTGGCCAGGGATCAAGTATGTCTGTTGGGGGAAGAGGAAGACAGCTTTTTCACAAAGTACTTTTGCTTGGTCTACAAGGATTATGAGGGAAGACAAAGATAGCTCAAATGCTTTAGACTGATTAAGGTAGCAGGTTTGATGACCAGAAGATAGCAGGACTAAGATCCAGTATCAGATGCAGCGAGTTAAAAAAAAATCAAATTGCAGCAAAATTGCTAACAAATCAAATCAACCAACATTTCTCTCAAGTATTTGCATTCATAGGACTAGAAATTCGATTCTCGGTCATAATTGTATTTTTTCACCCAAATTATCGTTATGGCAACGGTATGGCTATGAGGCAGTAAATTTGAGCTTCAATTTGCGCAGCAGTAAAAATTGGCGTTGCATGAGGATTCGTGGCGCAAACCGCGATCCTCGGCAACTTTACTGAGGCCGATACTGCTGCCAGTTGGGCCTAGGGAGGAGGGAAAAACACCTAAAAATAAATTGCAATGAACAAAAAAAATCACAAAACATTCACAACACTTAACAAGCAAAACGCTGCAGAAGAATTAAAAAATAAAAACTTTAACACCTTTTTTTTTTTTGCAGGTCTTCATACTTACCACTGGTCCAAGGGCTGCAATGCAGCCTTTTCCTTGGTGTTTTTTTTTTGTCCTAAATACAGGTGCGCTCAGAGCTAAATTTTTGGCGAAAGCGGTATTTTGAATCTTGCATGGCGGCGCTCCTCTCTCCAGCGGTATATGAAAAGCGCCGGCTCAAGACTTTTTCGCCAAGAACGGCAACATTTCGCCGAAAAACAGGTTGCAAGGTCAGCGAATTTTTAGCCCCATAGAATAATAGCAAAGGACACATTTGGCACATCAAATCTGCTCTGGCTCTTTCGAAGAGCAATCCAGTTCGTCCCATTCCCCTGCTCTTTCCTCATATCCCTGCAATATTTTTTAACCAATTCCCTTTTGCAAGCCACTATTGAATCGGTTTCCACTACCCGATCAGGCAGTGCAAATCCTAACCACTTGCATAAAAAAGTTTTTTCTCATGTCACCTCTGGTTCTTTTGCCAATCAGCTTAAATTTGTGCCCTCTCATTATCAACTCTTCAGTCATTGGAAACAATTTATTTTTATTTACTCTATCTAAACCCTTCATGATTTTCAACACCTCTATCAAATCTCCTCTTAGTCTTCTCTGCTCCAAGAAGAACCACCCCAGTTTCTCCTGTAATCCCTCATCCTTGGAACCATTCCAGTAAATCTCTTCTGTACCCCCTGTAAAGCCTTCACGTCTTCCCTTAAGTATGGTGCCCAGAATTGGATACAGTACTCCAGCTGGAGTCGAACTAGTGTATTATATATGTTTAGCATAAACTTCCTGACTGTTGTACTCTATGCCTCTATTTATAAATCCCAGGATACCATTTGGTTTATTAACTGCTTGTTAACCTGCCCTGCCGCCAAAGTTTGGTGCACAAACACCCCAAGGATCTCTGTTCTTAACACAAGAATTAGTCGCAGAAGTAGGCCATATAGCCCTTCGAAACTGCTCTGCCATTCAATAAGATCACGGCTGATCTTCGATCTCAACTCCACTTTCCCATCTGATCCCCATATCTCTTGATTTCCCCCAAGAGTCCAAAAATCTATCTATCTCAGCCTTGCATATACTCAATGACTCAGCATCCACAGCCCTTTGGGGCAGTGAATTCCAAAGATTCACAACTCTCGAAGTGAAGAAATTCCTCCTCATCTCAGTCTTAAATAGCCGACCACTTATCCGGAGACTATGTCCCCTAGTTCTAGACTCTCCAGCCACGGAAAACATCTACTCTGTCAACTGCCACAGAATCTTATGTTTAAATGAGATCATCTCTCATTCTTCTAAATTCCAGAGTATCGGCCCAATCTACTCGATCTCGCCTCAAAAGGGCAATCCTCTCATCCCAGGGATCAATCTAGTGAACCTTCCTTGCAACCCTTAGCTTGTATCATCTCTCCTCATTCTTACCACCAAAATGCATTATTTGACACTTTTCTGCATTGAAGTGCATCTGCCACGTGTCTGCCCATTCCACCAGCTTGTCTATGTCCTCTTAAAGTCTAATACAATCTTCCTCACTGCTTACTATAATTCCAAGTTTCATTTCATCTGCAAATTTCAAAATTGTGCCGTGTACCCCCAAGTCCAACTCATTAATCTATATCAAAAACAGCGGTGGTCCTAGTACTGAACCCTGGTGAACACCACTGTATACCTCCCTCCAGTCCGAAAAACAGCCATTCACCACAACACTCTGTTTTCTATCTCGTATTCAATTCTGTACCCATGCTGCTACTATTCCTTTTATCCCAGGGGCTTCAATTTTGTCAAGCCTTTTATGTGGCACTTTATCAAATGCCTTTTGAAAGTCCATATAAACATCAATTGCATTGCCCTCATCCACCTTCTCTGTTACCTCATCAAAAAACTCATTGTCAGTCAAATACGATTTGTTCTTAACAAATCCACGCTGGCTCTGCTTTATTAGTCCATTCTTGTCCACATGGTTCTTAATTTTCTCCTGGATTATTGTTTCTAAAAGCTTCCCCCACCACCAACATTAAACTAATTGCCATGTTTACCCAGATAAATCATGGCTTTATTTTTGAAGTAGGTATTTAAAATGGGGAGGGGCAAGACAAGTTATAGTATTTTGGGTGGTGAGACCTCCATTAGAATACAGTACTGCAATCTCCTGGCTGACCTGCTCTCTTTCTTTTTGGAGCTGGTGGACCTGCTATACTAGGAACATGGAGGGCCATTTAGCCCATCGAGCCTGTTCTGCCATTTAATGAGATCATGGCTGATTTGTTAGCCAACTCCATATACCCGGCTTTATCCCATATCCATTAATACCATTGGTTATCAAAAATCCATCAGATTTAAAAGTAACAACTGACCTAGCATCAATTGCCATTTGCGAAAGAGTTCCAAACTGCGACCACCCTTTGTGTGTGTTTTTAAGTGTTTCCTAACTTCACTTCTGAAAGGCCTGGGTCTAATTTTTAGACTATATCCCCTAGTCCTAGACTCCCCAAATCAATGGAAATAATTTCTATCTACTCTATCAGTTCCCCTTAATATCTTGAAAACTTCAAACAAATTACCCCATAACCATCTAAATTTCCGGGAATACCAACCCTATTTTGTGTAATCACTCCTTGTAATGTAATTCTTGGAGGCCATGTATCATTTTGATAAATCTACGCTCCACTCCCTCCAAGGCCAATATAGTTTTCCTATGGTGTGGTGCCCAGAACTGCTCACAGTACTCCAGGTGTGGTCTAACCAGGGTTTGTATAGCCATAACATAACTTTTACTCCCTTGTATTCTAGTCCTCTACATATAAAGCCCAGCATTCCACTAGCCTTTTTGATTATATTCTGTACCTGTCCATGACATTTTAATGACCTATGTACCTGGACCCAGAGTCTCTTTGGACCGCCACTATTTCTAGCTTTTCGCCATTTAAAAACTACTCTGTTCTATCCTTTTTAGATCCAAAATGGATGATCTCACATTTGCTTACACTGAAATCGATTTGCCACGGGTTTTTCCCCATTCACTTAATCTATTAATATTTCTTTGTAATTTTATGCTTCCATCTACACTGCTTACAATGCCACCTATCTTTGTGTCATTGGCAAACTTGGATATGTGGCTTTCTATCCCATCATGAGTCGTTAATAAATATTTGAGGCCCCAACACAGATGCTTGCGGGACATCTTATAGGCAGAACTACGGTGGAGATGTAAAATGGGCGATATCAGATTGGCCATTCATTATACACTCCACCTGATTTTCCTTTTCATTGAAGTTGGGCAGGGAGTACAATGAGCAGTCGATCCAACATCACCCGTTCTATATCCCCACCGAAGTTGAAATTTCCAATGTAAATTTTGTTTCGAAGACCGTTTCAATTTCATACTTGATTTCCAGGTTATTCATGCTTCTATCTATTTCTTGCTGCATCTATGGCTCTTTGTTCTTGATCTCTCAACGATCAGAGAGTCTGTTTCTATCTACCCTGTCCCATTGTTTCAGAATTTTAAACACTTCTATTATATTGTCCCATAATCTGCGAAGTTCTAATAAACACCCAATTTTTGAAATCTTTCTTCACTTTTGCATTTCCTCATAGTGGGCAACATTCTACTCAATCTGCATTGTACCCATTCTAATGCCTCAATATACTTACTATAGTGTGGAGCCCAACACTGCACACAGCACTCCAACTGGAGGTCATTCTAAGGTTGCATATGGGCTCATCATTACCTCTTGACTTTTATATTCTATATCCCTTGAGATAAAACCAAGATTTTAATAGCCATGTCAACCTAAGGTGCTGCTTTTAATGTTCTGTGAACCTGTACCTCTTATGTACTTCTATCTTTTTCTGCTTTTGTTTTAGTCATTTTAAATGTTTGTCTTTTAAAACAGACATCTACCAACAGTTTCTAAAATATGATGCAATTTAGTTCCTCACAAATTGTGACTTTTTACGACACCGCTGAAGCACACTTAAAGACATGTTTAATATTCTATTGCTTTTTAAATGCAGCTTTACATGTCAAGATTGAAAGTCTCTAATTTTATGACAGCAGTATTTTAATAATCTTACAATGTTGGAGGAAGTCCACTCCAGAGTGACTTTAGACCCTCATAACGAACAATTTGAATAAATGCATCCTGGAACACAGAAATGGAAAAATCCTTGTGTTATGCCAAACAGTGACTTAAAAGAAGCACATTCAAAGACAAATCTGTCACAATATTTGGTAAGGTACGCTGACTGCTTTTTTTCCCAAAAACTATTTGATACGTTGCGGAATAATTTCATCAGATGTGTTCACAACTCAAATAGTGCCTGGTTTACATAATTTAAAATAAAACAAAGACCTGGTACACAGATGAACTGTATAAATAATCTTGGAAAAGTACAGTTCCATCTGCTCTGTATTGCTTCACAAATGTGTAATAAATCCAAAGCATGGTAATTCAAGACATCGCAAAGCACTTTATAGCCAATGGATAACTCTTTGAAGTGCAGCAATTGTTTTGCTGGTCAGCATAGCAGCCAATTTGCACACAGCAAAGTTTTACATAGGATACACAGCAGAGAAACAGGCATTCAGCGATAATGCTCCACGAGAGCCTCCTCCAGTCTTTGCTTATCTAATTTTATCAGTATAACCCTCTATTCCCTTCTCCCTCACATGCTTATCTAGCCTTTCTTTAAATGCATCTATACTATCTGCTTCAACCACTTCCTGTGGTAGCGAGTTCCACATTGTCACCACTCTTTGCGTAAACAAGTTTCTTCTGAATTATGTATTTGATTTCTTGGTGACTATCTTATATTGATCGCCTCTAGTTTTGCTCTTCCCCGCAAGTGGAAACATTCTGGTTCTCCTCTATCAAAGCTTTTCATAATTTTGAAGTCCTCAGACGTTTATTAGATCATCCCCCGGCCTTCTCTTTTCAAAAGAGACCCAGCCTGTTCATCCTCTCCTAACAGAACCTTGCTTTTCTGATGTCATCCTTCTAAATCATTTTTGCATCCTCTCCAGTGCCTCTATCAATTTTATAATAAGGCGACCAGAATTGTACACAGTACTCCAGGTGTGGTCTAACCACGGTTCGATACAAGTTTAGCATAACTTCTCTACTTTTCAATGCTGTCCCTCTAGAAATTAACCCTAATGCCTGGTTTGCATTTTTTTTTTAATGGCCTCATGAAAGGGAAATCATGTTTCACACATCTGTTAAGAGTTTTTCTGCGGTTGGAACTATTAGAATAGATAAAGGGGGACCAGTGCAGTGATGTTTTTGGATTTTCAGAAGGCATTCGATAAGGGAAGGTATCAAATTGAAAACAAGGGCATACAATGTGGCCAAGACTAGTGGAAGGCCAGAGGATTGAGAAACTTTTAAAAGCCAGCAAAGAACGACTAAAAAAAATGATAGAGAGGGAAGATAGATGATGAAAGTAAACTAGCACGAAATATATAAAAAGATAGTAAGAGTTTCTACAGGTACATAAAAAGGAAAAGAGTGGCTAAAGTAAATGTTGGTCCCCTAGAGGATGAGACTGGGGAATTAATAATGAACAGGGAAATAGCAGAGATGTTGAACAAATATTTTGTATCGGTCAGTAAAAGACACTAAAAACATCCCAATAGTGGATAATCAAGGGAGGGAAGAACTTAATACAATCACTATCACTAAAGTAGTAGTACTCAGTAAAATAATGGGCCCAAATTTCCCCAACCCCTTTTTCCGGCGCACTAACCAGAGATGTGTCGACTTTGAGCGCTCAAAACGGCACCAAAAAACTTACTCACGATTCTGGCTGCTCTGCTGTGTGTCCCAGGTCCTATAGTGCAGTGGGGGGGGGGGGGGGCGGAGCTACAGTCCTGCGCTGACAACAGTGCCAGCAGCTGTCCGCATGCGTGGAGGAGTCTATGCACATGCGCGGAGGAGTCTACGCACATGCGCAGTAGCTCCTCGCCCTCCCAGCGCGTCCTGCAGGCTGTGAGCCGGACCTGATGCTCGCCGCCCCTATCCCTGGCTGAATGGTCTCCCGCCCCAGTCGGGGCGGGCCCGCTGTGGATCTCTCTTCCCCCCCGCCCCCTTCACCGATGCCGCTGTGGATCTCTCTCTTCCCCCACCCCTCCCACCCCCTTCACCGATGCCGCCTTCAGCCTCTCCCTCCCTCCCTCCCTGTTCAAAGATGCCGCGTTCAGCCTAGCCTCCCGGTGTGCGTCTTGCCGCCCCTATCCCAGGCCGAATGGCCTCCCGCACAGGCCGGCCGCTGCCGAATTTAGTTGACGGTAGGATTTACTTCAGTTCTTTATTTGTTAATTGAATTATTTACTTCAGTTCTTTATTTTTTATTGAATGCTTATTACTTTTTGTGCTGTGTTTAGTGCTTTGTAAGTCTTGGTGCTTTAGGTGCAGGTCTTCTCTGCTTCCTTCTATTTTTTATTTGTTAATTAATTGCTTATTACTTTTTGAATTTGTTTAGTGCTTTGCAAGTCTTGATGCTTTAGAATGTACTAACCTGCATGATTTCTTAACTCTCCACATTGGTTTTCTGTGCGGCCACAAGTGACCACATACGCTGGCCTAAGTTAGTTTGGAGCAACTATTAGCTGTCCAAACTGACTTAAATGGCCAAAACGGCTGGTAATGCCCCCCCCCCCCACCCTTTTGAAATAAAAACAAAACTAAAAAAAAAATCCAAACTCACTTTCACTGGCACAAATTAAATGTGCAGAATGGGCATTTTTAAGATACTCAAAAAAAATCAAGTTGCTCCAAAATAAACAGAGCAACTCCTGGGTAAATTTGGGCCCAATGGGACTAAAGGCAGACAAGTCCCCTGGACCTGATGACTTACATCCTAGGGTCTAAAAAGAGGTGGCTGCAAAGATAGTGGATGCATTGGTTGTAATCTACCAAAGTTCCCTGAATTTTGGGGCGGTCCCAGCAGATTGGAAAACCACAAATATAACACCCCTATTTAAAAAAGGCAGACAAAAAGCATAAAACTATAGACCTGTTAGCCTAACATTTGTCTTTGTGAAAATGCTAGAGTCCATTATTAATGAAGCAGTAGCGGGACATTTGGAAAAGCATAATTCAATCAAGCAGAGTCAGCATGGTTTTATGAAAGGGAAATCATGTTTGACAAATTTGCCGGAGTTCTTTGAGGATGTAACAAGCGGGGTGGATAAGGGGCAACCAGTGGATGTGGTTTATTTGGATTTCCAGAAGGCATTCGCTAAGGTGCCACATAAAAGGTTACTGCACAAGATAAAAGTTCACGGGGTTGGGGGTAATATATTAGCATGGATAGAGGATTGGCTAACTAACAGAAAACAGAGAGTCGGTATAAATGGGTCATTTTCCGGTTGGCAAACAGTAACTAGTTGGGTGCCGCAGGGATCGGTGCTGGGGTCTCAACTATTTACAATCTATATTAATCACTTGGATGAAGGGACCGAGTGTAATGTAGCCAAGTTTGCTGATGATACAAAGATAGGTGGGAAAGCAAATTGTGAGGAGGACACAAAAAATCTGCAAAGGCATATAGACAGGCTAAATGAGTGGGCAAAAATTTGGCAGATGGAGTATAATGTGGGAAGATGTGAGGTTATCCACTTTGGCAGAAAAAATAGAAAAGCAAATTATAATTTAAATGGAGAATAATTGCAAAGCGCTGCAGTACAGAGGGATCTGGGGGGTACTTGTGCATGAAACACAAAAAGTTAGTATGCAGGTAGGTAAATGGCATGTTGGCCTATATTGCAAAGGGAATAGAGTACAAAAGCAGAGAAGTCCTGCTACAATTCTACAGGGTATTGGTGAGGCCACACTTGGAGTACTGCGTACAGTTTTGGTTCCCGTATTTAAGGAAGGATATACTTGCATTGGAGGCTGTTCAGAGAAGGTTCACTAGGTTGATTCTGGAGATGAGAGGATTGATTTATGACAATAGGTTGAGTAGGTTGGACCTATATTCATTGGAGTTCAGAAGAATGAGAGGTGATCTTATCGAAACATATAATATACTGAGGGGGCTTGACAAGGTGGATGTTGAGAGCATATTTCCACTGATAGGGGAATCTAAACTAGGGGACATAGGGCCCAAGTTTCGGCCTCAGTTGCTCCTGATTTTTTTGAGCAACTGGTGTAGAACGGAGTACCTTAGAAATTCAAATTCTCGGCATTTAGTTTGCTCCAGTTCTAGTCAGTTAGAACAGTTTCACTTTGGAACAGAATTTTTTTTTTAAAAAGGGGGTGTGTCCGGCCACTTAGGCCGTTTTTCAAAGTTTCGGCATTGAAAACTTACTCCAAACTAACTTAGAATGGAGTAAGTGAAGATTTTTGTACGCTCGAAAAAACCTTGTCTACACTTTAGAAAATCAGGCGTAGGTTACAAATCAGGCGTAGGGAATGGGGCGTGGGGGGGTTTAAAGGGAAGTTTACAAACATTAAACACTTCAGTTTTACAAATAAAGCGCCATCATCAATAATAATTGATAAAAACATCAATAAATCAACCAATAAATCAATCAAAAAAAATTAATAAGAAATAATTTTTTTTTTAAATCAATAAATAAAACATTTTCTACTTACCGACTGCAGCACCGGGAGCCCTCCAACAGCGTGTTGGGATGCCCCCCCAGTGTGTCTCTGTCAGTGTCTCTATCTCTCTGTCTGTCTGTGTCTGTGTTTCTGACAGTGAGGGGAGGGGGGGGGAGGGGGGTAGAGGGAGAGGGGGGGGGGGAAGAGCAGAGGGAGAGGGGGGGAGCAGAGGGAGGGAGGGAAGGGGGGGGAGGAGGAGAAGGGGGGGGAGGAGGAGAAGGGGGGGGAGGAGGAGAAGGGGGGGGAGGAGGAGAAGGGGGGGGAGGAGGAGAAGGGGGGGGAGGAGGAGAAGGGGGGGGAGGAGGAGAAGGGGGGGGAGGAGGAGAAGGGGGGGGAGGAGGAGAAGGGGGGGGAGGAGGAGAAGGGGGGGGAGGAGGAGAAGGGGGGGGGAGGAGGAGAAGGGGGGGGAGGAGGAGAAGGGGGGGGAGGAGGAGAAGGGGGGGGAGGAGGAGAAGGGGGGGAGGAGGAGAAGGGGGGGAGGAGGAGAAGGGGGGGGAGGAGGAGAAGGGGGGGGAGGAGGAGAAGGGGGGGGAGGAGGAGAAGGGGGGGGAGGAGGAGAAGGGGGGGGAGGAGGAGAAGGGGGGGGAGGAGGAGAAGGGGGGGGAGGAGGAGAAGGGGGGGAGGAGGAGAAGGGGGGGGAGGAGGAGAAGGGGGGGGAGGAGGAGAAGGGGGGGGAGGAGGAGAAGGGGGGGAGGAGGAGAAGGGGGGGGAGGAGGAGAAGGGGGGGAGGAGGAGAAGGGGGGGAGGAGGAGAAGGGGGGGAGGAGGAGAAGGGGGGGGAGGAGGAGAAGGGGGGAGGAGGAGAAGGGGGGGGAGGAGGAGAAGGGGGGGAGGAGGAGAAGGGGGGGAAGGAGGAGAAGGGGGGGGAGGAGGAGAAGGGGGGGGAGGAGGAGAGGGGGGGGGAGGAGGAGAAGGGGGGGGAGGAGGAGAAGGGGGGGAGGAGGAGAAGGGGGGGAGGAGGAGAAGGGGGGGAGGAGGAGAAGGGGGGGGAGGAGGAGAAGGGGGGGAGGAGGAGAAGGGGGGGGAGGAGGAGAAGGGGGGGGAGGAGGAGAAGGGTGGGGAGGAGGAGAAGGGGGGGAGGAGGAGAAGGGGGGGGAGGAGGAGAAGGGGGGGGAGGAGGAGAAGGGGGGGAGGAGGGAGAAGGGGGGAGGAGGAGAAGGGGGGGAGGAGGAGAAGGGGGGGAAAGGAGAAGGGGGGGAAAGGAGAAGGGGGGGAAAGGAGAAGGGGGGAAAGGAGAAGGGGGGGAAAGGAGAAGGGGGGGAAAGGAGAAGGGGGGGAAAGGAGAAGGGGGGAAAGGAGAAGGGGGGAAAGGAGAAGGGGGGAAAGGAGAAGGGGGGAAAGGAGAAGGAGGGGGAAAGGAGAAGGGGGGGAAAGGAGAAGGGGGGGAAAGGAGAAGGGGGGGAAGGGAAAGGAGAGGGGGGGAAGGGAAAGGAGAGGGGGGGAAGGGAAAGGAGAAGGGGGGGAAGGGAAAGGAGAAGGGGGGGGAAGGGAAAGGAGAAGGGGGGGAAGGGAAAGGAGAAGGGGGGGGAAGGGAAAGGAGAAGGGGGGGGAAGGGAAAGGAGAAGGGGGGGAAGGGAAAGGAGAAGGGGGGGAAGGGAAAGGAGAAGGGGGGAAGGGGAAGGAGAAGGGGGGGAAAGGGAAAGGAGAAGGGGGGGAAAAGGGAAAAGGGAAAAGAGAAGGGGGGAAGGCAAAGGAGAAGGGGGAGGGGAGGGAAGGAGAAGGGGGGGAGGGGAAGGCTGAACGGGCTGGGCCCAGCCGAGCCCAAGACTTCGGGCAGGGCCCGACCCCAGCACCAGATTTACAGGTAGGTGACGTTGGGTCGGATCGGGGTCCGGGATCGGGTCGGGGGAAGCGCGGGTCGGGTCCGGTCCAAGGGGTGGGAGGGAGGTCGGTTCGGTTCGGGTCGGCGGGGGAGGGAGAGGGAGGTCAGGTCAGGGGGGAGGGGGAGCGCGGGTCGGGTCCAGTATGGAGGGTCGGGTCCGGGGGGAAGCGCGAGTCGGTGTCGGGTCAGGGGGGAGCGGGAGTCGAGTCGGGTCGGGAGGAAGCAGGAGCTGGGCGTGGGAGGCAGCCTTATCCACGCAGCCCCAGTGAGGCCATTCGGCCAGGGCTAGGGGCTGCGTGCTTCAGGCCCCTCCCACACAGTTTTGGGCGCCTGGAGCTACTGCACATGCGTGCCCACTGTAGCGCACATGTGCAGAGGTCCCGGCACTGTTTTCAGCGCAGGGACCTAGCTCCGCCCCCTACTGCGCCGCGCCCGGCTCAAGAGGACCAAAGGGAGCCGGAGAATCTGGAAGTTTTTTTTAGGCACACTTTGTGGTACGAAAAATGGGTGTCCAGGTCGGGGCTGCGCCGTTCTAGGCGCGGCCCGAAACTTGGGCCCATAGTCTCAGAATAAGGGGCCGCCCATTTAAAACTTAGATGAGGAGGAATTTCTTCTCGGAGAGGGTTGTAAATCTATGGAATTCTCTGCCCCAGAAAGCTGTGGAGGCTGGGTCATTGAATATATTTAAGCTGGAGATAGACAGATTTTTGAGCGATAAGGGAATAAAGTGTTATGGGGAGCAGGCAGAGAAGTGGAGCAGAGTCCATGATCAGATCAGCCATGATCTTATTAAATGGTGGAGCTTATGTTCTTAAAGGAGCTTTATAAAACTTTTGAGCTATTCATCCAATTTTTGGGAAAGTATGCTTGTTCACTTAACATGTTGAATAAAGGATGTACTGCTCTTATGACTAAACCATTGACTTTTTGCATAACAAGACAATCTTGGTAAAAAAATCAATTCTTGTATGGGACCACCCCACTCCTCCAACATGCCATCATTGCCTCTTTCTTGATTAAGTGCCCTACTAACAGCCTTTTTACTTACACCAGTGTTCTCATCTTTTGTATTCTTCAATGATGCCTTGCTTACAGAAGCTGGTCTACCAAACTACATTGAGTGCCTTGAATGTTGCCTTCTGACTGTTTACTATGCCTCCATTATCGTAACAGAGACACAAATTTTAGGAAACAGCCTCAAATGTATGTTTGCTGATATCCCATGACATAATTTCAGGGTTGATGAGATTATGGATAGGCAATGGCAAACCTTTAAAGTTCATATGGATGAACTTCAACAATTGTACATCCCTGTCTGGAGTAAAAATAAAACGAGGAAGGAAGCTCAACCGTGGCTAACAAGGGAAATTAAGGATAGTGTTAAAACCAAGGAAGCGGCATATAAACTGGCTAGAAAAAGCAGCAAACCAGAGGACTGGGAGAAATTTAGAATTCAGCAGAGGACAAAGGGTTTAATTAAGAAGGGGAAAATAGGAGTACGAGAGGAAGCTTGCCGGAAACATAAAAACTGACTGCAAAAGCTTCTATAGATATGTCAAGAGAAAAAGATTAGTGAAAACAAACTTGCATCCCTTGCAGTCGATTCGGGTGAATTTATAATGGGGAACAATGAAATGGCAGACCAATTGAACAAATACTTTGGTTCTGTCTTCACAAAGGAAGACACAAATAACCTTCCGGATGTACTAAGGGACCGAGGGTCTAGTGAGAAGGAGGAACTGAAGGATATCCTTCTTAGGTGGGAAATTGTGTTAGGGAAATTGACGGGATTGAAGGCCGATAAATCCCCGGGGCCTTAGTCTACATCCCAGAGTACTTAAGCAAGTGGCCCTAGAAATAGAGGATGCATTGGTGATCATTTTCCAGCAGTCTATCGACTCAGGATCAGTTCCTATGGATTGGAGGGTTGCTAATGTAACACCACTTTTTAAAAAAGGGGGGAAAGAGAGAAAGCGGGTAATTATAGACCGGTTAGCCGGACATCAGTAGTGGGGAAAATGTTGGAATTAATTTTTAAGGATGAAATAGCAGCGCATTTGGAAAGCAGTGATAGGATCAGTCCAAGTCAGCATGAATTTATGAAAGGGAAATCATGCTTGACAAATCTTCTGGAATTTTTTGAGGATGTAACTAGTAGAGTGGACAAGGGAGAACCGGTGGATGTGATGCATTTGGACTTTCAAAAGGCTTTTGACAAGGTCCCACACAAGAGATTGGTGCGCAAAATCAAAGTACATGGTATTGGGGGTAATGTACTGACGTGGATAGAGAACTGGTTGGCAGATAGGAAGCAGAGAGTCGGGATAAACGGGTCCTTTTCAGAATGGCAGGCAGTGATTAGTGAAGTGCCGCAGGGCTCAGTGCTGCGACCTCAGCTCTTTACAATATACATTAATGATTTAAATGATGGAATTGAGTGTAATATCTCCAAGTTTGCTGATGACACTAAACTGGGTGGCGGTGTGAGCTGTGAGGAGGACGCTAAGAGGCTGCAGGGTGACTTGGACAGGTTAGGCGAGTGGGCAAATATATGGCAGATGCAGTATAATGTGGATAAATGTGAGGTTATCCACTTTGGGGGCAAAAACGCGAAGGCAGAATATTATCTGAATGGCGGCAGATTAGGGGAGGTGCAACGAGACTTGGGTGTCATGGTTCATCAGTCACTGAAAGTGGACATGCAGGTACAGTAGACGGTGAAGGCGGCAAATGGTATGTTGGCCTTCATAGCTAGGGGATTTGAATACAGGAGCAGGGAGGTCTTGCTGCAGTTGTACAGGGCCTTGGTGAGGCCTCACCTGGAATATTGTGTTCAGTTTTGGTCTCCTAATCTGAGGAAGGATGTTCTTGCTATTGAGGGAGTGCAGCGAAGGTTCACCAGACTGATTCCAGGGATGGCTGGGCTGACATATGAGGAGAGACTGGGATCAACTGGGCCTGTATTCACTGGAGTTTAGAAGAATGAGAGGGGATCTCATAGAAACGTATAAGATTCTGACAGGACTGGACAGGTTAGATGCGGGAAGAATGTTCCCGATGTTGGGGAAGTCCAGAACAGGGGACATAGTCTTAGGATAAGGGGTAGGCTATTTAGGACTGAGATGAGGAGAACTATGGAATTCCCTGCCGCAGAGAGTTGTTGATGCCAGTTCATTGGATATATTCAAGAGGGAGTTAGATATGGCCCTTACGGCCAAGGGGATCAAAGGGTATGGAGAGAAAGCAGGAAAGGGGTACTGAGGGAATGCTCAGCCATGATCTTATTGAATGGCGGTGCAGGTTCGAAGGGCCGCATGGCCTACTCCTGCATCTATTTTCTATGTTTCTATGGGCAGTCTGAATCAAATTTACGGCACGGAAGGCGACCATTTCGGCCCATCGTGTCCGCGCCGGCCGACCAAGAGCTATTCAACCTAACTCCACTTTCCAGCTCCTGGTCCGTAGCCCTGTAGGTTATGGCAGTTTAAGTGCACATCCATGTAGCTTTTAAATGTGGTGAGGGTTTCTGCCTCTACCACCCTTTCAGGCAGTGAGTTCCAGACCCCCACCACCCTCTGGGTGAAGAAATTTCCCCTCATATCTCCTCTAAACATCTCCCAATTAAATCCATGTCCCTTGGTTGTTGTCCGCTGGTTGTTGACCCCTCTGCCAGGGGAAACAGGTCCTTGGGAAGGCAGCTTTGGTGGTACTTCTCCAGCGCTTTGAGGTGTCTACTGTACATGCGGGTATCACTACTGCTCTGGAGACCATGAGTTTGGTGCCGGGTTTGAAATCCTGGTCTTTGAACACTTTTCCTCAGGCAGCCGATGGCTGCACTGGCACATTGAAGGCGATGTTGGACTTCGTCATCGATGTCTGCCCTTATTAAAAGTAGGCTCCCAAGGTCTGGGAAGTGGTCCACATTATCCAAGGGCTCATTATGGATCTTGATAGCATTGTGGAGCAATACTGTGTGGTGGGGGTAGATTGGTAGAGGATCTTTGTCTTACCGACATTTAATGTGAGACCCAGACTCTTCTACACTTCAATGAAGGTGTCAATCATGGTTTGGAGTTCGGACAAACGCAAGCAGCATCTGCATTTTGTAATTCAGTGACAGAGGTTGGAGCAACCTTGGATTTGGACTGGGAGGCATCGGATGTTGAATAATTTCCCGCTTGTCCTGTAGATTAACTCCACTCCAGCTGGGAACTTGTTCAGGGTGAGATGAAGCATTGCAGCGAGGAAGATTGTGAAGTGCATTATTGTGATGACACAGCCTTGCTTGACCCCGATCTGCACTTGTATTGGGTCTATGGTGGACCTGCTGGTGAGAATCACAGCTTGCATGTTATCGTGAAACAGGCGGAGGATGGCGACGAATTTTTGAGGACAGCCAAATTTGAGAATGACACTCCATAATCTCGTGTAGTTGACAAAGTTGAGGGCCTTTGTAGAGGTCAAAGAAAGCCATGTATAGAAATTGATGCTGCTCCCTACATTTTTCTTTCATTTGTCGCGCAGTGAAAACCATGTCGTTGTGTCCGAGTGGGCTGAATCTGTATTGCGACTCTGGGCGGAGCTCTTCAGCCACTGGGAGGAGATGATTGAGGAGGATTCTTGCGTTGATTTTCCCTGCAGCAGACAGCAGGGAATCTCCTCTGTAAGTTGGACTTGTCCCCTTTCTTGAAGATGGTCCCGAATACGTCGCCTCGGAGATCCCCTGGCATGCTCTCCTCCTTCCAGATGAGAGAGAGGAGGTCATGGATTCATGCCAAGAGCAGAGACTGGTCTCCAAACATCTGGATCCCCTTGCCATTGTACAAAGACCTTGCTCTGTCAAGTTTGTGTGGTCACTGGCGTGCAACGGCCACCCCATGTTACAAGAATTCACAATGCAGATGAGGAAGATGCCTGTGCAAGAGTAAAGATATCCTATTGCAATTATATAGGGCCCTGGTGAGACCACACCTGGAGTATTGTGTACAGTTTTGATCTCCTTACCCAAGGAAGGATATACTTGCCATTGAGGGAGTGCAACGAATGTTCACCAGACTGATTCCTGGGATGGGGGCATTATCCTATGAGGAGAGATAGAGTAGACTAGGCCTATATTCTCAAGAGTTTAGAAGAAGAAGAGGTGATCTCATTGAAACAGACAACATTCTTACAGGGCTTGACAGGTAGATGCAGGGAGGATGTTTCTTCTGGCTGAGGAGTCTAGAACCATGGGTCAGTCTCAGAATATGGGGCCAGCCATTCAGGGCTGAGATGAGGAGAAACTTCTTCACTCAGAGGGTGGTGAATCTCTATCCCACAGGGCTCTGGAGGCTCAGACATTGGGTATATTCAAGACAGAGATCGATAGATTTTTGGATATTAATGGAATCAAGGGATATGGGGACAGTGCAGGAAAGTGGAGTTGAGGTAGAAGATCAGCCATGATCTAATTGCGTGGTGGAGCATGCTCGAGCGCCAAATAGCCTACTCTTGCTCCTAATTCTTATGTTTATGTTCTTATTAACCTGTGTCGCTACTTTTAGTGATTTTTGTACTCGTACTCAGAGATCCCTTTCTCTTCTACCCCATTTAGATTCTTATTTTCCAACTAATATGCAACCTCCTTATTTTTCTTACCAAAATGTAATACCTTACATAGAAACATAGAAAACAGGTGCAGGAGTAGGCCATTCGGCCATTCGAGCCTGCACCACCATTCAGTAAGATCTTGGCTGATCGTTCACCTCGGTACCCCTTTCCTGCTTTCTCTCCATACCCCTTGATCCCTTTAGCTTTAAGGGCCATATCTAACTCCCTCTTGAATATAACCAATGAACTGGCATCAACAACTCTCTGCGGTAGGGAATTCCACAGGTTAACAACTCTCTGGGTGAAGAAGTTTCTCCTCATCTCAGTCCTAAATGGCTTACCCCTTATCCTTACTTCCCCATCATCGGGAACATTCTTCTATGTATCAACATTTATCTATGTTGAAATTCATTTGGCAATTATATGCCCATTTTGCAAGTTTATTAATGTCGTCTTGTAATTTGTTGTGGTCCTACATATCTCCCCCAATTTGGTATCATCTGCAAATTTGGAAATTGTGTTTTTCATTGCAAAGTATAAATCATTACTATAAATTGTGAACAACATTAGTCCCAGCATCCTTGTGGAACCCCATTTTCCACCTTCTGCCACTCTGAATAGCTACCTTTTACCCCTACTCTCTGCTTTCTGTCTTGAAGCCAAGCTATCCATTCTGTTACTTGTCCCCTGACTCCGCATTCTCTGACCTTACTCATTAGTCTATTATGTGGTACCTTATCGAAGGCCTTTAAAAAAAAATCTAGATAAATTACATCAACTGTACTACCCTTGTTTATTCTCTCGGTTACCTCATCAAAGAATTCAATTAGGATGGTCAAGCAAAATTTTTGCTTTTGGTGTCTAGATATTCTATTTTTTCCTTTACTAGGGATTGCATTATTGTTCCTACCACTGACATTAAGCTGACTGGTCTACAGTTCCCTGGACATGCTCTTTGGATATCTCCCTTCTTAAGCTAGCCAGGCCGCTAGCATGACACCTTTTCCTAATGAATTATTAAATGTGTGTAATAGCACCTCTGCCAGCTCTTCCCTAGATTCTTTTAAAATGCATGGATGTAATCCATCCAGAAACCAGGGGTTTTATCCTATGAGTTTGATTAGTTTATTTAATATTTATCCTTTTTTAAAAAAAAATGAAATGCAGTTATATCATTTCTAATCTCATCTTCCGATGTCATGTCCACCTGATCTGTCTCCCTGGTAAATAGTGAAGCAAAGTAAATATTTAATATTTCTGCTACAAACAGCAAACAAATGACCAGATAAAATATAAAATTCTTTTGGTGGTGGTGTTTGCAGGGAAAAACGCTATCCCCGGAATAATGGGAGTCCTTCCTGTTGTTCTTCAAATAATGCCATGGGATCTGTTATGTCTACCTGGGCAAGCAGACACAGCCTTGGTTTAACATGTCATTCAAAGCATGACATCAACAATACACTACTTCCTCAGTACTGCACTGAAACGTCAACCTAGCTTATGTGCTCAAAATTTAAAAACACGACGATGACTCAATCTTGACTACAACCATTGAGACAAGCGGCCATCTGGTTCAGTTGGTAAATATAAGTAATGCAGTAGCTAGGAGGTCTGAATCAGTACAGGTACTGCATTTGAAATGTAATAATAGCATGATGGAATGAAGTGTTACATGAAGTGTCAGTCTGATAATAAATGCATACATATGCAAAACTTATAATATATTATAGATATAATGGTCCATAATTTGCTATGACAGGACAATTTAAACGTGCAAAGGCAAGTTAAGTTCAATTTTTTGCATGGCAATTTGCTGAAAATGCGAGCTGATAATGACGTAGCGAGGGAAATCAGATATCTGGGACCTGAGTGAACAGGGCAAACAACTAGGTATCTCCTTAATCAATCAGATTGAAGGATTGTAAAATTAACAGCACAAGGATTGAGAAGATAGTATAAAATTAGAGTGGGTGAATTCAATGCCAAATCAGGTACAGAAAGAGAAAGAGAGAAAGAGTGGATTAAGAGACTAGAGACAAAAGAAAAGAAAGAACATTTTTTAAATCTCCAACAATTAAAATCTGAAGAAAGTTAATTTTCAGTGCCAGAGAGCTTGGTTTGCACTGATCACCTCGTTAAATGGGTACTTAAGACGGAAATAGACAAGACTTAACTTCTGTGCAAATTTAGTTCCCATTTACTGTGCGAATACAGCAACTTCTTGCCATTCAATGTATTTCAACGTGAGCCAGCCAGCGAATTGCCATTTTTTGGAATCTAACGGCATATAACAACTTTTGGATTTCCACGTTAAACCACACATCTGCCCTCGCCTCAAGTTGCTGTAGCATTTTCAAATAAACAATGGCGAGTGTCATTAGCCTCACCGTTATTTTGGCAGCAAATTATGGGCCACCATAATTTGTTTACATAGTTTTGCATGAGTGTATTTTTATACAATTCATATGGAGTATTTTGTACATAAATAACAAATCATTCATAGAATGTTATACCCATCAGGAAATGATTAACAGGCTGGGTCTGAATGAAAGGTTTTGATAGAGTAGAGACAGCGAGTTTCCACTTAAAGAATAGCAAAACTAGAGGCCATTAATATAAGATAGTCACCAAGAAATCAAGTAGGGAATTCAGAAGAAACTTCTTTACCCAAAGAGTGGTGAGAATATGGAACTTACTACCACAGGGAGAGTTGAAGCAAATAATATAAATGCATTTAAGGGGAAGCGAGATAAGCATATGAGAGAGAAGGGAATAGAGGGTTTTGAGGAAGAATGGGAGGAGGCTCAAGTGGAGCATGGACGAGATGGGCCGAATGGCCCGACTCATTGCTATCTATTCTATGTAATTTGTGTGAGTGTCACTCTGTATATGTGGAGTGGATAAATCTCCAGGCCCGGATGAAATGTATCTCAGGCTGTTAAGAGAAGCAAAGGAGGAAAAAGCAGAGGCTCTGACCATCATTTTCCAGTCCTCTCTTGCTACAGGTGTGGTACTGGAGGACTGCTAATGTTATACCTTTGTTTAAAAAGTGTGAAAGGGATAGACTAACTAATTACAGCCCAGTCAGCCTAACCTCAGTGGTGGGAAAATTACTGGGAAAAATTCTGAGGGACAGGATAAATCTTCATTTAGAAAGACACAAATTAATCAAGGACAGTCAGCATTGAAGGTTGTGTCTGACGAACTGAATTTAATTTTTTGAGGAAGTAACAAAGAGGGTCAATGAGGGTAGTGTATATGGATTTTAGCAAGGCTTTTGATAAGGTCCCACAAGGCAGACTGGTCACAAAAGTAAAAGCCCATGGGATCCAAGGCAAAGTGGCAAGTTGGATCCAAAACTGGCTCAGAGGCAGGAAGCAAACGGTAATGATTGATGGGTGTTTTTATGACAGGAAGGCTGTTTTCAGTGGGGTTCCGCAGGGCTCAGTACTAGGTCCCTTGCTTTTTGTGGTTTAGACCTGAATGTAGGGGGTATGATTAAAAAGTTTGCAGATTATACAACAATTGGCTGTGTGGTTGATAATGAAGAAGAAAGCTCTAGACTGCAGGAAGATATCAATGTGGTCAGGTGGGCCGAACAGTGGCAAATGGAATTCAATCATGAGAAGTGTGAGGCAATGCATTTGGGGACGGCTAATAAGACAAGGGAATACACATTAAAATGGTAGGACACCGAGAAGTGTAGGGGAACAAAGGGACCTTGGAGTGCATGTCCACAGATCCCTGGAGGTAGCAGGCCAGGTAGATAAAGTGATTAAAGAAGGCATACGGAATACTTGCCTTTATTAGCTGAGGCAATGAATATAAGAGCAGGGAGGTTATTCTTGAACTGTATAAGATACTAGTTAGGCCACAGCTAGAGTACGGTGTGCAGTTCTGGTCACCATATTACAGGAAAGATGTGATTGCACTAGAGAGGGTACAGAGGAGATTTACGAGGATGTTGCCAGGATTGGAGAATTTTAGCTATGAGGAAAAATTGGATAGGCTGGGTTTGTTTACCTTGGAACAGAGGAGACTGAGGGGAGACCTTATTGAGGTGTATAAAATTATGAGGAGCCTAAACAGAGTGGATAGGAAGGACATATTTCGCTTAGCAGAGGGGGCAACCAGGGTGCATAGAGTTAAAGTAGTTATTAAAAGGAGTAGAGGGATTTGAGGGAAATGTTTTCACTCAGAGGGTGGTGGGGATCTGAAACTCACTGCCTGAAACGGTGGTAGAGGCAGAAACCTTCACCACATTTAAAAAGGGTTTAGGTGTGCATTTGAAATGCCGTAACCGACAAGGCTACAGACCAAGAGCTGGAAAGTGGGATTAGGCTAGATAGCTTTTTGTCGGCCGGCTCCTTCTGTGCTGTAGATGTCTATGATGTTGGTGAATGGCAGAAACACTGGGCATCATCAGCCAGAACCAACTTTTAATATATTACTTGCAACTCTTCCATAGTTTGCTCAAGGTTAATCAGAGCGCTCATGGTTAATCAGAGGATATGTTTTATAATAAAAGCAGCTTTAGCAACAAAGCGCGATGGGAAAGCACTGGAGGAACTGTGATATTACAATGCAGCTATATGCAAGACTTTTAATATACATTTGGAGAAACAAATTACCCATCAGCAGAATTAGCTAAATACATGTTCATTGGGTGGGGAAGTGGAAGGGAAGCAAAATTAGGGGAGAATTAAATAGAAGTAAAGTAGGGGAAGAGTATAAAAAAGTAGACGCAGGAAATACAGGGTGCAGGCTTGAAGTTGAGAGAGATGGGGGAAGGACGCAATACAATTGAAATGGTCAGGAATAAGGTAGCTGGGATTATTCTGAAAGTGAAAACTCTCTTCACACATGCAAAATTAATTAAATAAATAAGCAGGTTTGATGAATTGAAGGCAGCATCACAGAATGGAGGAGCAAGAGCAGCAAATACATTTATTGAATGAATTATAACACTTGGCACGAAGTTGTGAAAATTGAGTAAATAAATATAGGGCCCGACTTTGGTGGACCGCCAAATTCTTGTAGGGTGCTCCGTGAGGGCGGATGGTATGCATACTGCCCGGCGGTATGTCGCTGATGAATTTCCCACCGGGCGGTATGTAGGTATTTTTTGATCAATTTTGCGATTTTGGGCGGTATGTCGGCGGTCCGCGGGCGATATGCGGCGTAATGTCCACCAATTTCAGCTGCAAAGGCTTTGTGACTAGAAAGCTGCCTTAGAGAGAATGGGAGAAATAAATTACAGGTAGCAAAGAGGCAGTCAGGAAATGAATTAAATGCTGGCAATTGAGCAGAGAAGATGGGGAAATGACTTAAATAAACAACAACAGTAAATTAATCTATTGTAGGTTGGCTTTATGACAGCAATGTGTGGAAATAATGAAATAAATATGTGGATTTCAGGAATGGAAAGTGGCCCTAAAGAATACAGGGAGAAATGGCAATAAGGAAATTAATGAACCAAGTTCAACAAGGCAAGGGAACAACAGACAGTCACAGAATTTGGAAATGTGAAATAAATACATACATGAATTGAAAGAGATCTTACATAGATAATGAAGTTGGCAAAGTGGCACAAGGACAGGAAAGTGAATCAAAAAAAAGTCAACAGCAATAAATTAATTGAATTAAACTGACAGTTTGGCATAATTTGAGGAAATTAACTTTGATGAATGAAAAGCTACCGTACCCAGAAAATGGGGAGAAACAGCAAAAAAATAAATTAGGAGGTAAACATAGTTGACACAAAGTTGGGAAAATTAGCAAAATTAATACTGGTATCAAATAAATTTATTAAATAAGATTGGAAACAGCAGCTGGCCCACTTCCCCAGAAGATGAATTCCCGTAGACGACTGGGAGACAGTTATAGAGGTGCCACCAGTGGTGGAACAATTGAAAAGCAACAAGGTAATTGATCTGAAACGTCAGCGGGTCCATGGCGGGCGACGTCAGTTGCAATCCCGGCCCCGTTGCTGGCTCCATCCCGCTGTGTAGAATGACTCTGTTGATCGGGCTTGTTAAGCCCGCCCAGCGCGTTTCCCAGCCAATTAGTGGAAGCGGGTTTTGTGACACCATTCGATGACCTGTCATCAGCCGGTCTTCTTCAAAGGGACCATGGCCAACTTTAATTTGACATTTGTGCTGTCAGTGGTCTACAGCACTGAGGTGCTGCAAACACTGACAATGACTGCACGAAGGTGCAGGGTTGCACTCAGGCTCTCCCAGGACTCCCTCCATATGTTTATGGAGGGATTCACAGCACGCACGGAGGTCCTCTTCCTTTCCCATGGGCGGAAGACACCTTCCCAGGAGATCAACACAGCCTGGCTGCACGTTGCACAGGAGTGCATAAGCAGGGATGTGGTCAGAGGACCTAGGTGCAGTGCTGCAAACGTTTCAATAATCTCAGTAGGTTGCAAAAAGTTAGTACAAAGCCAAACTCAACCTCATCCTGCTGTGCCACTCATCACATCCCCATCACTCTGCCTTCCCTACTCTACTCCTGCACATCCTTACGCACACCAACTTACCTTGCACCTCCATCTATCCTTCTATATCTAAATTATCACATCCCTATCTCACTAGCCACCCCTCCCACTCACCCTCATTCTAATGCAATCATACCGACTAACAACACACAAGAGTAGGCACTTGGGCGTTTTATGCAATATTCATGTAAAGTTTTTGTTAATATGGTGTCAAATATTGAAACCTTTATTTTCAACACATTATGTTCTTGGACAGATCTTGTGCAGAAGTGGCTTAGTGAGTTGCAGTGAATGGTGAGACATAACTGTACCCCCCGCAATGGTGAGTGTGAAAGGAATGGCTTAGGAATTGTAGGATTGCTTTACTCTGTTGTGGGGTGGTGCCAACTTGCCGCATCATGTGGCAGCCTGGGTGTGTAGCGTCAAGTGAAGTAAATCTGGCCATGCTAAGGCCATCCTTGGCCTCCTGGGCAGCAATGTGCTTAGGTGCTGATGCCCTCTGTCCTGTGCAGTATCAGGTGATTGAGGAGAAGGTTGGCGTTGTTGTTGGTGCTGATCGTGGTGGGATTCAGAGGACAAAGGTGAGAGAATATAAAGTGCACCGATGCTGATGGAATAGATGGCAGGTGAAGTGGAGATGACAGAAGCGATCTGTCAATTGTAGCAGAGGTAATGAGGTCAGACTGGATGGAGAATTGTGTTTTTTAAATTCATTCAGGGATGTGGCCGTCACTTGCAAAGCCAGCATTTATGCCCATCCCTAATTGCCCTTGAAATAGTGGTGGTGAGCCGCCTTCTTGAACTGCCGAAGTCTTTCGGGTAAAGGAACTCCCACAGTGCTGTTAGGGAGGGAGTTCCAGGATTTTGTCCCAACGACGATGAAGGAATGGCGATATATTTCAAAGTCAGGGTGGGGTGTAACTTAGAGGGGAACTTGCAGGTGATGGTGCTCCAGTGCATCTGCTGCCCTCGTCTTTCTAGATGGTAGAGTTCGCGAGTTTGGCGGGTGCTGCTGAAGAAGCCTTGGCGAGTTGCTGCAGTGCATCTTGTAGATGGTACACACTGCAGCCACGATGCGCCGGTGGTGGAGGGATTGAATGTTTAAGGTGATGGATGGGGTCCCAATCAAATGGGCTGCTTTGTCCTGGATGGTGTCAAGCTTCTTGAGTATTGTTGGAGCTGCACTCATCCAGGCAAGTGGAGAGTATTCCATCACACACCTGACTTGTGCCTTGTAGATGGTGGAAAGGCTTTGGGGAGTCAGGAGAGGTGAGACACTTGGCTCAGAATACCGAGAATCTTGTTGCGACAGTATGTGTGTGGCTGGTCCAGTTAAGTTTCTGGTCAATGGTGACCCCCAGGATGTTGATGGTGGGGGATTCGGCGATGGTAATACCGTTGAATATCATGGGGAGGTGGTTAGACTCTCGCTTGTTGGAGATGGTCATTGCCTGGCACTTGTGTGGCACGAATGTTACTTGCCACTTATCAGCCCAAGCCTGAATATTGTCCAGGGCTTGTTGCACGTAGCCATGGACTGCTTCATTTTCTAATGAGTTGTGAATGGAACTGAACGCTGTGTAATCATCAGCAAATATCCCTACTTCTGACCTTATGATGGAGGGAAGATCGTTGATGAAGCAGCTGAAGATGGTTGGACCTAGACACTGCCCTGAGGAACTCCTCCAGCGATGTCCTGGGGCTGGGATGATTGACCACAACCATCTTCCTTTGTGCTAGGTATGACTTCAGCCAGTGGAGAGTTTCCCCCCTAATTCACAATGACTTCAATTTTACTATGGCTCCTTGATGCCACACTCGGTTAAATGCTGCCTTGATGTCAAGAGCCGTCACTCTCACCTCACCTGTGGAATTCAGCTCTTTTGTCCATGTTTGGACCAAGACTGTAATGAGGTCTGGAGCCAAGTGGTCCTGGTGGATCTCAAACTGAGGTTCGGTGAGCAGGTTGTGCTGCTTGATAGCACTATCGATGACATCTTCCATCACTTTGCTGATAATTGAGAGTAGACTGATGAGGCGCTAATTAGATTTGTCCTGCTTTTGTGGACAGGACATACCTGGGCAGTTTTCCACATTGTCGGATAGATGCCAGTGTTGTAACTGTACTGAAACAGGTTGTCTATAGGCGCGGCTAGTTCTGCAGCACAAGTCTTCAGCATAACAGCTGGGATAGCTTTTGGTGTATCCAGTGCGCTCAGCTGCTTCTTGATATTACGTGGAATAAATAGAATTGGCTGAAGTCTGGCTTCTGTGATGCTGGGGACCTCAGGAAGAGGCCGACATGGATCATCCAGCTGGCACTTGTGTAAAGACTTGCAGAAATGCAACGAGGAAGAGAGTGTGGCTGAGGGAAGATATGTCTGTAAGGTGGGAACTTTTACTGTGCATTTGAAGCTGTCAACTGAACAGCTGATTCAATGGCCACTGAACTCCAACCTCAGCTTGACAGACGTGGTCCACGACCAGCGTGCACTCCATGGGTGAGCTGTCAAATGCAGGTGAGCTGAAATTAATTCTTAAGTGGCTCTAAACAAGCCACTAATTAACTGATTTCGGTCCCCCACTGTGAACCTGCTGCTGCTTGTTGGATCTGCTCAGTGCTGACAGATCCGACATCGGAGAAAGGCACGTGGTGGTGGGTTCACAGCGGGGTCCCGACCTGCTTGGGGGAAAAACTTTCCCATCCTACCCGCCACTAACTGTGCCCACTGACCCTCTGGAAAATCCAGCACATTCACTTTGTTTCTCTCTCCACAGATGCTGCCTGGACCTGCTGAGCACTTATAGCATTTTCTATTTTTATTTTAGATCTCCAGCATCTGCAATATTTTGCTTTTGTACAGGTAAGTTTAATTGTAATTTAACAGGCAGGACAGAGTGCACCATTAAAAGGTGATATTTTTGTTTACAGTGTCACAATGTGTGAAAAATATTAACATGACAAAGGAAGAAATTGAAACATGGGAAAGTGCACACTGTCATAAGAAATTTAACAACATAACAGGAGCTTTCCCACACATTGCCCATGATTTCTACCATAACAAAAGAACAAAGATAATGTGGTGTGTGACAGTAGTTTATATGGCTAGTAATGATTTCAGAGGGATGTAGAAGTAATTAAGTGGGTTGGAGAAATTAGGAATTGTGGGGGTCATGAATATCAATAAAAACATTAATTTAGGAGGTTGTTTGGGGATAGACAGTAATTGGCATATAATGAAAGCAAAGTATTTGAGTATTTGAAGGGTAGAAGTGAAGGGGTGCGAGTATTTACAGGGATTGGAGTAGTGACAAGTATGGGTGAGTAGTTAGATTTGTGAGGGGAAAAAAACATGTGGAAAAGGGCACTCAGAAGCGAATAGCGGAGAAAAAAAAAAGGCAGCCGGGAAGAAAAAAAAGTGAGGAATGATTTTAATATAAAAAGGAGAGTTTGGAAAATAAATAAGAAACAGTGCGCAAAAGGATTTCAAAAATAATGAGATATGGAATAAACCAAAAAAAAAAGTGGTGGCAGCTAGGTTTAAAAAAGGAGTGATTTTTTTTTTAAAAGCTGCAATGAGGAGTTTGGAGAGCAGACTCAGAATTGAGTAAAGAACAAAAAAAATTAAGAGTTCAACAGAACACTGCAAAGGGTGTCCTGAAAATAAAGAGAAAATACAGCCTCAGAAGGAGGGGGGCAGCAGGAGCAGAGGCTTAGCCCAACATCAACACCTTGCATTTATTTAGTGCCTTTAACATCGTAAAATGTCCCAAGGTGTTTCACAGGAACGTTATCACACAAAGTTTATCATTTTATTGTTATCATTTCAAAATTGAAGAGCCACTCCAATGACAAAAGGGCCAGTAGCAGCCAGGGAGTTTTTTTGGTAAATGACCAAGGTTCAACACGAGGATCCTGCTGGACTAATTCTGCTGCAACATCTTTGAGAAACTCAAACACATTCTGATAAATGACAAATTATTTGTTCTTAATTTTGTTCTCAGGATGTGGACAATACTGTCAGGGCCTCATTGATTGTCCATTTCTAGTTGCACTGAGGTGGTGGTGCTGGTGGGCCTTCCTGAAAAGTCTTTATGGTGATGATGCTCCCACAATAATGTTAAGTAGGGAATAAGAACATAAGAAATAGGAACAGGAGTAAGCCTTACGGCCCCTTGAGCCTGCTCCGCCATTCAATAAGATCATGGCTGATCTGATCATGGACTCAGCTCCACTTCCCTGCCCGCTCCCCATAACCCCTTATCGTTTAAAAAAAAACTGTCTATTTCTGTCTTAAATTTATTCAATGTCCCAGCTTCCACAGGTCTCTAAGGCAGCGAATTCAACAGATTTACAACCCTCTGAGAGAAGAAATTTCTCCTCATCTATGTTTCAAGTGGGTGGCCCCTTATTCTAAGATCATGCCCTCTAGTTCGAGTCTCCCCCATCAGTGGAAACAGCCTCTCTGCATCCACCTTGTCAAGCCCCCTCATAATCTTATACGTTTCGATAAGATCACCTCTCATTCTTCTGAATTCTAATGAGTAGAGGCCCAACCTACTCAACCTTTCCTCATAAGTCAACCCCCTCTTCCCCGGAATCAACCTAGGTGAACCTTCTCTGAACTGCCTCCAAAGTATATCCTTTCGTAAATATGGAAACCAAAACTGCACGCAGTATTCCAGGTGTGGCCTCACCAATACCTTGTATAGCTGTAGCAAGAATTCCCTGCTTTTATGCTCCATCCCCTTTGCAATAAAGGCCAAGATTCCATTGGCCTTCCTGATCACTTGCTGTACCTGCATACTATCCTTTTGTGTTTCATGCACAAGTACCCACAGGTCCCGCTGTACCGCAGCACTTTGCAATCTTTCTCCATTTAAATAATAACTTGCTCTTGGATTTTTTTCTGCCAAAGTGCATGACCTCACACTTTCCAACATTATACTCCATCTGCTAAATTTTTGCCCACTCACTTAGCCTGTCTATGTCCTTTTGCAGATTGTTTGTGTCCTCCTCACACGTTGCTTTTCCTCCCATCTTTGTATCGTCAGAAAACTTGACTACGTTACACTCAGTCCCTTCTTCCAAGTCGTTAATATAGATTGTAAATAGTCGGGGTCCCAGCACTGGTCCCTGCAGCACCCCACTAGTTACTGGTTGCCAACTAGAGAATGAACCATTTATCCCAACTCTCTGTTCGTTAACCAATCCTCTATCCATGCTAATATATTAGAACATAAGAATTAGGAACAGGAGTAGGCCATCTAGCCTCTCAAGCCTGCTCCGCCATTCAAAAAGATCATGGCTGATCTGGCCGTGGACTCAGCTCCACTTACCCGCCCGCTCCGCATAACCCTGAATTCCCTTATTGGTTAAAAATCTATCTATCTGTGATTTGAATACATTCAATGGGCTAGCCTCAACTGCTTCCTTAGGCAGAGAATTCCACAGATTCACAACCCTCTGGGAGAAGAAATTCCTTCTCAATTCGGTTTTAAATTGTCTCCCCCATATTTTGAGGCTGTGCCCCTTAGTTCTAGTCTCCCCAACCAGTGGAAACAACTTCTCTGCCTCTATCTTGTCTATCCCTTTCATTATTTTAAATGTTTCTATAAGATCACCCCTCATCCTTCTGAACTCCAACGAGCAAAGACCCAGTCTACTCAATCTATCATCATAAGGTAACCCCCTCATCTCCTGAATCAGCCTAGTGAATCGTCTCTGTACCCCCTCCAAGGCTAGTATATCCTTCCTTTAGTAAGGTGACCAAAACTGCATGCAGTACTCCAGGTGCGGCCTCACCAATACCCTGTACAGTTGCAGCGGGACCTCCCTGCTTTTGTACTCCATCCCTCTCGCAATGAAGGCCAACATTTCATTCGCCTTCCTGATTACCTGCTGCACCTGCAAACTAACTTTTTGGGATTCATGCAAAAGGACCCCCAGGTCCCTCTGCACCGCAGCATGTTGTAATTTCTCCCCATTCAAATAATATTCCCTTTTACTGTTTTTTTTCCCCCCCAAGGTGGATGACCTCACATTTTCCGACATTGTATTCCATCTGCCAAACCTTAGCCCATTCGCTTAACCTATCTAAATCTCTTTGCAGCCTCTGTGTCCTCTACACAACCCGTTTTCCCACTAATCTTTGTGTCATCTGCAAATTTTGTTACACTACACTCTGTCCCCTCTTCCACGTCATCTATGTATATTGTAAACAGTTGTGGTCCCAGCACCGATCCTGTGGCACACCACTAACCACCGATTCCCAACCCGAAAAGGACCCAACCCCCAGAAATTTTATCTTGTGCAGTAACCTTTTATGTGGCACCTTGTCAAATGCCTTCTGGAAGTCCAAATACACCATATCCACTGGTTCCCCTTTATCCATCCTGTTCGTTACATCCAGGGTACTGACCCAATAATGATGAAGGAATAATAGTGCATCTCCATATCAGGATGGTGTGCGACTTAGAGGGGAACTTGGAAGTGAAGACGTTACTGCTCTCGTCCTTCTTGGTGGTAGAGGTCACAGGGCTGGGTGGTGATATTGAAGTAGTCTGCAGTTAGTGTGTCAGATGAGGTGCCAATCAAGTGAACTGTTTTGTGTTGCATGGCACTGAGCTGTGAGTATTTCACAGCTGCACCCATCCAGGTAAATGATGACTGTTCAATCCCACACCTAACCTGGGCCTTGAAGAGGCTTCGAGGAGTCAAGATGACACTTTTTTACCAAGTATCCTACATCTGCCCTGCTCTTGTAGTCAGTGTTGATATGGCTGGTCCAATTAAGTGACTGATCAATAATGACCTTCAAGATATTGATGGTGGGGGACTTGGTTATGGTAGTGCCAATGTAGGTCAAGTGAATGTGGTTAGATATCTTATTGGAAATTGCCATTATCTGGTAATTGTGTGGTGTGAATGTTATCTGCCACTTGTCAACAATGTGGGATTTATCCTTTATAGAAACTACTTCCAGATGGAAGATTTTTAGACAACTGAATAGAATAGAACGGAACAGAATGTGCTTCTTAAAATGTAACAATGGTGCTAGATGAAGCAGGCAGTAGAATGGGCCGATATGAGCCAAATTGTGGCGGTGGCCACAACAGGGCACCAACACCAACCATGGGGTGAAGTATGAAAATGAAAGGTAGGTTGCAGGGCCAGGAATTGGTGAAGAAGAGCTGGAAAATGATGCAAGGGCCAGCAGGAGGCATGGGATACCAGGCAGTAGATTGGCAGTGTCTGGGATAAGAATGGATGTTAAAGACCTCAGGAAAGAAGCCAGAAGAAGAGGCCAGGCCAGTGGGAGTGGGCTAAGATGTCTGGCCAGTGGGTGGAACAGAAACGGGATAAGGGCAGCAGATGCCAGTCCTGGCTAGAGGCAAACATGATCGGCAAAGGGAGGCCAGGGCCAGCCAGAGGCCAAAGGGACAGTAGCGACATGGACAGGGACAGTGGCTGCAGATCTTGGGAAGGACTGAAGAGGACCCAGAAAAGGGGCCAGAAATAGTGAGGTGAGAAGGGCATTGACCTACAGGAGTTGTAGGAACCGGTAGAGGGACCATGCCTCTGGACCTGGGTAAAAAGACTTCGAGTGGAGAAAATAAATCCAGGTCATCGGGAGAAGGCTGTGAAACTCACCTCTCAAGGTGTGGAAAGAGCAGAATAGAAGTTGTGCGAGGAAATAGGGAGGCTCTGCAACATAGTCTGGTGGTGTGGCAGGGAAATTAATACAGGTAAATCTTGACATTTTAACATTGGAATTCCCATTAGAAATGTTTACAATGGTTGATGCGCCCCACACAAGATTTTTAAATAAATAGTCCCATTACTACCCCTTTTGCCTTGCACCATTATCCCTTTTGTTATTTAATCACTCCTGCCTTCCACCTGATCACAGACCTTCTCTTTTGTTCTTTCCTCCCCTTCCCCTGCCTCTCTACTTGCTTTAAACCCTTTTCCAGTTCTGAGGAAAGGTCATTGACCCGAGATGTTAACTCTGTTTCTCTCTCCACAGATGCTGCCTGATCATTTCTAATTTTGTGTTTTTATTTCAGATTACAAACACATGCAGTATTTTGCTTTAGTAAACGCTCTGGATTGGCCATTTGTCATGCATGTTAGTGATCCTAACAACTGTATACAACTTCTGAGAAAACTGGTAGCATTTGTGAACATCCATAAAATTACTCAGTCAGTGATCATCTATACAAAATTATTCCTGTATTTGCAAGTTATGTTAAACTGGCATTATAATGATTGGTTCATAGTGAAATTACATCAGTAAATAAATATTTATTCATAAGAATATTTTTTCACAAGTATTTGAATCTCTCTTGGGAGTGCATTCGACAAACCAACTAAGATGCTTACTTACCACTGTCCCTCTGAATTGCCCCGGTGCTTTATACCAAGCAGGGCTATTTCCATTCTCGCAGACACACACATGGTCCATCAGGCCATTGCAGTACAGAAAGCATTTCCCTATGATTAAAAAATATATATTTAAAATCAGGATAAATGTACAGGCTACTGTCATGCACAAACTGTTCATGTACGACACATTAAAATACTGGGATTAGAAACACTGGTAGCACATAGAAGAAAATCAATTTTGTAACAGTTTTAACAGATCTGTAACAAAATGAGGGGCAAAATTCACTTCTATGTACCCATCGCAGTTGCATACATGTTAAATTGCTAGAACCAACTGTAAATGCTATAGTTTCAAACTACTTGTAGCAGTCTTAGTAATTATTTTGGTAGACAGACATTCTGAGACATGGTAACATTCTGCTACTCAATTAGGGAGACATGGAAGAATGTTATTATAGTCTGTTTCTATTAATTATTTAGCTTGCACTTATTTTAGCAGTTACCTTTATGAAATGGAGTCTTCTGTGCTTGCAGTCGTATTTTTACAACATCAAATGGAGTAACTGAAAATAAAGGAAAAGTATTTCAAAATGATTGTTTTGTAGCATATTTAGATATTCAAACTTATGGTCCGTATCAACATATACCAAGCACAACATTATACACAATGTTGTGAGCTAATTTCCATATACTGCATGTAAACAAGGCAGAAAAATAGCCAAATTCAACCAATTACTTGAGAGTGAATCCTGCTTATATTACACAATTATTTACTTAATATACTACCTTGACATTAGAAACAAATTCTAAAAAACTGCAGTATGTGATACAGAAAAAGAAATGCTGTTGGAGAGTCATCACATATTGGGACCGAAATTTACCTTCACCTGAAACGGGTCGCACCTTCTGCTCCTGAAGTGTTTGTCTGCAGCTTTGGATGAGGTCACCTCTTTCGGTAAATTCAGCTCTTTGGCATTTTTTATAGTGGACCGGAAGTCGGGCGGTAAGTACTCAAGAGGGGCAGAAGTGAAGGGCGGACCCTGCCGCTGTCAATCTTAAAGGGGAGAGCCTTCGGCACTTTTAAACTTCAGTCCACTGGGCCACCAGGGAGGGTGTCGGTCGGGCCAGCAGTCTGACACCCAAGAGGGGGTGCCAGGCTGTATGTTGACTGCCCGGCCGAACCCGGGGGCATAATTGTTGGGCCAACCTGGCAGTCGGCTGCCAAAAAA
This sequence comes from Pristiophorus japonicus, assembly GCF_044704955.1. NCBI lineage: Eukaryota > Metazoa > Chordata > Chondrichthyes > Pristiophoridae > Pristiophorus > Pristiophorus japonicus. The sequence continues at coordinate 223,975,996 of NC_091981.1, forward strand.
AAACATGGCGGCCGCGGCAGTGTGCCCTCCCCTTGAAGGACCGCCGCGTCGCCATGGCTCAGTGAAAGCAAGGTGCACCGAAAGAAAAAGGTGTCGGGGGCATCGCGCGGTGGGTTAATGATTTTTGCAGCTAAATTTCGCGGGAAGTGCGATGGAGATGCGGGAGATCGGCAGTGCGCCCTTTGATGATGCACTTTGCACGGTCGGCAGCAGCAGGGCGGAAGTGGGGACCGCCAGAAAAATCCCCAAGCTAAATTTCGCTGGCAGCGGCCATTTGACCGGAAGTCGGCGGCCGCTCGACTCCGCCGCCTGGCTGCCGATTTCTGGCGGTAAGTGGCCTTTTTGGGGAGCTGAATTTCAGCCCCACTGTCTCCAACATCAGCTTGAGAACAGTGATATTTTCAACTCGGGTCAAGCAAAGTTCACGAAAGGAATAAACAACCAGACAATTTGCTACGACTATCGGAACACACCTTTCCAAGCCTTTAACCAGTTTTCTTGGAAGTGGAAAAGGCTTTCAACAAAGTTGACGTAATATACTGTGATACACCATCTCCTTCAAAATTTCTACCTTTCCCCAATTTGAAACCAGCAAATTTCACTACTGTTCTCTCAATTCCCAAGTCCAAGTTCATACACACTTGTATATTATAATAAAACTGAACTAAGTGTATACATACACAAATGCTTAGATTATAAAAAGTAAATGCAAGTTCTTACCAATGAACGAAGTCAGAAAAGCACCAGAACATGAAGCCATCATTTGCTGGATAGGTGTGATTCCATTTAAACCAATGCCTGAATGATGGTTCACCATTTTGCTTTATTTGACTGTACAGAAAAAAAAACATGACGTTAGATAATTATTCTAATATTAATAGTAATTCCAGATTCTTACACTACTGTTAAGAATTATATTTAGCACTGGTCATGGCATTTGCCTCTCCTATAAGATGCTTCTTAAAACCCAACTCTTTGACCAAGCCCCTGTCCTAATAGCTCCTTATGTGTCTATAGTAATAAACTTTCAATTTATATTATACTTATCTCTGAAGTTATCTTCATCTGGAGTTTATAGTCACTTGCCAGGATGAGGAACAGTTTTGGATTCCGAGCTTATGTTTATAAGGAATTTGATTGGGAATTTTCAAACAGATTCCCTATAGGATCATTACAGCCAGCAGACAGAAGAGCATTTCATCACATCAATCTGGGCTGGATTTGAACTATGACCCCAGAAGTTTCTATTCTATCATAATTATTCTGGTTACAAAAAAATTACATTATAGAGCAAAACTACATGTCACAATTAGCCACATAGACTATAGCATCATAGATCATAGCAATGCATGTCCTGTCCACAAAAACATAAGAACATAAGAAATAGAAGCAGGAATAGGCCGTTTGACCCATCCGCCATTCAATAAGATCGTGGCATTTCTGATCCTGGCCTCAACACTTCCCCGCCTGCTCCCCATAATCCTCGATTCCCTTATCCTTCAAAATGACCCAGCCTCCACAGTTCTCTTGGGTAGAGAATTCTGTGGGAAAACAGTACAAATCCAATCCAGCCAATTACCGCCCATCAGACTACTCTCAATCATCAGCAAAGTGATGAAAGAAGTTGTCTGCAGTGACATCAAGTGGCACTTAGCAATAACCTGCTCACCGATGCTCAATTTGGGTTCTGCCAGAACCACTCGGCTCCAGACCTGGTTCAAACATTGACAAAAGAGCTGAATTCCTAGAGTTGAGATGAGACTGACTGACTGCCTTTGATATCAAGTTGGCATTTGAACAAGTGTGGCACCAAGGAGTCCTAGTAAAACTGAAGTCAATGGGAATCAGGGGGAAAACTCTCCAGTGGCTGGAGTCATACCACGCACAAAGGAAGATGGTTGTGGTTGTTGGAGGCCAATCATCTCAGCCCTCGGACATTGCTGCAGGAATTCCTCAGGGCAACATCCGAGGCCCTACTACCTTCAGCTGCTTCATCAATGACCCTCCTTCCATTGGACCCAAGTTTCCACATGATTTGCGCCTGATTTTTTAGGAGCAACTGGTGGAGAACAGACTTTCTTAGAAATCGCAATTCTCCACATTTTTTTCTCTGCAGTTCTAGTCAGGTAGAACAGTTCTACTTTGGAACAGAATTTTTTCTTCAAAAGGGGGCGTGTCCGGCCACTGACGCCTGATTTCAAAGTTTCCACAGTGAAAACGTACTCCAAACTAACTTAGAATGGAGCAAGTGAAGATTTTTGTAGAACTGAAAAAACCTGTTCTACACATTAAAAAATCAGGCACAGGTTACAAATTAGGCGTCCAGAACGAGGTGGGGGGTGGGGGGTGGGAAGGGAAGTCATTAAATTCTACAATAGATCCTTATTTATACTTATACAAATGCAAAGAAAAGATTAAATAAACCATCTTCCTACCTGTGTGAAAGTGCTTAAGCTAGCCTCACAAGTTCGTTCGTTCGTTCCCGACGTCAGGGGGGGGGAGGGGAAGGAAGCCGTTCCCGACGGCGGGAGGGAGGGAGTGCGGGCCCGCCCGCCCGAACGCAGCGGGGGGGGGGGGGGGGGGGGGGGGAGGAAGACGTTCCCGACGATGGGAGGGAGGGAGTGCGGGCCCGCCCACCCGAACGCAGCGGGGGGCGGGGGGGTAAGGAAGACGTTCCCGACGGTGGGAGGGAGTGCGGGCCTGCCCGCCCGAACGCAGCGGGGGGGGGGGGGAGGAGACGACATTGAGAAGGCTGCAGGAAGCCTCAGTGCTGATGGCAATGTGCTTTTATTAAAAAATGTTCAAAAATTAAACAGCTACAAAGAACTACAAAAATGGCCGAGTGCCAATGTTTCCTTCACACTGCGCGTGCGCAAATGCTCCAACGTGCACGCCCAGCGTTGCCGGCAGGAAAAAAAACTAATTTAAATAGTACCCGCCCCCTCCCACTTACAAAATCGGCGCGAGTGTAGGCTCCGCCCCCCTGGGCGCCGCGCCAAACAGACAAGGAGCTGCAGGGTTCTCCAGAATCGCGAGTTTTTTTCCGGCGCCGTTTTAGGCGCGAAAAACAGGCGCCCAGCTCGGAGGGGCGCCCGTTTTTTGTGTGGAAACTTGGGCCCATTATGTCAGAAATGGGGCAGTTTGCTGATGATTCACCTTCTTCAGCTCCATTCATAATTCTTCAGATAACAAAGCAGTTTATGCTTGCAGGCAGCAAGACCTGAACACACAGACTTCGGCTGGAAAGTGGCAAGAAACATTTGCACCCCACAAGTGTCAAGCAATGACCATTTCCAACAAAACAGAGCTTAACCATTTCTCCTAGACATTTAATGGCACTACCATCGCCAAGTCTCCCACCAACAACATCCTGGAAACTTAACTGGACCAACCACATAACTACCATGGCTACAAGAGCAGGTCAGAATCTGGATACTCAACAGTGAATGGTTCACCTCCCGACTCCCCAAAGCCTATCTACCATCTACAAGACACAGGTTAGGAGTGTGATGGAATGCTTTCCACTTGGCTGGATTGAATGCAGCTGTAAAAACACAAGAAATTCAATACTATCCAGAATAAAGCAATCCGCTTGAATGGCGCCCCATCTACTGGCATAAACATCCACACCCTCCACCATCTATGCACCGTGGATGCAGTGAGTACTATTTACAGGACGCATTGAAGCAACTCGCCAAAGCATTTTCAGCAGCAACTCCCAAGACCTGCAATCTCCACCAACTAGAAGGACAAAGGCAGCAGGTGCATCGAAACACCATCACCTCCAAGTTCCCCTCCAAGTCACACACCACACTGACTTTGGACATAAATTGTGCATGGAGGAAGAGATAGGGGCAGAGCTCGGCAATGTTGCAGCGATGAAAGAAAATAATCTTAGTAACAAGGGCAGAAGCTAAGCTTGGGATCAAGCAGTCTGCCAAGGTGCTGCACCTCCTGACATTGGCTGAGTTGGCAGACAAGATGATTGTTGAAATCGAGGCCTGAAGCACATAGGTGCTAGTGGGACCAAAGTGGATGACTTTGGGGAAATTCTGTGATTTAGCATTCACTGGAAGTGCATCTTTGGAAACTGTGAGCAAAACATGATTTGACAAGATCCACTTAGTGAGTATTGGATCATGGAATCACCCTTCATATATCTGCCCCTCCAGTCTTTGAAACTCTCTCCCTAAGACTCTATGCCTCATCATATCCCTCACTGCTTGCAAAATCCTCCTTAAAACCTTGTTCTGCCACTACATAAGCAGACATGCTGGCTCCAACCTTCTCGATGATATGGCTAATGAGTGGCACATAAATGAAGAAGGGACCAAGGATGGAGCTCTGAGGTTCACATTGGGTGACCCTGTGAACAGAGGAGAGGCTTTTGGATAAAATGTAATGCCTACTCTACCATTACCATCAAGCCCGGGGACTAACCCCGGTTCAATGAGGAGTGTGGAAGAGCATGCCAGGAGCAGCACGAGGCGTACCTAAAAGTGAGGTGTCAACCTGGAGAAGCTGCAACACAGGACTTCATGCATGCTAATAGTGGAAGCAGCATGCTATAGGCAGAGCTCTACGATCCTACAATCAACGGACCAGATCAAAGCTCTGCAGTCCTGTCACATCCAGTTGTAAATGATGGTGGACAATTAAAAAACTAACGGGAGGATGGGGGGTCCATGAATATCCCCACTCTCAATGATGGCAGAGCCCAGCACGTGAGTGCAAAAGACAAGACTAAAGCATTTGCAACTATCTTCAGCCAGAAGTGCCTAGTGGATAATCCATATTGGCCTCCTCCTGAGGTCCCCACCATCACAGAAGCCTGTCTTCAGCCAATTCGATTCAATCCACATGATATCAAGAAATGGCTGAGCGCACTAGATACAGCAAAGGCCATGGGCCCTGACAATATCCCATTTGTGCTCCAGAACTAGCCACGCCTCTAGCCAAGCTGTTCCAGTACAACTAAAACATTGGCAATGTTCCAGTACAGCTACACTATCCAACAATGTGGAAAATTGCCCAGGTATGTGCTGTGTACAAAAAGGACAAATCTAATCTGTCCAATTACCGCCCCATCAGTCCACTCTCAATCATCAGCAAAGTGATGGAAGGTGTCGTCGACAGTGCTATCAAACGGCACTTACTCACCAATAACCTGATAACCGATGCTCAGATTGGGTTGCACCAGAACCACTCGACTCCAGACCTCATTACAGCCTTGGTCCAAAACATTTATCAGGATGTTGCCAGGAGTGGAGAATCTTGGTTATGAGGACAGATTGGATAGGCTGGGTTTGTTTTCCTTGGAACAGAGGAGGCTGAGGGGAGTCCCTCATTGAGGTGTATAAAATTATGACGGGCCTAGATATAGTGGATAGAAAGGGCCTATTTCCCTTAACAGAGGGGTCAACAACCAGGTGGCATAAATTTAAAGTAATTGGTAGCAGGTTTAGAGTGGATTTGAGGAGAAATTTCTTTACGCAGAGGGTTGTGGGGGTCTGGAACTCACTGCCTGAAAGGGTGGTAGAGGCAGAAACCCTCACCACATTTAAAAAGTACTTTGATGTGCATCTGAAGTGCCGTAACCTGCAGGGTTACGGACTTGCCAGAGCTGGAAAGTGGTATGAGGCTGGATAGTCTCTTGTGGCCGGCGCGGACACGATGGGCCGAAATGGCCTCCTTCTGTGCTGTAAACTTCTCTGATTCTATGCAAGAAGAGCTGAATTCATGAGGTGAGGGGAGAGTGACTGCCCTTGACATCAAGGAAGCATTTGACAGTATGTGGCATCAAGGAGCCCTAGTAAAATTGAAGTCAATGGGAATCAGGTGAAAACTGTTCACTGGCTGGAGTCATACCCAACACAAAGGAAGATGGTTACGGTTGTTGGACGCCAATCATCTCAGCCCCAGGACATTGCTGCAAGAGTTCCTCAAGGCAGTGTCCTAGGCCCAACTATCTTCAGCTTCTTCACCAATGACTTGCCCTCTATCATAAAGTCAGAAGTGGGGATGTTCACTGATGACTGCAGAGTGTTCAGTGCCATTCGCAACTCCTCAGATAACGAAGCAGTCCATGCCCACATGCAGCAAGACCTGGACGATATTCAGATTTGGGTTGATAAGTGGCAAGTAACATTTCCACCACACAAGTGCCAGACAATGACTATCTCCAACAAGCGAGATTCGAACCACCATCCTGGGGGTCACCATTGACCAGAAATTTAACTGGACCAGCCACATAAATACTGTGGCTACAATTCACTAAATATATTCAAAAAGGAATTAGATGTAGTCCTTACTACTGGGGGGATCAAGGGGTATGGCGATAAAGCAGGAATGGGGTACTGAAGTTGCATGTTCAGCCATGAACTCATTGAATGGCGGTGCAGGCTCGAAGGGCCGAATGGCCGACTCCTCCACCTATTTTCTATGTTTCTATGAGTCAGAGGCTGGGTATTCTGTGGCGAGTGTCTCACCTCCTGCCTCCCCAAAGCCTTTCCACCATCTACAAGACACAAGTCAGGAGTGTGATGGAATACTCTCTACTTGCCTGGATGAATGCAGCTCCATCACTCAAGAAGCTCGACAACATCCAGAACAAAATAGCTCACTTGACTGGCATCCCATCCACCACCTTAAACATTCACTCCCTCCACCACCTGATGCACTGCAGCAATTCACCAAGACTTCTTTGGCAGTACCTCCCAAACCCACAACCTCTACCACGTAGAAAGTCAAGAGCAGCAGGCGCATGGGAACATCACCACCTGAAAGTTCCTATCGAAGTCACAAACCATCCTGACTTTGAAATATATTGCCGTTCCTTCATCGTCACTGGGTCAAAATTCTGGAATTACCTCCCTACAACACTGTGGTAGTACCTTCACCACACGGACTGCAATAGTTCAAGACTGGAAGGCTGTTTCCAGTGGGTTTCCACAGGGCTCAGTCCCTTACTTGTTGTATGAATGATTTAGACAATAAATTTGCAGATGATACAAAAATTGGCCATGTATTAGGAGGAAAGCTGTAGACTGCAGGAAGCTAGCGATGAACTGATCAGTTGGGCAGAAAGGTGGCAAATGGAATTCAATCCGGAAAAGTGTGAGGTTATGCATTTGGGGAGGGGCAACAAGGCAAAGGAATACACACTAAATGGGAGGATACTGAGAGGTGTGGAGGAACAGAGAGACCTTGGAGTGCATGTCCACAGATCCTTAAAGGTTACAGATTATTTTGATAAGGTAGTTAAAAAGGCATACGGAATGCTTTCCTTTATTAGCTGAGACATAAAATACAAGAGCAGGGAAGTTATGCTAGAACTGTATACTACACTAGCTAGGCCACAGCTTGAGTACTGCATGCAGCTCTGGTCACCACATTACAGGAAGGATGTGATTGCACTGGAAAGGGTGCAGAAGAGATTTACAAGGATGTTGCCAGGACTGGAAAACTTTAGCTACGAGGAAAGATTGGATAGGCTGGGGTTGTTTTCCTTGGAACAGAAGAGGCCGAGGGGAGATTTAATTGAGGTGTATAAAATTATAAGGAGCTTAGATACAGTGGATAGGAAGGATATATTTCCCTTAGCAAAGGTGTCAATTACCAGGGGGCATAGATTTAAAGTAGTTAGTGGAAGGATTAGAGGAGAGATGAGGGTGGTGGGAGTCTGGAATTCACTGTCTGAAAGGGTGGGAGAGATAAAACCCTCATCACATTTAAAAAGTATTTGGATGTACACTTAAAGAGCTGTAATCTACAGAGCTACAGACCTAGTGCTGGAAGGTGGGATTAGGTTGGATAACTTTTTTCAACCGGCACGAACACGATGAGCTGAATGGCCGCCTTCTGTGTTGTAAGATAACAGTTTTGGCATATGATACAATATGAAAACAGAACATGATCAACATCTCAAAGGCACTTCACAACCCTTGCAGTCAAATTGAAAAGGTTTGTTGGCCAGACTCAGAACAGCACATTACTCTTGCTTGGTGTCAGCATCCACATTCCTCTAATAAAAGTGATTTTCATTGAAGCAAGCAAGCATACAAATCTCTGATGAAAACCAGTGTGTATTTTCTGTCAAAAATCAACATACTTCGTGCTGTAGTGGAATTCTAACTCTTTACAAACACAAATACAGATGGCTGAGAAAGATTTAAAAAATTCCATCTACTCCTCCATGAAAGTTTTTTTTTGTTAAACAGTATAGTGCAGTGCTGAGTTTTATTTTTGCCACACTACAAATGGTAAATGCAAACCAAGGTGACCTTGCTGATAGGAAACTAGCTGTACTGTGCCATGTGCACAACTCTGAAAACCTCCCCAGTGACTTTGTGCTGCTGTGGCAGAATTCATGGCAGTGTTCCGGTCAATAAAACCAATAAACTTGGCATAGCTTTCCACTCCTCACAGAATTGATTGCTAAAATTGGACTATGGTTTGGGAATTAGCCATTCCTGGTTTAATAATCTAAAGAAAATGGTACTTAAGACATTGGCTTACATTTTTTAAATTAAAACATTTTAGTTCATCAAAGTGAGCAATTGTCAGTATTGAGGAACTGAACAGCTCACCACTTTTGGCACCCACTATCTGTATACACTCCCAAATCAGACATAGCACACTCAGATTGGCAGGTGACGATGCTGGGGTCACAGCTCTTCACTATATATAAAAATGACCGGATTCAGGAATAGAAAATTATATCTGATTACAAATGATACTGTGCTAAGCTAAGAGACAATGCAAAATGTGAAGCATAGAGTAAAACATTGAAAATGGACATAGGAAGATTAAATGCTAAAGTAGGACAAAGATTGATTAAGTCGAACATAAAATGTAAGTTCATGTATTTTGAATACAAGAAAATATCTGAAAATTGGAGCAGTGGTTAAGGTCTAAAGATATTTAACTCTGTTATGGCATGTTGGCCTTCATAGCGAGGGGATTTGAGTACAGGGGCAGGGAGGTGTTACTACAGTTGTACAGGGCCTTGGTGAGGCCACACCTGGAGTATTGTGCACAGTTTTGGTCTCCTAACTTGAGGAAGGACATTCTTACTATTGAGGGAGTGCAGCAAAGGTTCACCAGATTGATTCCCGGGATGGCTGGACTGACATATCAAGAAAGACTGGATCAACTGGGCTTATATTCACTGGAGTTCAGATGAGAGGGGATCTCATAGAAACGTTTAAAATTCTGACGGGTTTAGACAGGTTAGATACAGGAAGGATGTTCCCAATGTTGGGGAAGTCCAGAACCAGGGTCACAGTCTAAGGATAAGGGGTAAGCCATTTAGGACCGAGATGAGGAGAAATTTCTTCACCCGGAGAGTGGTGAACCTGTGGAATTCTCTACCACAGAAAGTTGTTGAGGTCGATTCATTAAATATATTCAAGAAGGAGTTAGATGTAGTCCTTACTACTAGGGGATCAAGGGGTATGGCGAGAAAGCAGGAATAGGGTACTGAAGTTGCATGTTCAGCCATGAACTCATTGAATTGCGGTACAGGCTGGAAGGGCCGAATGGCCTACCCCTGCACCTATTTTCTATGTTTCTATCTAATAAACCAGAATAAATTAAAAAGCATACTATTAATATAATTACAGATCTACATAATATGTACAATGAAAATTATCCCAAAACTTAGGAAGGGAAAAATATTTAAATATGAGGGAGCAAATATGATGGTTTGCTATACATTTAAACTGATGTGCATTAACCTATTTATTTACTTAAAATTGCCGTATAGCAAACATTTTCATTCCTGCACAGCAAGAAGCAACAGTGCCATTTTATATTGTAGATATAATTCAGATTATTGCAATTGGAAAGGGGATTAAAATATACATGTGCGATGTCTTTGAACAAAAATACTCTTAAGAAACACCATTCTTTCGTAAATGACATTTGACAGATGTGGCAAAAGTAACAGTAAGTACTGTATTTCCTTGAACTACAATTTTATCAAAAGAGCTACAATGATTATCTAAAATGCTGCCTCTTGGCAGAACTTTAGAACATGGATGGTGCAAAATGATTAAGTTACTTCACTTCGCTCAGTGCTGCAGAGAAGATTATACGGTTGGGTGTAGTTTGGCTGAGAACTATTTCACCTTACTCACTTTTAGTTAGTTGAATTAGTTACAGCAATGTTCGACTTGCGTTGAAGTATACCAATTTGCTCAGATAGTCTAAATAAATTAGGCACATTTAAAAAATGCAAGGCCTCGTCTTTCTTTTTTGCAGTTTAAAGTTATGAAAATTTAGAACATTACAAACTTACAGTTGCTTAACCTCCGACGTGACCAGCAACTCCGTTT